>NW_026054776.1:1200000-1597328 GCF_022836535.1 Colletotrichum spaethianum | reverse complement strand
GCTACATCTCCGAACGGGTTCCCGCTCGTCGGCGGAGATCCTCGAGTCTAGCGGTACGCAGCACAATCTCGATCTCATCTCAACCTCTTGACATCCGCTCACCTTTTCGGGACTTTCAACCTGGTCAAGCTCGAGACGAGTCTCGGGTTCAGCGCAATTGCCCCCTTTCCACAGCCTCCACCCTGTTGTCGTTGTTGAGTAGTCGTTCAGTCTGATCCTTGACCCAAGCATAGACTTTGAAAGGCAACGAACCAGCATGCCATGCCCCTTGGCAGATCTCTTCAGTTGAGAAGGGTTTTTTCGATTACGATCTGCACGTGTTTGGTTGCATAGCTTCATCGGAACTTCGGGGGCAAGCAAGAGGTGGCTCCGGGAGTCAATATCCAATCGCGTGGCGTGAAAGCTTCTTGATTGTCAGAGTGCTGGCCTGCTCAACTTAACTTTGCATGCTGTGAACCGTAAACGTTTAATGCAAGTTTCGACTTGGACTCGGCATCGCAGCATGGCTCATTTATACACAATCACAACAGCTCCCGAACTATTGAAACTGCGTGGGATAAAGGAAGCCAGCAAGTGGGCAGTTGACACACAAACCACACCAAACACCAAGGTCCCAGTATCGTCACGAGTGCACCTGGAGTGACCGATTACCCCAAGTGACTACCCCAACGCCTAGACCGTGAGATACTACTCTTTTCAGGTCCTCCTTGGCCTGATCAGGGCCATGAGCAAACCAGAAAAGTGTATCCTTCACGTCTTGCAGTCTGTTCGGATTTGCCCTTGTTGCTAAGTGGTACGCATGTGTGTGTCGTGATCTCTGGAGGAGGAGGATACCCTCCTAGACCTTAGAGGTCTAGTCAGGCCTAAGGAAACAAAGCAACAGTCACTTATTACACGTCTTGTTTAGATATCAAAGTGATGAATTCGTCCGTGTCTGTCTAAGTGCCTGTCTAAAGATGTCAAGCTTCTCTGTCTGCTTCGTGATGAGATCCCGATCTCTGTGATAGTATCTGACTAGAGCCCCCTTTTGTACTTGGAAGGGTCCTGCTTAGTCACATCTGATCAGGCCTGTGATTGTGTCTGCAGGCTGATAAAAGGAAAAATGAAAACGCGAAACCCTGCCCCTTTCCAATCGTCCCCCAGTTTTCTTCTTCGCGCAACATATTAAAAGGAGAAAAGTGTAAAAGCATAGGGGCAGACGACATGTAAAAGCAAAAACCAATCCTCCTTATTGTATCCTCCCTGATCAGACCTGTGATGTCCTCCTAGCGGCGGCGGAAAGAGTATCTCGAGCCACTCGCCTCGTTACGAGCTGCCTCCCTCTCAGCCTCGAGACGCTCCTCCTCGAACTTAGCATCCCACTCCCGTCCCTGATCATACCGCTTATGACCCTCCCATCCAGGTGCAATTGTAGGTCGTAGAAACAGCTGCCAAGGGCGCTGTCGCACTGCCACCGTCTCATAAGGGTTCTCGAACATACTAACATATTCGTCCCTGGTGTAGTCGGTAATAGACTTGACCCTGCGCTCCCTTAGCTTGTGGCGCTGCTCCTGTGTATTGAACAGGGCTTTCTCATAAGCATTTCGCTGTCCTTCAGCCTTCATGTACGCAGTAGAAGCCACATTAGACAATCGCTTGAGGTTAAGGGGGCAGCGCGGGAGCGCGGGCTTCGCGGTGGCCTCAGACTCAGCATCGCTAACCTCCTCTTCGTCGTCTACATCCTGAGCCTGATCAGGCTTAGGAGATGGCCTCACCACGTTACCTTCTGGGGCTGGCGTGGTAGAGAAGCCTGGCTGGTCCTGTGGCGCACCAGTATCTGAGGGGGGGCGCATCGAACCAAAGAGACTGGTGAGATCGTCGTCTTGAGGTGCTGAAGAAGGCGTCTTTTTGATGGGCTTAAAAGTCCCAGGAAAGGTGTTAGAGAATTCCGGTGTGTCCTCCTTAGTCTGATCAGGCTTGCTGGATGCTTCTTGTCGAAGTCTCTTGTCATAACTGTCCAGTACAAGCCTCGGCTTATTGCGAAGGTCCTTTCTGCCGTAGTTTCCTGGTTTACTGAACTCTTCAGTAACCCATTGACGCCAGAAATGGTTAACGTGGTCAATGACGTTGCCTCTGCTATCGTTCCAAACCTTCGTCCAAGTCGGACTCTTTGCGATGTTGGTAACGTTGTCTCGGATGCAGCATCTGATGAATTCCGCTGCATGCATTCCGCAAGTCCACTCGTCAGGCTGTTGAGGGCCGATCACAATGCCTGCTTTCATGCGGATCACCTTGATCAGGTTGGGGGCAGCATTGACGCTCTGATAGAACTTGCAGAGACGGTCCATATCAATAGCGTACCGAAGGGTTGCATCTCCGTCTCTCCACATACTGTCATACCAGAAAGATCGTCCAGTAACTTGGTTAACGAAGAGGGCAGTGAAATGATTGATGTGATGGGTAACGAACGCCAGGCAGTCCGCCTTTCGAATCCGGTCCTTCTGATCAGGTCTGGCCGTCACAGTAGGGGTGTCGCGGCTCCAAGGAGGGCTGTCGGCAACAAAGCAATTGACCTTGGCATCTCGAGCAGCAAATGCCGCAAGACTTTGGACATCGTCAGAGGCCATCCAAGACTGCTTAACCAAATGTCCAACCGCGTTGTAGATACCAGGGAGGTAGGTTTTTGACTCGTTGTTTGTCCACTTCCCCCAAGAACCATCTTGCGAAAAGCCCTTGCCCCAGCGATTATACATCATGCTTATGGCAGACGCGTTGTTACTCGGAATCCACATGGGAGCAGGTCCGTCGCCCTGATCAGACGGACCAGGACAGTTGGGAGGTCTCAGCGGAGTAATAGGGTCTTCAGTAGCCGGGTCTGTGAACCCTTCGAGTGGCTTGAGGTCTTCGGGATGCGCGTGCTGTGATTTCTGCGGCATCTTGATGGCGTTCGTGGTTTGCTTAGTCGGATCAGGGAGATTGTCGCTGAGATTCTGAATGCGGCATTCCTCGAAGAGAGTTTGGCAGTGCTCCAAAACCCACATGTTGTTGGTTCCATCTGGGCCGGCAGGAGCGTTCCAGATAACGTTAACGGCTTGGAAGGAAGACATGATGAGTTGTAGATGTGTGTAGATGGGTCTGATCAGGGTGAGAAAGTAAAAAGAAAAAGGGAATAATGTGTTGTTGATTGTTGGTTGGCTCGAAATTGTGTGGCTGAAGTTGATGGTGGTGGTGGAAGAAGGAAAAGTGAAAGTTGTTGTTGGCGGGTTTCTTGGGCTTATTTTATAGCTTTGTTTCTGACGAATCTTGACCTTGTTGTGAGGGAAGGAGCAATTCGAAGTTGCTGAAGAGAAAGAGTAAAAAGGTGGATACAGGAAGGTAAAGAAGATAGTTGTTCATCTGCCCAATGTTCACAAAAGTGAATAACTTCTTCCTGTTCACAACAGTGAATCACTTCTTTTCTCTTAGTTCCTTCCCTCTGATCAGTGAATTAGAAGAAGCAGGCCGTAGTTAGCAGGATAAAAAAAAAGAGGCCAGGAATCTTCCTTCAGATCACTTCTTCTCTTCCTCCACACAACTTCACGTTGCTTCTTAAGCTTCATCTTTTCTGCAACTCAAAACCACTCAACAAATCAACTTAACTTTCTCACCACAGCCCTGATCAGACATCGCCATGCCTCCCAAGCGCAAGCCTGAAGCTGCCTGGAACCCGTGGTTCTTTACTTGCGACCCTCCTGCTGGAAACAATTACCTGGCCATAACTCCTGTCAATGCCACAGTAAGTCGTCCCCTACTCCCTGTTGAAGGTTCATAGCTCTGATCAGACAGATCGCAACTTCCTTAGTGTGGCGAAAACTCGAGTCTCCGATCGGTAGTCTCTACTGCGAAGTCCAGTTTGCCGATGAAATTCAGAATGGTCAGACTCGCAAGAAAGTTGCTCAGGCCTTCTGGCAGGCTATCGCAAGAGGCAATGTCCTTCAAGTCCTCCAAGATCATACCAAGACTGGCTTGTTCAAGCGTCGCGTTTTCGTCTATGCCGGTTATCAGGGTGCTTTTGGATCCCTGGCTTGGAAGCTTGCTAGTCGCATGCAGGCTGGCGCCGCCTTGGCTGTCCATGGCCTTGGTGGTCGCAATGCTGTCCCTTGCGAATGCTGCGAAAAGGGTTGGCAGGCTGTCCGGGCTGGGCCTGATCAGGTCGCCTGTTTCGTCCCCTTCTGGGAATGCGTCTCCCTTCCTAACGAATTCGGCAATGCATGCTCCAATTGCCTTTACCACGAGACTCAAGTCCAATGCTGCTATCGAAACAAGGACTTTTACCAGGAGTTTGGATACATGGGTCGGGTAAAGGGCACCAAAGAGCGAAGAGCCAGCGGCGGCGGCGTCCCCTCAAGCATTCCTAACAATATCTCTTCTATCGATTCCACGCAGTTCTTTCGGTCTGACCTTATGAAACTTATCAAGGATCAGTATAAGGGGCTTTCTAAGAAGGAGAGAAAGTCGCCTGGTATCTTGGATGGCTCTATCTGGGTGCAGGATAGTATTGACTGGAAGACGGAGGGTGATGATGAGGATTCGGACTAGGGATATAGGGTTGTCTGATGACTTGGTGGTTTGGGCTTAGGATTTGGGGTGATTCTGGGATGTTTCTAGGTCTGATCAGGCGTTTCCTTTCCCAGATAACCTCGTCCCCAAGTTTATTGATGAATGCAATAAGGGTTCCGAATCAATGAACTTTTCGTGAAAGGAAATGCGTGCGAAATGTTATGGAAATGACAGTGCGATGTAGACATTAATAAAGGAAAATGAAAGGATATGACAGCAGGCCTGATCAGGCTTGCTGTGTCATGTCAGTATACTGCGCGTCCTTTGCCGAGTCCTTGGGTTGGATGTCAATCGCAAGTCTGGACGATGACTTCCAATGCTCTAGTTCTCTGCGGAGCGTGTCGTTTTCTTTTTCGAGGCGTAGCTGTTGAAGCCTCGATCGTGTCTGCATGATGTCTTCGTCCTGATCAGGGCTAGGAGCCATGTCTACTTCCCAAAGTTCGTCTTGGTGGTCCTGGGCTGGGAAGAAGGGGGTTATTTCGTCTTTGAGCTTGGCTTTGGCCCACGCAGGATCCTCCGATTCCCAGAAACCGGCGTCGTTCTCGATATATCTCTTGAGACGTTTCCCAGCGTATGTGGCCCTCGTGATAAGGTCACCAGCAAGCGTCTCTAGGCGGTACGATGCCGAGTTCTCAGACACAGAGTGGACTCGTAAAGGGCCTTGCCAACGGTATGTAAGTTTCCTAGCTTTCGATTTGTCGATTGCGCGTTTCTCGTCGAAGACAAGAACTAAATCGCCAGGCTGAAGCTTCTCTGACCGCATTGTGTGTTGATGGCGTGCGTTATAGTAATCCGCAGATTTCTGTCTCGCAAGAGCCACATTCTTGGCTGCAGTCTCCCTATCGATTTCAAGTTGTTCAAAGGAGCGTATCCTGGCAGCGAGTTCCTGATCAGGGTCACGAACTCGTCCCCAGTCTAATACTCTCCAAGTCAAGGTAGATTCTTCGATGGGTGTGATCGCTTCGTATCCTGTAGTTAGGAAGAAAGGTGTGTAGCCCGTTGGTGCGCGGACTGTCGTTCGGTCTGCAAACAGCGTAGTAGGCACAATTTTCCCCCAATCTCTTTTTCCTCCGTCTGACCAGGTCAAGATGGTGTGCGCAATGGGTTTATGGCCTTGTTCATTGACCCCGTTCGCCTTTGAGTTATACGCTGATATAACCCTTTTTCTGATACCATACTTTTCATTCAGGCGGTCCACAGTCCCTTTGTTTTCTGGTCCGCCGTCGACAATCATCTCTCCACAGACACCGTGGCGGCAGAAAAAGTCTTCCCAGATGAAGTCGGCGACCTGATCAGAGGTGACAGTCCTTACCCTCCTTGCTTCGGGCCAACCCGTCATATCACAACGTCCCTCGATCAGTGCCCAGGAACCAATCCACTGGACATCAATAGATATCTTCGTAAACGGTAATTCCCCTGGGACTGTACCGATGTGCCAGTCGTCCATCCGGGTTGATCGAGCCTTCTGACAGGATGGGCATGACGCGAGCTGGGCCTGCACCCTCCGGTACATATCTTTCCAGATATAGGATACAGAAAGCCGATGGAATGTTGCATCGCGTCCCCGGTGTCCTGATTCGACGTGTGCGTTCCTGATCAGGTTCTCCTGAATCTTTGGGTCGTCAATAAGGCGTCTAGGGATCGGGCATCTCTTTGTTGGTCGGCGGTATAAATAGCCATCTCGAGCAAGATAACACCAGGCCTCTATTTTGAACTTCCTGAAAGTATGCTGTGATATTCCATCTGGGCGTAATAGTGTCTTTAGATGGAAGATGATTTGTCTCGTTCGGTCAGTCCAGTACTGATCAGGGCGGAGCCATGCTTCAGGGAGTTGATGCAGGTGAGAGGTCTTTGAAATGCCGGATTTGGATCCTCCGAATGATTCGTGCAGTCGAACAAAGTAGAGGTTGGCGTCGATGAAATCTTCAACCTGATCAGGGCTCTCGTATTCCTCGATATCGGACAGCCCTGGTGCTTTTCGTGATAGCGCATCCGCTACCACATTCTTCGTCCCCGGTATATGCTTGACGTCAAAGTCGAAAAGACGTATCCAAGCAATCCACCTAGTGATTAGGGCGCCAGGAAGATCGTGAGACCCTCCGTTGAGCTGAGCAACTAGGACCTGTGCATCAGTTTCCAACAAAAATCTGATACCGTAGACGTAGTTTCGGAGTTTCTTCAATGTCATCAAAACCGCTCTCAATTCCAGTTTCCCAGAGTCGTATTTTAACTCAGCGCCTCTCCAGATACCACTTTCATACCTTGCCACAGCCCTCTGGGTACCGATCATCTGACTTAGTACTGCGCCCCAACCTTGCAGGCTCGCATCTGTGCTGATGACCACTAACCCAGCTTCTGGGCCATAGGATAATGAAATGATTACAGGAGAAGTTGTTAGTTTGGACTTGAGGGTATCCATAGCGTTGACCTGATCAGGCCCCCAGGTAAACGTGGCGTTCTTTTTGAGGAGTTTCTGGAAAGGCAAAGTGATCTCCGAGTATCTGTCGACCCATGATCTGTAGAACCCAGTCATCCCTATAAATGACCTGACTTCACTGATGTCTTTGCATTCTTCCCATTCCTTGATCTTGATGACGTTCGCCTGATCAGGGCGGCGACCTCCAGAACCGCAGACATAGCCGACGATAATAGCCGTTCTCTGAAGCCATTGTGATTTCTTGCCAGCTATTGTGCAGCCTGCCAACTCGACATTGAAGAGCACCATGTCGACGTAGCGAATATGTTCGTAGATGTAGCGTCGAATGCCGGCCTGATCAGGGAGCTCCTCATCGTTGTACGTGGTTGTAGGCCCTTTGATGACGATATCATCAAGAAAAGCCCGGCAACAATGTGGTATAAGGTCATAGAGTATCCGGGTGATAACTCTCATGAACTGTGCCACAGAATTGGTACCACCTTGCGGTAAGGTGCACATGCGTAGAAGTCCAAGGGGAGTAGCAAACGTTGTTAAATCCCTGCTTTCCTCAGCTAGAGGGACTTGGTCGTATCCAGAGAAGAAGTCCAAGAGTGAGAGAATCTGGCACATGCCGAAGTCTTCTGAGAAATTCTCTGCTCCTGGAGGAGCAAAGGCATCGCGAATCGTGACCCCATTCATCCGAGTAGCTGAATTGATCAGGCGTAGGGAACCATCCTTCTTCTTCACAAGAAACCAAGGGTTTCGTATAGCCCCATGACCTTCTTCTAGGATACCCTTATCGATTCGTACCCGGATAATGTCCATAGCTTGCGATTCAAGCGCTTTGGGTATTGGAATCCCCTTTTCTCGCCAGGCTTTGTGAGGCACAGTCCTGATCACCTGTGGGGGGGCAACTTTCGGGTCAAGCGCGCCGTTTTCGGAGAAGTCCCAAGCGAGAGCATTTTCGCGGTTCAGAAGGACTTGGAGGAATAGGTCCTTCTCGCGGGTAGGAGATGACCCAGTGTATCCATGATGGCCGCCAATCTGTCTGGCTTGAGGCGTGAATACGGCTCAATACTTGAATACTTAGGCCTGATCAGGCCTCGGAACGGTCCCTCATCGGGTTGCATTGTCTTTTCGGCTTCAGCCAGGTTCTTGACTTTCCAGAGGGGATCGCCGTCAGGGGTTGATCCGTCAGACGGTTGGTCGTCAACCGGATGTATCTTCTTGTCTTTTCCCTTATACATGGTGAATACCTTTGCATTCCGCTTGGCCTGATCAGGCTGGGGATGATGTTTTGTCGGATCCACCTCGCGGTTGTGCGGTTGCTCTGGGGGTAAAGGCGTTCCCTTTTTGTTGATCATGTCGAAGTGCTTGACTATCCGCTTCCTGATTCTCTCTGCTTTAACCTTCCCAATAGTCGCTGACAACTGGTTAAGGTAAACCTTGGGACGGCAGGCCTGATCAAGACGATCGGTGTCGATGTGGGGCGGGTTGGGCTTTCCAACGCAGCAAGAACATCCCTTGTTGTCGTGCCTTCTAACCTTTGCTGCAGTCTTACAGACGTCCTCCACAGCTGGGGCAAGGAGTGTAGTCAGTGCTATTTTCACCAGATAATCCGATTCTTTTTCAGATAACCGGATCACTTCTTCGTCGTCCTCTTGTAGCTCATGTCCAGGAATTTTGAGCTTTCCAGCAACGGTCCTGGTACCGTTACTGGAGTCTAGTTTTCCTGGTCTTGATGCAGCTTGGTCTGATCAGGGAGATGGTCCTTGAGAGCCCTCACATAGTTGTCCCAGTCTGGCAGATAATCTAGGAACTTCCCAGGATTGCCAAACTTCAGAAATGCGGCCGGGACATGGAGACGAGTTTGCCCTGTTGTCAGTATCAGCGTGATCATGTCGGGGCCATACACGTAGTTGATCTGCGTATGGAACCCAAAAGGCGATCCCAGAAGAAGTGGTTCGTTCATCCTTCTATCGTCAGCAACGAACATGCTGGTTAAGAAACAGTGGCCTTCAACCCAGACAGGCACGATAGCTGCTCCGTCAAAGGATACACGCTCTGAATTGGGATCAAAAGCGTTCATCCCAAGCGGCGTAGTTGTAAGCTTGATAGCGTGCTTGTCTGCGTACGATCTTGAAATAACGTTGATTTGTGAACCATTGTCAATGACACCCTTGATCAAGTCGTTCTGATCAGGGCGAAGACCACCGACTCGGACGTTGATCACAAAGTGAGGCATCATAAAGTGCGGAACAATAGACTCAATGGTGGTCAAGTCAAGCGTCTTGATAAGTCTGACCTTGGCAGTTCCGCTCATAAGGTTCGGGACGTCTCTGTTATATCTGTCGATTGCCTCGCGGGCTCCTGATCTTTCGTATGGTTTCACCTCCCTGATCAGGTCAGAGGGAGCCTCTAGGTAGATGTCCGAATACCCATTGCTGTCTAGCATCTGGCGTATCGTTACCATCGCATCCTGGTTGAGCTGAGGCCAGACTCGAAGCGCAACTTCGAAGGGAATAGTAATATTCCCTCCAAATTTCTTGGCAATGGCTTGAGCAGATGCAGCTCGGTCCATTATCTCTAGCTGATCTGGGATAGAACTCTCCTCGGCAGCTCCTTGAGCATATCCTGGGCCATATGCGAAGCTGGCGTGTTCACCCGCTGGTACAGTTTGAACAGAAGGGGACCTTGAACTTTCAGGAGTCTGATAGGCCTGATCAGGGTGCACTGGACCGGTAGGTTGTGTCGGCGGAGGAGTCTGGGCACGGGCATCTATGTTCATTTCCTCAGCCTGGGAGCCAGTGCTGGAAGTGCTCCCTCTTCGATGCATGTTTTTCGAAACAAAGCCTTGGCGTACTGAATGGGGCCTTGCCTGATCAGGGCGGCGCAGAATAGGTCGCGGCATTGTGTCCAATGACCTGGTAACCGCGTTCACTTTTGCTCCTTGAGTTAGGAAGACTTCGGCGTGTGTCTTAGGGGATACTGAGACGCATTTGACAAGATTCACCCGGGCGTCTTGGGTGTACAGCGGTGGGTAGCACTGTATCTCAGGTTGAAAGGGACGTCCAACACCCTGGTCAATCATACGTTTTGCTGCTTTTGCGGCTTCTGGGAACAAGGTGTTGTTCGCCACATGGGTGAGGATAGTAACCCGGTCAGGCTGGTAGTTTTTGCGGGCTTCCCAGATAACAACATCAGGAACTTCGTTTACCTCAACGTTCGATCCTCGAAGTACCCCATACTTGTAGACGTCGTGGTCCAACATGATCAGGTTGGCCTCTTTGTCCTTTTTGAGTTGCGGGCACATCCAATACCTTCTTTGGTCGCATGCATCATACCAACACTGATCAGGATGGCCTGGAACAAAACCTGGCTTGCTGAAGGAGGACGGTTGTCGAGCTGGTGGTGTATATAGCCGTGGAGGACCGGATGCAGAGACGTTATAACTACGTGCAACCATGGGTTGACTGTTAGAGATAGTCTGGGCTTCAAGACTGGCTTTTACAGCGAGTGTAAGGGCTGCTACTGTTTTCGAAAGTTCGTCCATAGCAGGATCAGTCGTAACTTTGATGTCTTTGAAAGCAGACTTCTTAGGGAGTGTACCTTTGACCTGATCAGGGCTGGAAGGCCGCTTTGAGGAATAGGGAACCGTAGCTGATGAGGAGGAGGCAGAAGTGTCAGAATCTCCGTAATGACCCTTGTATCTTGACTTCTGTCCCACCCATGCGAGCATTGCCCTCTTGAAGGCGCTGAAGTTCCCTCTCTCAAACAGATCAGCAGGGGAAAGTCCCATCTGCAAGGACACTGCCATAATCGTGTTTTCGGAAAATCGCATAGCAAAAAGCTCAATCAGCTCTTGGGCGCCCATCACAGGCTTCCCTTTAGCCTTTGCCTTTTCTCTTACGCTCTCAACCTTCTGAAACAAAGTTGCAGTTTCTGTCAGGTTATCGTCCCTGATCAAGTCTCCCTTCATAAGGTCCTTGATGCGGCGGTTCGGTTGAAGGATGACTTCTTCGTCGAGTTGTCCGTAAGTGTCAAGAAGGAACTTGCTTAGTTCTTGCCAAGTCTCCTTTTCAGCCTTGATCTTCACCGTTGCTCGGTGTTCATCAGGTAAGTACCATGGCAACGCTTTTGTCTTCTCTTTGTCAGAGTAACCAGCAAGCCCAGTCAAGGCTTCATACTTGTCAAGGAAATCGGTGATGTTACAGCCATCAAAGGTGGGGGCCCCTTTGGTGTCCGGCGGTGGCATCTTGATGGTTGACCGACGCAGGTAATCTGTCCCGCCCTGATCAGGCTTAACAGACCCTTGGTCCTTGGTCATGCTTGCGTTGACCATTGTTAATAGGTTCGCCATCAAGAGTTGCTGGGCCCGGAAGTCTGCCGCAGTAAGGGAGTCTGGTGCCAGATCAGGGGAAGGGCTTATGTCCTCGCCGGCCTGATCAGGACTCCCTTTGTACTGCCGATAGCCTGAGCTTGGGTCCTTGCCCTCGCTTCTCTTGGTGGTTCCGAAGTTGGGAATCCCAGGACCGGTCTCAGACTCAGTGTCCACATTGTCGTCAGGGCCTCGGTAACTCTGGAAAGCTTCACCGGCGAATGAGGCTGCCTGATCAGTCAGACCTCCGAGCTGCCCCGTGTCGGTCGTTGATGGGGTCGGCTCAGACATGTTGCTGATATCCTGGCAGGCCAGTTGTGGGAAGTGTAAATGGTATCGATCACTCTGAATTGATCTTGGGGTGCTGCGCGTAAAATCTCTTCGGAGTTGCTGCCTGGCCCAGTCTGTCAACCTGATCAGACTTGGGAGCAGTATTTCATATGTTCTTATAAGGCATTGGTTTACTGCGTCCTTGATTGAGTTTCCAAAGGGGGTGCTCGTCAAGTCCAGGCCAATCCTAAAGGAACGTTGAATTTCCATTGCTGCCGATCCATCAACGCTGAGACGTTTAGTCTCCGTTAATAGCGCAATGTCGAACCTGATCAGACCGAGGCTTGCATGATAACAAGATCTCGAGAAGTTCTGGGCTTGGTTCGTGGTCGTGATCATTCCGTAACCTACGCTGAGAGAGCTTCTTAGCTCACTGATCCCAGCAGAAGGTATCATTCTTATCTTATCGTTTTTCTTCTTCCTCTCACGTCTTGCGGGCTCCTTTCTCCGATTGGGCTTGCTCAGTGCTTGCCCACAAAAGGATCGCCCACGCGGAAGGTTTGTCTGGCCGTATTGTGTCGTCATGGCTGGTCGTTCGTTTCTTTGCTTTTTCGAAGAATCCCGCTTTTCTTGGGTCTTGTCCATTGCGGTTTCTCAGGGTCAGGCTCACTCCCACGTCTGGGACTGAGTCTGATCAGGTCGAGGATATCGTTTCCTTCATATCTTTTCGATGATATGTTCTGTTGGTTGAAGCTATTTTCGAGGTACTGATATCGGATTTGTCGCGTAATCGAAATAAAACAATGAGAAGATCGGCGGTTCGATTCCGCCACGAGGCACCATTGAAACTGCGTGGGATAAAGGAAGCCAGCAAGTGGGCAGTTGACACACAAACCACACCAAACACCAAGGTCCCAGTATCGTCACGAGTGCACCTGGAGTGACCGATTACCCCAAGTGACTACCCCAACGCCTAGACCGTGAGATACTACTCTTTTCAGGTCCTCCTTGGCCTGATCAGGGCCATGAGCAAACCAGAAAAGTGTATCCTTCACGTCTTGCAGTCTGTTCGGATTTGCCCTTGTTGCTAAGTGGTACGCATGTGTGTGTCGTGATCTCTGGAGGAGGAGGATACCCTCCTAGACCTTAGAGGTCTAGTCAGGCCTAAGGAAACAAAGCAACAGTCACTTATTACACGTCTTGTTTAGATATCAAAGTGATGAATTCGTCCGTGTCTGTCTAAGTGCCTGTCTAAAGATGTCAAGCTTCTCTGTCTGCTTCGTGATGAGATCCCGATCTCTGTGATAGTATCTGACTAGAGCCCCCTTTTGTACTTGGAAGGGTCCTGCTTAGTCACATCTGATCAGGCCTGTGATTGTGTCTGCAGGCTGATAAAAGGAAAAATGAAAACGCGAAACCCTGCCCCTTTCCACTATCTCTAATTTGCTTGCTATGCGCTGCGTAATGCTGATGTCGGCTGGCTTACAGTAAGCCCAGAGCACTCACGCCAGTGTCCTGAGCACACGACCACAGCTTTACACATCGCGGGAACGCCTGTCTCGTACACAGCGATGATTCGTTTGTCGGGCTGGTCTCGATGCACTCGATAATTCTGTCCATGTGCAATTTTGGCTTCGTGTTCACTCGGTTCGGCAATGCGCATCTCCAGGATTGAGCCAACGTCGGAGTCTTCGGAAGCACGCTCTCCCCGCTTGACAACGCGGCAACTGCGCGAAGCGGAAGTCATGCCGCATCGCGAATGGCGGTCTTGGTGATGAGACGAAGCAGGGCGTAGGTGATGCGGGAGGACATATCATTCATGGGGTGGCCCAGCCGCGCCCCCCAAGCTGTTCCACTATTCCACCGGCGTGGCCGTTCTGGTCCGCTTGCTCGTCTCATGGAGCATGAACCCCGCGTCTGTGCCCACCGTCTGTGGGATATTCCGACTAAGCAGCACGCAAAAAAAAAAACCAAAAAAAACCTCCAAGCGAGGATTTTCTGGGGCATTTCGTGGATTATGCGGATATCAACCAGGCCGAAGCATCGGATTCTATGAATCTGTGATTTTGTTTCTATATTTGGACTTCTAGGCCTTTTTGGTTACATCAGAAGACGGGCTATATATCTGCGATCGATGCTGGATGGAAGACGAGAGCAGCTCCTGTATCGGATGCGATGCCGGGAGTCTCAACACGCGTAGTTTAGGAGTCCGATATCCCTAGCTATACAAGCTGGCCGCTCCGTTCTCGCGAAGCCTGAGGCATATGCGCAGGTTGCGCATTTAGTCGTGGTTCGTTGGCAAGCTGACCGTCGCTATCATGCTTCACGGCCCGCAACGCCCATAAGTTGACTTCATGATACCCAGTTTTTTGAACGAGACCGAACAATAAGGTACTGTATTCCCATGCAGCGGGTTCACCGTGTGCTTCTAAACTATTTTCTACTCTATTCGTCAGCCCTCAAGGGCTTCGAGTAGCTCATCATATCCCCCGAGCCATCATTGTCGACCAACTGAATCCCCTTGAAACTCTCGTTATCGCTATCGGAATCCTCTTCCTGGACTGGCACCGGGAAAGTCTTGGGTCTAATCGGGAGTTCCGGACGATGGTGATGTGTGTCCAGGGCGCCGTCGCTTTGGAACGATTGAACTGCGACAGGTCGAGGAGGAAGTTCCGGGTTCTTCTGTTGCACTCCATCCTTACCCGCAACCTCGGAGGAGAAATGCCCCTCGTTCTTTTGGCCGAGGGAGCTCAGGTTAAGGGGGTCGGCGGTCTTGGAACTGCTCGGCTCCTGCTTCTCTAGAGGTGGAGAGCTCAGACTAAGTAGATCTTCGTGGTGAGGAGAAGATGGCTTCTTCTTGGCTTGACCTAGAGAACTCAGGTTCAACGGGTCACCGCCCTCGGATCCTAGGGGATCAGAGGCCTGCGAGACTGAGGCCGCACCCCCTCTGGACACCTTGTTGCGATTCGGCACCTTCTTCCGCTGAGGCGGATCAGGATGCAACGGATGCCGTAGCTCATTCGGGAACCTCGCAGTCTGCTTAGACCTGATCGGCTGCGGCTCTGCTTCCGGATCAGGCTGGGCATCCAGCTGCATAAGCTCGCCCATCTGCGACCCCGCCTCCTCGTCGGTGATCTTGATGTCTTCGTCCTTCTCTATGGCACCAGCGCCGTCCCTGACGTTGGGAAAGCCGCACCGCGTCAGGATCTTGGCGATCAAGCCAGGATAGCGGAGATGCCCGCTGACTTCCTCGCTCAGGTTCAGGTTCTCGACTCTTTCAATGTCCTTGACCTCCTGCAGGCCCGCAATTCCCAGCTGAAGGGATGTTGTGCGGTACAAGAATCCAAGGATGTAGTCTGTCTCCGAGTACACGTTCACGATGCGGTCGGATACCACGGATCGGAGAACCTGCCAGTGCTCTCTGTTGGACGGCACCGGGGCGCCAATGAGAACCACGGTATCGACTAAACCGAACGCCTGCCGTTCAGCCAGAGAGCGTAGGCATGAGTAAATGACGCGTGCACCAAGCGAGTAGCCCACTAACGTAACGGGCCTTTCTCCCTGTACCTTGGCAATAAGAGCATCAGCAAGCACTCGGCCAGCCTTGTCGGATCGGTTGCGGGCTAGGTTGAAGGGGTTATCGATCTGCGAAGCAGCCTTAATGAGGTAGGCAGGCCAGAGCGCAGCCCACAGGGAGGCAAGGACGGTTCGCTTGAGGATTTCCACCTTGACAAAGCTCCAGGCGTATGAGGACACGAGATTGTCCAATTCTCGACCGAGAGCAAGGAGTGACTTCATCTCATACCGCAAGGCGAAGACTTCGGACTCGTCACCCAAGCTGCGCCAGGGTTTCGTCACGTCGCCCTCCTCATTCAGCCATCCATTGATACCAATAGTCACGCGAAGCCGTGCCCCCTGCTTGCCGTCGGGGTCGGCTCGTTTATAGTCCTGGCCCCATTCGTCCTTGAGCGGGATGAAGCGGAAGTCCTCGACCTCTTTGGCGTAGGTGTCCATCATTTCGCCTGTCATCTTGGCGCCAAAGGCACCAAAGAGTGTGCCGACAAGGGCACCATTCATCCAGAAGACACCAAGGAAGCTGGCGACGCCACCAAGTCCGACGCTTCCCATGAGGCCACCGATCGCACCTGCGACGACTGGGGCTGCCAAGCCACCCGTGATTCCGATCACAGCGGCACCGGCCACCGAAGCCAGACCGACTTTCCAGAAACGGCTCTTCTGGTTCTCCTGGCGCCGTTTCGCGGCCTCGGCCTCAGCCGACATGCTAGCCTTCTGGCTCTCAGTCGAAGTCGATGACTCAACCAGGGATTTGGCGATCTCCGTCTCCTCTGAAATGAGTGTTGACAACGGGAGCCCAAAGGCAGATGTGAGGTACAGAGCCAAAACTCTAGAGTGCGCAGAGTAGCTTCCAGTAGACAGGACGAGGACCAAAAGGCAGCTGAGAACCTCTTTCCTGTCCTCTACCGAGATGGTAGTGAATCGATTGGGAATCGGATGATAGTGCTCCTGCAGAATGGCCACCTCCTTGTTGACTTCGGTCGATGCAGCCTTTGGCGCGTCTCCAAAGTTGATCAGATCCTCACCCACCCCCGGAGACTCATGCTGCAGCTTCTCCATCTCCTCGAGTCGCTTCTTCCGGGCCTCAAGGATCTTGTCATCGTCTCTAGCCGATGCAATCTCTTTGACCTTCTCCAGAACGTCCTTGCGCCATTCGTCAAAGTGCTTCAGCGCCGCCCTCCTTAGGATCCGGAGCTGGGCGCTGTGCACACCGGAGCCTCCGCGATCCGGGTGGCTGGGGCTGCTGCTGCGACCGCCCTGGTCGGCGTCCGGGACGAAGAGCGGGGCGTTGCGGTCCTGAAGCGATGGCGAGGCCGGGTTTGCAGTTGACGAGGCGTTCTGGTTGCCGTCTTTAAGCTCGAGCTGGGAGCGCATATAGCCCGTAATATCGTACAGAAGGGTATAGAACGCTTTGCGGCGGGCAGGGTTGAGCACCACCACGAGCTGGCGGGGATCTGCCACAAGGGGAGTCATGGCTGCGATGGCTCACATTCAATGAGGCCTTGTCAGTAGAGTAATCAAATTGTTGAGATGCTCCGATACCAAAATGCCGTGCTGCTGCGAAGGAAAAGGAGGATTCGAGGAATGAGGACACGTGAGATGAAGTGTAGTTGAGTCACGGGAAGGGGTGGATGTTGGTCAGGTGTTGGCTCCGGGTTGTCTAGGCAGGCGTTTACTTTACTGGAAGGATCACCAGGAACGTTCGGCTGCTTGTGCTTTAATTGAAGCCCCCTATAAGCGCATCCGCCAAAGATTTAGGTGCGTATTGATGTAAGCTACAGCCCCCTGCCCGAGTTGTTCTCGGTCCGTGCCAACGTCTGTCTCCATCTTGCATCATTCTTGGGTAAACGTCACTTTCGTCTGCAAACGGCCTGAAGAAGTTCAGTCGTCTTCACACAACGGACAGTTGGCCAACGAAGCTGCCTTGGCGTGAGCCATGAAGGGAAAAGCAGATGTTCACTTGTCAAAAACGCCAATCGCCACAACAAGGACGCTTGGATTGAGGGGCCCTGCAGCCTCCATGATATATACCAGAACACCAGCGTACTTGGACGACGCCGTAAAACCACTTTTTTTATATCTTGTTCATCTCTCGACAGCCGCACAAGTTTACTCTTCATCGTCTTCCATATCATCTTCCTCTTCGTCGTCGTCATCCTCCTCCACCTCCTCCGCCTCGTCATCCATTAGCTCGTCGGCATATTCCTCCTCAGACTCGTCCTCCGCATTCGCGGCAAGAGCATCCTTCTCCTCCTCCTTGCGCTTCTTCTCGTCCTCTTTCCTCGCGTCCTCGAGCGCCTTGGCCTTCTGCTCTCTGATCTTGCGCTGCACGACGACGAAGGCGCCGAGGGGCGTCTTCTCCCAGTCAAAGTCGCGCAGGAAGGCGTCCACCTGCGCGCGGTCCTTGGGCGCGAACTCTACCTTAGCACGCTTCTCCTCGATAAACTTGGCGTTGGCCTCGAGCTTCTGTACCAGCAGCACAATCTGTGAGATGACCTTGTTGTTCTTGTTGCCCGTGCTGATCTTACGCGCCTGCTTGACCCAGCGCTTCAGCTGGATGAGGACCGGCAGCGTGAACTCGGGGAACGCAATGTTCTTGGCCCAGATGGTGAAGTACTCGCTGAAGAGCTCAACGACCTGCTCACCAACGCCGTCCTGGTAGACGCGTGTGCGGAGGTACGACTTGGGCGCCTTATACGCAACGTTGAAGTCGAGGGGCTTGATGGACGAGGCCTTGGGGAAACGTCTCATGTCGGCCGACTCGAGAACCTCAATGAGGGCGGATGCGAGAGGGATGTAGGTGTTGGTTGCGCGTGACAGACGGAGGATGGAGCGGATCAGATGGAATCGGAGAGGGAAGAAGGTAGGCGAGGGGATGAGGCGCATCGCACCCAACGTGACTTGCACAAGGGGGTAAATCAGGAGCTTCAGCTGGCCTTCCTTACCCGCCTCCGCCTCCTTCAAGGGACTACAGTGCTCGGCAAGCACGCATGACCAGAAGTCGAGCGAGTGGGTGTATTGCCAGTTGTAAATGATCTTGTGGGCATCCTTTTCTTTCTTGACGATGCTGTTTCTCAGGTGGATGGCGAGTTGGCGGATGAAGGTGAAGGCGGTCGTGTAGCCGACATTTTGGTCGATACCCCACAACTCTGCGGCGGAGTTCTTCATCAGGTTGATGCCCTGGATAGTGTTGATGTTTGTTGCTCTGCAGCCGGAAACGAGTCCCTGGTACACAGCCTTAAGAACTGTCTCGCGGATACCCTTGTCGCCAATGACGACGAGTTTCCGCAGGACAAGGAAGGAGGTGATCTTGGTGGTTTCTGAGCTGGCCGGTCTGGCCCAGTAGTTGACAACAGTCTTGATGAGAGCCTTGAGAAGCTTTCTGAAGGACATCAGGTAGGGGACCAGGGGCTCTAATGAGCCAATGGTGAGCTTGAGGGTCGCGTCGTCGGACAGGGTGCTGAGGAGGTGGATGATGGAAGCAGTGAAGGTCTTGATCATGATGGACAGTGTGTGAAACTTCTTCGAGTCGGTAGGCACGTAGATCTTGCCGGACGCAGACTCCTTAATGGGCAGATGGTGAGAGATGATCTCCGGGATCTGCTTGAGGGCAACGATCAAGATGTCGTGGAAGACCTCGGGGCTGGAGATGGTATATCTCTGCGTCTTCTCGTCGTCGGCGTCGTCCTCGTTGAGATGGGCCGCACAGCGGAAGGCCAGAACGACCTGTCTCGCAGCGCGCAAGCTCTGCTTCTCCTCGATCAACTTCTTCCACTTGGAAACCATCTCACGCGTGAGTTCGTTGTCGACAAGGGCCTCCTCCTCCTCAGCGGCGGCCTTCTTCTTAGCGTCCTTCTTGCGCTTCTTCTTTGGTTGCTCGTCGTCGTCCGAGTGGTCGCTACCGGCGCTGAGCTCGTCCACCTCAGCAAGGTCGGCGTTCTCGTCAAAGTCGAGGGCTTCCGGGTCGTTCTCCTTGAGGAACTTGTAGAATTCGGGGTCGTTCTCGGCGAGCTTGTCCATGGCCTCCTTGGTCATGCCTAGGTTCTCGTCGTCGTCCTCGCTGCCGGCGTCTTCGCTGTCGCTGGCGACGGGCTGCTCCTCGGCAGAGAAGTCGTCCGAGTCCGAGTCGGATCCTTCTCCCGCAGGCGCATCGCGCTTCCGCTTGCCGAGCTTCTTCTTGTCCTTCTTGTCCTTCTTGTCGATGATGTCCTCGAAGCCGCCCTGGAAGAAGTCGTCAACGCTCATGGCGCTGACTTTGGCGTCCTTCTGGTGGCCATTGGCCTTTGCCTTGGCGGCGGCCTCATCTTTCTTGAAGAATTCGGAATCCTTGGTCTTCTTCGACTGCTTCTTGGCCTTGACCTGGAGGCGCTGCTTGACCTTTGCGGACTCCTTCCTCTTGTCCAAAACGCCCTTCAAGTGGTTCTTTTCGAACTTCTTCGTCGCCTTGAGGTTCTTCTTTTGGGAACCCATGGTGAACGGTGTGGAGGGCAAGGTTCCGTTCTGTTTGGGGGTCTCCTGCGGTGGATGGTGAAGGAAGTTTTGGCTGCAGGGACCGTTGACAGTGGACGCGGGAAACTTTCAGACTTTCTCTCAATGGCAGAGAACCGCTGGCTCTCGCCCAAAAATTTTCTGGCTTATCGGAGCTTATCGGTTCGTCCGCTAATCCTGTTTTGGACTGGCTCTCGAGCGACTGCCCCACGTCTCAGCACCACTGCAGTCTGAGGAATGGGAACCTCCACACCCATGTCACGCCGTCTGACGTCCTTGGCTCTGCGATACGCCTGCACCCGCTGGAAGCTCGACAGCTCCCAAGCTGCCGATCGACCATGAAGCCGGCCGCGACACCAACACAGTCGCGAAGATGATGCCCCGGCAACCCTATGCGCCTACACCGCATAGCTACATCCCAAACACAACGCTCTCAGCTACCATCAATCTTGATGAGGTATGCCATCCAAAGTCCCCCGACCCTCCAGCCAGCGCATCACATCCTCTCCTCATCCAGCTGCCCCGCCCCCGCAAAGACGACTCCAGCCCGGCTAACACGACGATGCATCTCGACAGGAGGTGAAGCTAGCCGACACCCGCGCCGAGCGCGATCTGCAGGACTCGCTCGCCGAGATCTTTAGCATCATTGTCACCCTTGACGAGCTCGAAAAAGCCTTTCTCAAAGATGCGATCCCCGAAGCCGATTACACCGAGATCTGCGAGCGGTCCTTGAAGCAGTACAAGTCCATTCTGGCAGATGAGACCGTAGCAAAGGCCTTCCAGGGCCTGGAGGAATTCAAGGCGGAGTGGGATGTTAGTCGTCCCCCCTTGCAATCACATTACCTTGTCCTGCTCTGAGGCTGACCTTATTACCCAACCCAGCTCGAGGTCCCCCGCGCAACGGAGCGCATCCGCGTTGGCATGCCCTCGACAACCGTGACCGCCTCCTCAAGCGCCGCCCCGGCATCGTCGGCCGCCGGTAACACAAGCGGAACGCTGATTCTGGAGGCGACGCAGGAGTTCATCACCTTCCTCGACGCAGTCAAGCTGGGCCTGCTATCCAAGGACCAGCTGCACCCCTTGCTGTCCGACGTCATCCAGTCGGTCAACAAGGTGACGGACCGCGACTTCGATAACAGGGGCAAGATCGTACAGTGGCTCATCACTCTGAACCAGATGAAGGCCACGGACGAGCTGAGCGAGCAGCAGGCCCGCGAGCTCGAGATGGACATCCAGCAGGCTTACCAGGGGTTCAAGAGTACTCTGACGTAGAACAAGCCATCACGCAGATTGAGCTGTCCATCCTTGAAGGTAGATACCAATATAGAGCGAATTCGCAACAGCTTTTGTGTTTACCTGCTCTCCAAACCCCCAATGACTATGTTTTTCCCGTCCCTTGTGAAGTGTACCATAGTGAGCCCAGAGCCTTTCTTAGACCAAGAACGTCCAGAAGCTGGGATACACAAACTCGTTTTCGAATATCCTCCTCACCTGCTCCAACACGAACCTCTCCACCTTGCCGACGTTCTTCAGACTCTGCTTCCCGCCGTCCCTGAGCCCAATCTCGCTTTCGACCTGAATCTCCTGCAGCAGCCCACCGAACCGCTTGCCCGGCTCGCTGGGGCCTGCGTCGTCCGCGCCCACCGCCGTGACCGCGTCCTCGGGGCTCAGGAAGCAGAAGTGTATCCTCTTGCGGATGTGCGCCATCACCCCGACCCCGTCGAACGTCAACCCCGTGACGCTCAGCTGCACCGGGATCCCCACGAAGCTCGGCATCGGGTAGTCCAGCAGGATCTCCGCCGTCAGCCGCAGCCTCACGTCCCCGGCATACCGGATCCGAAACACGGCTTGCAGGTCCTCCGGCCTCGGCTCCCTGAACCGCGGCGCGTCCTCCTCTCCCCCGTGGTCTGGCCCCTCCTCGTTCTCTTCCTGGATCGCCGACCCGGCCAGGTGCGTGTCCCTCGTCGGTGGCCTCGAGGCCCCCACCGAGGTCGGCGCCAGCGTCGACACGCTCGACTTCTCGCGCAGCTGCGCCAGCGCCGGGTTGAAGTCGCTCACCGAGATGGAGCTCTGCGACGGGTTCCGGCTGTGGCCCATCGGCGGCGAGCCCACGGGCGACCCGGCGGCCGACGAGTCGAGCCTGCTGCCCATGTGCGCGCCGGCCACCGCGGCGAGGGGCGTCTGTGTCCCCGACCACCCCGTCCCCAGATGCGATTGGAAATAGTGCAGGTTGGACGTGCCGCCCAAGATCCCCGGCGTCGAGACACCCAGGAACGGGCTGGGAAAGTCTCCGGACTGGCCCCTGAGGGCGTGCGTGCTGAGCCTCGGCGGCATCGACGCCTCCTCGCGCTGCCTCCTCCTCTCGCCCGCGCTCAGCTCGCTCTTGGGAAAGTGCTGCAGCTGGGGCGGCTCATCGAGGGCCTGCTCCTCGTCCTCGTCATCCTCAATGTCGGAGTTGTCCTCGTAAAAGTCCGGCAGGGGGTCGGTGATGTCCTTGAGCTCCAGCTCCGGGGCGATGGCGCCGAACTCGAAGTCATGTACCTTGACCGACTTGATGAAGCGCGGCAAGGGTACGGCCTGGAATTTCGTATGGATGAAGTCGCGGATGCGGAGGGCTAGGGCCTCCCCGTCGGGGCCCGTTGTGAGCGTCTCCCAGTTGAGGTCTATTGACATTACAACTGTATTGTGTGAGTGAAGAAAAGTGAGATGGAGTTCGTATCCGTTGATACAAATAACGTGTTAGACGGACAGGGTTGGGTCTGGAACCTGGTTGAGAATTGAACAGAGTAGGCCGAGCACCTAGCTAAAGGCTGTGTCGGTGACCAGGAGCGCTATACCCAGTTTCTAGTGGGCTATCAATGCTTGTTAAGCAGTGCAATTACAGCGCTTTCTCCCCCAGCATCAGTGACGCGACAAAATCCTAAGCCAATTATCATTGTTGCGTAGCTCAAATGGGAAGCCTTGTCATGGACATCTCCTTCACATGCGATAAAATCTTTCAGCGGTTGTTCAAGTCATTACCGGGTATCTGAATTTCAAGGCCGTTACTCGTCAACGCCGTAACGCTAAGATACTTTGTTTTGGTGAGGCTCAAGGTGCCAACCGTTGCTAACACTGGACCGACTCCGTTCTCATCCATCCATCCATCCATCCGTCTTTATTATATGGAAAAAACGCCAGCAATGCTATGCAGTTCTCACTCCCTGCCACACCCAGTAACCGATCTCATCAGGCTTATCCCTGTCTTGTACTCTTCGCTACCAATGGGTGCTAATATTATATCTCGGTATTGGCTTCTGATTCGAACCGTGGCCTCATGGTGTTGTTAAGTTGAGGCACACCGAACTGATGCCAGCAATTTGGCGCCTGGAGGATATATCTGGCACCATGTAAGCTGATGGCCCTCAACACTTGGAGGAGACTCGTGGATACATACCTGGCCATCGCCTCCCGGAAACGAGATTTGTACTCTTTCGGACTCGTCACGGTGGGACGGTTTCTGCCACCGCCAGCGAACCCACGATCCTTGATCCAACTCTCGAGTTTCTTGTCCCATGTGTACGTCCGGATACAGTCAATGATGCCGACGACCAGCTCCTTCCTGGCCTCGTCTACTGCAATCATCAATGAGTAGTCCATGACGTTTTGTCTTGCGAGGAACAAAGTATCGTTCCAGACCTAGACAACTATCAGCGCTTCACTCTCCGACATTTGATTCTGGCAACTTACGGAGGCTCTCAGGAGCTTCTTGGAGTGCTCACGCGCAAATAATGGCGATTCGTAAATGAACTCCACCATGTTCTCATCTAGAAGAACCTCGTTCTGCTCACCAGTGGATTGAATCTTGCGATTGCGCATGGAACCCTTGAGGTCAAAAAGTCGAGTCGGACCACGATCATAAAACAGGTTCTCCATGAGCAGCAAATCCAACTTGATCTCGACGCCCGTGACTGGGTTCTTGATGATTAGCTGGAAGAAACCCAGCATCTTCGCAATGACGGAAGGCAGGTCATGGAACAAAGCCTCGGCCATAATGCTAAAGTAAGCTGGTGCAAATCGGAGGAAAGCCGACGTCTCAATGGGTGACAATCCCTATGTGGATAGTTAGCTATCAAATGCATTCTCGACAGAGTAAACGAGGGCCTTTAGACAAATGATAAAGGAAAAGAATGTCTCTTACCTTTAGAACCAGGCGGTCGTCGAGAGTCTTGAGGAAGACCGACTTTGTCTTGCCGCCCTTGGAGTCCCATTTCAAACAGCGAGAAAGAGACTCAACTATGCGATCTGCCACACCGCATTTGCGACGCAGCGCGTCAAACTGTTCAGCATAGAAAATCTTGCAGAGCATGGTTGCAGATCCCTCTTTGAACTGGTATTTCAAATGTGTGCCAGTTGCTCTGAGAAGGCTCTTCTCCAGCTCGCCCTCTTCCATCACGAACTCGCCGCCAGTATCGGACATTCCTGACGATTTGCCGTCGAAGTTGGCCTCATGATCCTTTTGCATCGCCATTCGCTCTTGGCGTCGAATATCAGCCAGCTTCGTGCGGTAGTCATCGGAACTCAGGGCAAACGCAATGACAGAACTAGGTTCGTCCTCCCTCACAATCACATCGGAATCGAGGAATATGTGATCGCTTGCGTTGACTGGGTAGTCCAGTTGAGGCCAGCCACTGGCAGATCGTTCAGCCCAGAAGTTAGTGAGCATCTTCATCAGGCTAGTTTTCTGATGCTTCGGCAGTTCTAGAGGAATCTCCGTGCTGGGTTCGAGAGAGTCAGCCAGCTCCTTAACGTCAGGCAACAGATCATCCAGAATGGACTGTTCAGTGTCGCTCTGCCCTTCGTCATCGGATCCGCCGTGGCTAGCAGTGACAGTTGCAGTATCATCTGTCTCCCCGCCGACCTGGTGCTCTTCTGCTGGAGGAGGAGCTTCTGGTGCAGGGTGAAGCTCTTCGCTCGATGGCATCATGTCGGGTTCCGTTTGCACAGTTCCTGGAGCCGCTGGGGTGACTGGCGCTGTCTTGGATTCGAGGATTTTGATCTCACTGTTGTGATCTGTGTTCGATGGTCCAGGTTCTTGTACGGCATTGTCAATGTTGTGGTAGACCTCAACAATAGCCTTGGTGGCTGAGCGTGGTAAACCTGCACGAGGTTGATGGCCCTTGGCAAGGCGCTTCCTGCGGTCTTCCCGTTGTCTTTCCTTCTCGAACTCGCGGCTCAACTGTTCAAAATGACGGGCAATCCTAGAGACCTGGGACGACACGTGTGTGTCTTTCTTCTTGGTGATAAGCCGAGGAATTGAAGAGGGACCAGCTTTTCTATGGCTTTTCATTCCCAACGCCAGTCGGTCGAACGGTTTCTTGTCCACCTTAAATGATGTTTCACCCAAGGTCTCGGTGGCTCCTATGGTGTCCTTCGCCACGATTGATTTGGAAAAGCTCGACTGGGACCTTGGTAGCGTCTGGGCAGGTTGCGACAGAGTTCTTATCATCGGAGCCCTACGAGCCAAAGATCGTTCCGGGTTCGCTTTTGTTGCCTCATATGGCTCGCCAGCTTGTGACGTTTCGGCACCCATAACCTGATGTTCACGACGAAGCTGCTCGACCTTCTCGGAGAGTGAAATATTGGTTGATGCTGTGGTGAGCGGAGGCCTGGCCGCAAGGGCAGGTGTCGACTCGGCATTGGCCGTTGTTGCTGACGTCTCTCCGGTCTCATCGATAGGAGCAAAGGAAAAGAGCCCTTTAGCTTTCGGTGAGCTGGAGGAGGCCAAGTCTAGGGGTTCTACCCTTTCCAGCACAGCATCGGCTGGAGTGCTAATCTTGCTAGCTTCCGAGGAGGACGACTCTAGTGCTTCTCCGCTAACTAGTTCATCCTTCGTTTCGGCTTGTTCTAGTTCCTTTTCAGGATCTGACGCTGGGAGAGGTTCTTCTTCGTTCGGCCCCTCTCGCTCGGGCTCTTCCTGCTTTTCTTGCTCACCCTCGAGTGGCCCTGCAACGCCATCCGGATTCGCTTCAGTTGGATCCGTAGGTTGGGTGGAAACCTTCTCGTCTGCATCAGAGAAAGTTTGGGAAGGAGGCTCTCCGGAATCCACGGTTGAGTTGCCATCTGTTGAGGGCAGAGACTCTCTCGACTCGTTGTCGGTGAAAATCTTCTTGAGTTGAATCATTGTCAACTGACGCAAGTCCTTATCGGGGAGGAAGTCGGTCTCGAATTTGGTAAACGAGGCGTCCCAGTCACCAGCCTTTTCCAGCATCTCCCTAACAATAGCATTGAACGGGATAACCTCATAGTACTTGGAGTTAACGTAGGTTTCCTGAAGTCTGCGTATCAAAGCAACTTGATCGTCCTGCGCCTTTTTGGCAAGTCTGTCAACTTCGGCTTTACACGCATCGGCCTTTTCGGGCAAGACACTGTCAATGCGTATGCTCTTGAGTCTGAGTTTGACAGAGTTGATGAAGCGAGCCCAACGTTCCTCAATTTTGTTGAAAATCTCGTTCTTGAGCTTGAGGTCGTTCTCGACCTTCCACGTGATCCGAGCTCTTGGAACAATGATTTCGAGGAGGTCAATAGGATCGTAGTGGATCCTCACCCAGGTATCGCGGTAGTGAAAGTAGCGAATGTGGTCGCGGTGGTGGTCATGGGGGCAACCAGTAATTTCATGGAGTCGCAGGCCCCTGCTCCAAAAGAGCAGCTCGAGGTATTTGCCGAAAGAGTACTTCCAGGTACTGTCGGACATGCCCATCTCAGGAGAGTCCTTTTTGCACGTTTTGCAGTAGCTCCACATAGTGATGCCGTCCAAATTGCGCCTTTTAGCTGCTGGCTCTACGAATATGGTGACTCGCGACTCATCGTGTACGTAGGTGCGATGGTGTTCCGTCATCTTTCGGTCGCACCCGTTGGAGGTACAGATAGAGTCCTTGCTAATGCAGAGGTCTTCGATGTACTGACCGAGAGTGCAGTCTGGGTCCATGCTGCCGCTTTCGTCGACATGTTCGTCGTAGAACGCGATTGCAATCAGTCCTGGTTCGGAGCAAGGGATCTTTGTCTCGGTACAGATGACCGAGTATAGTACGACAATGTTCTGATGAGAATAGGGATCGAAGAGGTCGAGATTGCCCTGAATGTAGTTCTCCCACTGCCTTGTTTGCGTCTGGTAGTTGTACAAGGCCTTGTCATACTCGGCATCGTGGACGGCGTGTAAGATTTCCATAACCTGCCGTGGTGCCTTCTGCCCGATGGCGTGAACCATTTCAGGCTTGATGAGCTGGAACTTCTGCGACTTGGACTTTTCGGCGTCAATTTGCTCTTCTACCACGTCCTGGTCTCGCAAGCGCTTCAAGTAAACGAGTCTCCGCTCCTGCTCTCGAGCCTTCATGAGCAAGTAGGGCTGAGCGAACTTGACGAATGGAGACGCCGACAGAATCTTTGTCTCGTACCTTGCTACCATATCGCTGTAGTACGTCGGCATTGGTACGTCTTCTGGCACTTGAGACTCGGGAGACGTGGGCGGAACATGAGATGCGTGAAGGGATACAAGAGCGGGTCTATCCTCTGTGGCCGGTTCCTCGGTCTGATCGGATGACACAGTACCTTCAGCAGTGACCAAAGATGTGCCATCACTTGTTTGGGAAGGGAGCTCGGAGTCGGTGGGCGAGGTCTTGGTGACCTGCGGCCCATTCTTCCCTATTTCGGTTGACGCTGTGAGAGAGCGAGGCGCGTCTTCTGGGTGCTGGCGAAGGGACGATGCCAGCGATGAGGATTCCTCAGGTTCGGCGGGTAATTGAATGTACTCGTCTCTCATCAAACACGTCTCCAACTTCAAGTTGTAAACGACGTAGACCATGAACTCTGTTATCTTTTTCATCTTCGATAGAACTTCGGTCGAGTCCCCACGTAGAGCAATGGTGCACCCTAGTTTCTCAGAGCAGCCGGATAGGAAGATATAGGTCTTCTTCTTCCCGGGATAGTTCTTGTTGACATAGGTCTTGACTTCGAAGCCGCCGGACCTACCAACTTGAACTTGAAGGGCCAGCATGTCGAGGGAAGATATGATGTCGGTCTCAGCACATCGCGATACCGCCTCAATGACTGAAGGCTTGACGTTGTAGGCGACAGCAATATTGGCCTCTGATAGATATTGCAACGCAACACCCGAAACAGACTTCTCGCAGAGAAGAAGTTGGGGGCGCAGATTGATGATGCGGTTGACGACAATTCGCAAAAACTCTTTCTCCTGCTCGATGACTGGCTGAAGGCTCATGAAGTGTTGCTGGTGCCGCTGGTATTCGATCGGAAAGGAAACAATAACTATGCGGGGGTTGAGGATGCGACGAGGCATGCTCTTGAGAGCGAGATTCTTGGTGAAGATAACACCCGAAACGTAGCTAGTATCACCCGGCTTGCCTCCTGGAATTTTCTTGAGCTTAACGTAGTGCCGTATGTCCATATCGTCTCCCACTCTGATGTCAGGGGTAACATCATCGGTGCACTGGAGCAAGATGGGAACCAGAGCCTTTTCCCAGGCAGGCACGTTGGGTATGCCCGAATCCTCGAGTAACTGATGCAATAGTCTCTTGACATGCAGCATGCTTGACGGGTTGAGCTCCACCTGTGGCTGTTTGTCTGCTTGCATCGAGTCGCTTCTCGTCAGCTTCGTAGCCTCGATCGCTGGATTCTCAATGGTAAACATGTTTTCGTTTGATGCTGACGGGCCCTTGAAGATGCCGGACTTGGGCCGCGGAGAACGCATTTGATGGCTGACGTTGCTCAGGTTGCGTCTCCTTGCTGGGCGGCTGTGACCAATGAGGCTACCGGAACCAGCATTATCATCCATTCCACGGCTTGTGAAGCTCAAGCCACTAATACTCTTTTCTCCACGGCCAAGGCGATGTCTTCTTCCTGTACTGAGAAACGGTCCAAAACTCGACTTCTCATGGTCGTAGCTAGACGGCTGCAAGTCGGCGTTTGACATGGTGGCGAATATGCTCATCTGTTCATCACCGCTGGACTCGTCTGACATATAGGCAGCCAACTCAGGGTCAATGATATTGTCATCGTGAAACGCAGGATACTTTGGTTTCTTGGCCATCTCCTCAGTGATGCCCTTGCGGAACGGGGCCCTGTCGTCTGGCATTGGTTTGAACCTCGCCATAAAGTTATTGTGATGCTTCGAATGATGGCGCCTATGTCCCGACGACTGCGGCCGGTTCGCGGACGTTAGTGATCTCAAAGACCGAGAGGAGCTCGGACGACTGAGTTGCGGCGCGTCAATCTCCAAAATGGCCGAGTTTCGATTGGAATCGTTTATCCTCCGGGTCGCAGGAATCGCCATCATGGGTGTCTGAACCGATCTCGAGTCGCCCAAATCCTCCATTCGGTCAGCAAAGCTAGGTTCCTCTGGTTCGGCCTCAACCTGTGTGACCTTGGGGGTTGCTTTGGTCTGGCGGAAGAGGGCTGGTAGAAATGAGTCGTCTCCAGAGTCGTCAGAGCCGCTTCCTTCGTAAAGACGCTGATTTATGACCTTCAAACAAGTCTTACAGACTCTCAGAGTCCCGGTCATTCCGAATTTCGAAGCTGGAATGATAGAGGTGCATTTGGAATCGAAAATACAGCCGCAGGTTCGGCAATGATGCTTCCTTCTGAAGGCCGAAAATGGTTGGCCGCAAATGAAACATTCTTTGCACGTTTCATCAGCCATCCAGAACTCTTTGCTCAATACCTGTCGCCGCATTCTATCAAGCCTGGCGTTCACCTGATCAGGCGCACCCTCGTTGGTTGTCGTGCCGGGGATCCGCAAAGCGCCAGTCCTTCCATGCTTGGGCTGAGAATCATGGGCAAAGGAATCATGGTAAACGGAGTCGTGGGCAGTCGTACTGATCGGACTGGGCTCAGCGGTGACATGCTCCATAGAGGAGGACCTTGACGGAGCGTAGCCTGGCGACCTAGAACGACTGATGCGATCAATGACAGCCGGCCTCTTCGGTACAAGCATCATGGACGCGGTCGAAGACACCGGAGACCGTAGATCTACCGAATGCAACTTGGGGATCGAAGGTGCATTAGTCTTGATCGGACTCAGGGGCTTATCCAAGGGTCCATCCACGGCGGCGTCTTCGCGCCTCGCCCTGACGCTTGTATGGATTCGATCACCGCCTCCACCGTGTTTGGGCTCCAACACGTCAAACTTGTGCGAACTCTCGGAACCGATGACTAGTGGTCGGGGGTCAGGCTGCTTGCTAATGCTTCTCCTCCCAGAAGACCGGCCTGGCCCATCCTCTAATCGTGCCACACTTCTCGGGGTTGTGGCCGGAGCAACCTCAGGGTTGATGGCTGTGACCGCGGAGGCCTTGGCCACACCAGGTAGACTTTGTCGGCTAGAGACACTAGACTTTGAGGCTGCCATGGCGGAAATGGAGGTCGCCTTGGAGGACTGAGGTGGGTGTGACTGGCTATCAGACATGACGGTGTTTACTCCCGACGAGGACGTGACTGTCGCAGGACCATCGTGGGTCGTTCCAGAATTGAAAGACGAGCTTGTGACTGCGGTCTCAGCGCGAGCGAGCGAGGCTATCGGTATCTTCGGGGTCGTGGCTGTGGTACTGGTGCTGCGCTTGGAGGCAGCGTCGAAGCTGTCGCCGTCGTCCACGTCCTGCTGCCTCGTGCCGACGGCGCCAACAGCCTCCTTCAGGCGGCTGTAGAGCCCGCTGAGCCCATTCTGAACCAACTCTCCTGTCAGGACCTTTGTTTCTGTCGCCGGAAGGGATGATGGCAGGGGAGCGAAATCGTTGAAGGTTGTCAAGGATTCGGACTGGCTTGCTGACGTATGGATCCTGTTGAGGGTGTGGGCTAACTGGTCCTTGTCGGCTTGGGAAGCCGTGGATATGGAGTTGATGGAATCATGGCGACTCCTGAAGCTCGGGGGCGTCGAGAGGACTGCTGGCGAGTTTGGTTTCGAAATATTGTTGCTAGCCATCTTGCGTAATCACGTATGCGACGGCTAGGAAATGGAGAGGATCGTGAAGTTCCTAGATCGTATACGGTGCTGACATCTTCTGGTGTCAGGATAACATGACGAGACAGAACGGTAGGGATTTCGTGATGCGCATCCGAGTCCAGCCCTTTTCCCTCGTCGTCGGGTCCTGCCCAGCAGTCGGATCCAGTCTAAGGTGAGTGTTCGGCAGTTCGTGGCAGCGAGGGGTATGGGAGCTTCGGGAGGGGGTTCTTCGTCGGCAGTGGTTTGAGAGGTCGGACGTCGTAGATATCGGTGGGTTTTCGACAGGGACACAGGCAAACCCCAAGGGTCCAAGAGGGGCGCAGGTGACGAAGAGGAGAAACGACGTGGCAAAGGCCAGGCTCCGGGTGCGCGCGCGTGTGAGGTGTTTGGGTGAAGATGAGAAGGGGTGTGGTATGTCGTCTTAGGGACCCGCGCGTTGTCTGCGCTGGTGCAGGACGAGCTAACGTCTTGAAGACGGCGCCGGATGCCTTTTTAGAGGCGGACCATCCGCAGACTACTGCGAGCCGGGAAGCGCTATCCCCCAGAGGTCTAGGCGCGCGTGGCCCAGGGATTTTCAGGCTGGTGCAGCCGTCAAACGAGGCGAGATGACGCAGCGACAGGCGAAGTTGGGTTTGAGTTGGCAGTTGGCAAGCGCTGGCTGCCTTTGCTCCGAGTGTCGAATGCTTTCCAGAAGGCGGTCGCTGCTGCGTTAGTGCGCTTACGATACCTCGGAATGACTTGTTGTGGGACGCTTGGGAACGATCCAGAAAGCCGTTGCAGCAGCCTGGGCAAAGCAAGGTCGGTGGTACCTTGGCTCCCTCGTCTGCGGTATCTGTTGCAGCACATGTGGATGTATTCTACCCGGTACCCGTTGCCGTCCCCCGACGCCAGACGGCAGACCAGTCCAGTGGTGGGTTGTTGATCCACACGCACCACTTCAGGCTCCGAAGCTCAAGCCAGCTCCAAGGTCGGCCCCTCTCCCAGTCAGCCACCTCAGTCAAGCCAGTGTCTCCCCACTCTCCAAAACCAACTCTTGGCTTGGAGAGAGACAGCAGAACCCCGCAATTGCTGCCACTTTATGCGGATGGGAAGCAGTTGACCCTGGCGACACCAAAAAACGCGTCAGAATCCCTAGCTGTCTACCTGACCGCGTCGCTGTGATCGACGTCCCGACATTTTGATATTCACAATTCAAAGAAACATCGCTATCGCTTGGTTCGGTTGCGACCTCCAACCAGAACGCTCGCCCAGTCTCGCCGTCCTTTCCCACAACTCACCTTTGTTTTCCGACCCATTCAGCGCCTGGTCATCCAGCCCAAACTCTGCACCCTCACATTTCCCGTTATACTGTCCACCAACCTTGAATGCAGGAATTCACAGGACCACCTCACCGCTGCGATCCCTGCCATCGCCGTCATGGCTAGCTCAACAAGCAGTCCAAATTCGTCTAACCCATCAACTCCCTTTGGTCTTCCCAAGAATGTCTCCATCCCCGAGAAATTCACGACAATATCAAAAGACCAACAAGCCCTCCTCGAGCGAGATGATTCTTGGATCTCGGCTCTGAAACAGAATTCTCGCCAGGGAACTGTCAACGTTCCACCAAAAGCCTTGGAGGACGTCAAATATTTCCACACTTGCCGCACACTTCCGCCTGCCGCCCAGGAGCCAAATGTGCTTGCCTCCAGCGGGCCGGCTGAAACAGAGCCGATAGCTCCAACAGTACCAAGCCATGAAAAAGAGGATGGAGCCAACTTGAGCTCTAGCCCCGGAACGCCCATTAGCTCCTGGCCAGAATCCCCTCAGCCGTCTCCCCGTGCCCCAAGACAACACCCCACGCCCTCTCCGGCACCGTCTATCAGGTCGCAGATTGTGACGGAACGCCAGGCTGCTGCATCAAGGATTACGTCCCAGTCTCCTCCGCCGGACCGTCTGAGCAGTCCTCAGATCGCGTCTTCGCCGCCCATACAGCCAGCTCCTAAGCGGCACATCCCGCCCTCAGCCGGAGTCAAACGCCGCCCAGTCGAGGCTTTCCCGTCAAGCAGCGCTGGTCTGGAGGACGAGCTGGAAACAGCCATTCCTGGTGCTCTTTTTGAAGCAACGCCCCCTATCAATCGAATGGCTGCACGCCTGGTGACTGCTTCACAAGCAGTCACAAGTCCACCTTGCGGCCAGGGAAGCATGGTCCCATCCACTTACAAGGACGTTAAGAGCCCTGAAGAGCAGGCGGAAGGTCCCAACAAGAGACGACGCATGAAGTCGATCAAGTTTGATTCGAGCCCTCACGGTCAGCCAGCGGAGAGTAGCCGTTGCGACACGACCCCTGCTCGACCTACGATACCACTTTCGGCTTCTTTACAAGAGCCTCTGCCGATATCCTCAGCGCCCTCGATAGCGTCTGCGCTTCCTAGCACTGACACCCACCCCTCTCTAGGAACACCTCGAGTTGTCAACGATACCCTGGGCCTTGCCAGGGCCGCTCCTAATTACCAACAAGCCTGTACCACCCCACACTCAGTCTCACCGTCACCCAAGTCTGGTCGCATTTCTGAAGATCAGGTTATGACGGGAAACAACATCGTATCCGAAGAGCCCGAGCGAGGCCAGACGACGGTAGCCTCGTACAACAGACGCAAAACGCGCAGTGTCAGAACATTATTTCATATCTGGACCATGAGTGGAAGGCAGAAGGCGTTGACTGGCTTCCGCCGACATTAAAACATTTTCGATCGGCTTTGACAGCTCGCAGCCTCGAAACCTTGCAGAAAATCACCGATATGGCCATTAAAAACGGCACCAGGCTTTCACGACTGTGGTCCGAACCTGACGGTATACTCCACCGCGCGGCTCTGCAACAAGCGAACGGCAAACTTGTCTTCCCTGAAGAGCTCGTTCATATGACACTCGATCTCTACGGGACGGAGATGTCAGGAGTGACGAGTCATCCTACAAGGACAGCAGAAGAACCCCTTAAGAGGGCCTCTCGGCCAACAAGTCGGCACGAAGTGGCGAACGAGGCGAGGATCGCGAAATCGACATCCCACGAGTCATCCGCTAGGGTTCAAGCTCCACAGGATGCGCCCTCCAGCCCTCAAGTCGCTAATAAGTATCGAAGACCGGTCGAGACGTCTCCTCGGCCACCTCGGGAGGTGACTGCCAAAACTTTTGCGCAGGGTCCCTTGGAAGCTTTCCGCAACGCATACCCTTCCTATTCTGGGAGTGTTGGCGACTTTGTCAAGGCATGTCTGACTATCAAAGACCTTCGTCGAAAGCTTCTGCTTCCTAAGTGGCTCTACGATGACTTCATTCGAGCATTTGTGGATGGCTTCGTTCCTTACATCGAAACCTTGGATGACGACGAGTCCCCACTCTCGGCCTATCAGTGGTACGTTGAGTATGTAGACCAGCCAGCCTTTCAGGGTGGCATTGTGACGCGCGAGAACCTTCATCAGGTTTTCAAGGTGTACCACAGTGCATACAAGTCGGCAAAGGAGTCCCTTTCCGGGGGGAAATCTCCGCGTCCGGGAGTTGGAGAGCTGTCTCTACTCGAGAAGGTTCCTCAGACCACAATTGGCCAGGTAGTCACACCCAAGCCAGGGGCTCGATCAGAATCTCACAACCCGAGAGGAACATCCGCCGACCTCTACATTTTGTCAAACCAGCCATCGCCTATTCTTCAAGATAACGAGAAGGGTTCTGCAAATGGACGGCAAGCCAGCATCAAAGTCGAAGATGACGACTTCTTAGTAATTGAACCGCAAATGCCCTTCACCAAAGGGGATGCCGGCAAAAAAGGAATGCCACTCAAGGAGAACACACTCTTGAGGGACACCCCAGCGGCCATTCAACGCCACAGGGACGTCCTCCCGAGGGATGAAGACGTCACGATTGTTTCCAGCACCCCGCGACCTCGAACGGCAAACCCAGAGGATGCCGCTTCCTCCGAGGATAATAACCGCACCCGCGATGGCCGCATTCTCAATACTACCCCGACCGCCCAGACCGCCACCCGTGACTCGCTGCTACCCGATCGGAAGAATGCCTCCGCCACGACACCTAGACGAGGCGACGTCATCGCGGAAACGCCACCCCGGAATTCGGCGGCTCCAGCCAAGACCGCGACACAGCACCCCGCGGTGCGGCGAAGCCTGCCCGCCTCGTTCGGTTTCGCTCCGCCCTCGGCTTCCATGCCGAGCGCGGAAACGCAGCGGGGCGGTACGCCGAGAGGCACGCTCTCGGCCTCGACACAGGGGAACCGGGTCAAGAAGCCCAGGAACGAGACGGAGGAAGAAAGAAGGAAGCGAAAGATGAGGGCCAAGCTCGAGAAGATGGCCAAGGAGGGACGGCTGGCGCCGCCACCCAGCTCCATGCCTCCCAAGTTGTAGACCTTGGATCGGAGGAAAGGGGGCTTGACACAATATTAATCAATCGTCGACCGGAGCACCGCCGGAGCGCATAGTATGGATGAGGCCGGCAAACTTCCGCTGCCTTGATAAAAATTATTCTTCGAGTTGTCCAAAGCTGTCCACCTTGGGATAGGAAATGCTTTTGGAATTATGTATGATACCCCCTTTTACGTGCCATTAATAGATATCCAGGACGTTAGCCTGCAAGTGTCAAAGGGGCCTGCGGGACCACCTCAACGCCACATGGGACACGACCAGGGGAAAAGGGCCGTGATATAAAAATAGTCCAAGTTGCGCAAGCAATCAATTTGTGTCTAGACTGGATCTAGCTGCGCGATTCTTTTCATGCCCGGCTCTCTGGAGAGTCTTAACGGTATCTAATGTCCCCTAGAAAAACATGTTGACAAATCCAAAGGTGGGTTTCCGTCATATCCGAGTCGTAACTTAGGTTTCAAGGTGGGTTCGAAGGTGGTAGAGTTCAGTTTTCCGTGTCGCAGCAGCAAAAGCATGACCCGACTCCGTTTATAATGATAAAAACACCGTTCCTCTCTCTCACATACAAGTGCTCCCGTAGTTGCCCTATTGGTTTCCCAGTATTCCGTCATGTCTTTTTCCTAGTGGAAAGGTCGTATCTCTCGTGTCGTAACGTCCTCCGGAGGGTCGTATGCCCTCTCGAGGGGGTTGTTGGGGTATATCAGTGTTGTGGTATTCTGTTGTTGGGGTTTTCAAGCCGAGTCTTCGGAGGACTGGGCCTCAGCGGCCTTCTTGGCCTTTTGTCGCTCCTCCTCCTCGGGGGTGAGAGTCTTAAGCTGAAGTGCGTGAATGCCGCCCTCGCGGGCCATCTCCTCGCGGAGGAGGGCGTAGACCATGCGGTGGCGGGCGGACTGCATCTTGGACTTGAAGGCCTCGGAGGTGATGACAAGTCTGTACAGCGGTGGTGTTAGTAGAGGGTTCCGGGTCCCATTGCAAGACGAAGAGTAGATTTGGGGGTTCTCGTACCTAAAGTGGGTTTCCTTGGAAGTGCTGCCGGCCATGGCCTTGTGGTGGCTGTGAAGGTGGGAGTCGTTGTAGATCTCGAGAGTGGTAGGGGAGAAGGCGGCGGTGACCTGGGGGTCATTGTGTTAGCAAGCCGTCCTTGGGAGCCGCTTCATATCTCGAAGAGCAGCGTACCTTGGTCCGGATGGCATCCTCAACGGGGGTGGCGGACGACATGGTTCCGAGGGGTCTGGCGGCACCCGCTGAGAAGCCGAGGGCGTATCTTCGCAACATTGGTGTGTGTAGTTGGGTTGTTCCTCCGGTCAAGCTACTCCCAATCCTGCCAACGAAAGGGCGGAATGTGTTCATGGGGGAGTAGGAAAGGGGAGGAGGGAGAAAAGAAGGCGAAAGGGGGAAAGGAGCAAGTAGAAGTAGGTACGCGGCGGCGGCTTGTTGCGGGCTGCAATGCGGTGCGGCGGTAAAGGAGTTTGGATGGAGGACGGTGTAGAAAACCCGGACAGGGGAGAATAAGAAAGCTGCCCTTGCTTCTGCTGCGTGGTTGCGTGGTGCGGTATGGATTTGCTAGCCCAACAACTTTTTTCGGTTTAGGTAGAGAGAGGAAGAGGGTAGAATGACTGGAGCTGGCGCCTGCTGCTCCTGCGTGTGCGTGAAAGGTACGGTGTGCAAAAGTGTGACCCTGGAACTTGGGACCTGGGAGCCGAGCATGGATGATGTGGGATGGGGGTGGGATGATGCAGGATGGAGAAGCAAGCAGGCAAATGGCAAGCCGAGCAGCAGATTTTCCCACACACAACGCACAACCGACACCCCGGACAAGGCAAAGAAAGTTCGGTGTGTCGGTGAGGAAGAGAAGAGCGGCCATGCGGGATTGGCTTGGCGAGCAATATGGCACATGCGGGCCCCGGCCAATCAGCGGGCCGGCGACCTTGCCTCTGTCCTTCCGGTTGGGAACCTGTGGGCCCCACCGGGGAGCAATTCCAGCGGCGCAGGTAAGGTAGTGTGTAGCAGGACTGGCAGGGTGAACAGACTGGGATTTGTGGGCACTCGGGACGAGGTGAAATCGTCCTTTTCCCCCTTCTTTTTTGTTCTGGTCTTGTTCGGTGCGCAGCGGGTTGCGACTCTGCTTAGCCGGTTGGTTTATCTGCGCCGCACCTGCTCTCGTCCTCGTTGGGTTGTATTTTTGCTTGGCTTCTGGTTGCAAAGTTTGTAATTCACCCCGCTTCCTGTCAGCAGGAGCGAGATTGTCACTCATTCACTCGCTCGCTCACTCACTGGCCGGCCAAGTTAGCTTTGCTTTTGCAGTACGGGAAATGTTTTACGCCCACCGCCCTTTTTGCTTCTTCTTCCCAAGCCCAGAAACCTTTCCACCCCATGTATTGGTATTGGGCCTTAGCGCCGCGTTGGGGGCCATGGTGGACCAACTGGAACACCTAGAACAACTGGAGAACACACGCACCACCAAACAATAATAACAACAACACATGGCCAAACCCGACACGCACCTCACGCTCTTCCATGATGATGACTCCTCCACCCAGCCCACCCTTGCCTGTTCTCCATTTCTGCTCACCGCGTGTTTCCCAAAGGCCCCCAACCCCCCGTCACCTCGCATCGCAGAAAAGAGCACACGAGGCCTTGCAAGCTGTAACACAGCACAGCAGGAGAGCTCCGCTTTGCCTTCGGCTCCCAGTCTCGCGCAAGGCACCATTAGGCACCTGATCACAGGATTCCCGGTTCCAGGTTATCCAGCTGTTCAGTCACAATGTCGCCAATGCATGCGGGCGGGGAAGATGAAGGGAGGGAGGGAGCTCGCCAGTCCCAGGCACATTGCATGGAATAATCAAACGCGGTGACGTGTGGCATGGTAACATCAACGTTCGGCAGCGGCAGAGGGTGCAGCAGAACCAGCACCAGCACCACTGCTACCACCAAATGTGTTCAGGTGGTTTAGATACCTCTCCCTCGTGCCCGAGGTACCCAGGCGCTATGCAATGGAGGGGCGGATAGGCAGAGGTACCTCGTGGGAAACGTCGGCCGCTTCGACCGGTCCCGCCGCTACCTGAGGACCGGGTAGTGTGGATTGGGACGTGGACCGACGCCGCAGCAGATAGCCATCCATTCCACGACGCTGGATCCCAGCCGCACCAGACATTCACGATCCTAATCTCCATAGAGGCGCACACACCACACGCATTTCCACTCTCAGAGCTCCCGCTAGTAGCTCCATAACCAAGCCTCAGCCAAGGTGGTCCGGGCAAGCCACACCCACGACCCAAGTTTTCCGTCCGGTCTTCGGCAGATCATACCGGCGGCCCTGCAAGGAGAAGTCCGATCCGGGACCTGACAGCAACACGAGAAAAAAATACCACACGCACTCACACACGCGCGCACACCTAACGCTGCTGCACTGCACTCACCTACCGCTACCAAGATCCGAGAGCTACCTATAATCGAAGCCCGGGGTCCGTCCCCTCCCCAATACCCACTCCGTCCAACAACTCCGTGTTCCGATCCGTTCTAATAACGCCATTGATAACGACGCATATCAACCCCCTCCCCCTTCTCCCCCACAATCCATGTTGGCCTCCGGTTTACGGAATGTAGCTCGACGGCCCGGGTGCTGTTGTTGCTGCCGAATACCCCCTTTCTCAGCCGCTCCCGCCATCCTCGCCGCCGCCGTCGCCGCCCGTGTTACAGATCCCGCAAGTTACTCTTCCCGTCCCGCATCCCGATTCTTCGCTGCTGCCCGCGCATCGCGATCCGCAAGAATGGCTTCCACGACCGCACTACCAAGACTGCCCCTCTTCGAGGCCATCTCCCAGCACGACCCCGAGTCCACGGCCGTGATTCACTCGCTGTCCGGCCGCCGCTTCAAGTACGGCGAGCTCCTGGGTGACGTGCGCCGCGCGCGAAACAAGCTGTTGGACACGGCGGGCAAGTCGGACCTCAATGGCGAGCGTATCGCCTTCTTGGTGGAGAACAGCTACGACTATGTAGGTAAGCCAAGTCGCATTTGCCCCCCGAATATGGGCTTCTAGAGCCTCCCTCTGTTGTGCAAGATGTAATGCGCGGTGGTCCTGACACATGCCCGCCTCATAGTGACCCTCCTCGCCGCATTCGCCGCGCGCTCCATCGCCGTTCCCCTCTCCCCGGCGTTCCCCGCGGCCGAGCTCCAATACATCCTGAACCAGAGCGAGGCGTCGCTGCTCGTGTCCTCGGCAAAGTTCGCCACCAAGGCGAAAGAGGTCCTTGCGACGGAACTCGTCTCCAACCCTACACAAGTCGAGCTGCAGAAGCACCCCGGCGGCAGCGCGCATGAGCAAGTCGAGCTCGAGGACGCCGACGTGGGCGGCGCCGGCATGATGCTGTACACATCGGGCACCACAAACAGACCAGTTTGTACCCCTCCGCTAGACCTCCGTTCACTCCCCCCTGACGATACTAACACCCTCGAAGAAAGGCGTCCTGCTTCCTCAGTCCGTCCTGACGGCGCAATCCAAGTCTCTGATCGAGGCGTGGAACTACTCCCCCAAGGACCACCTCCTCCACGTGCTCCCCCTCCATCACATTCATGGCACCGTCAACGCCGTCCTCACACCCCTCCTCTCCGGGTCCACGATCGAGTTCATGTTCCCCTTCAACGCCGACGCCGTCTGGAAGCGCCTCGCAGCGCCGTTCATCACGAGCAACGGTGTCACCAACGGCACCAATGGCACCAACGGCACCAACGGCACACCCTCACTCCCCAAGGAGAAGATTACCTTCTTCACCGTCGTCCCGACGGTCTACTCGCGCCTCCTCGCGACCCACAAGGCCCTGCCCCTCGACCCCGCCGAGCCGACCCGCGAGGCCGTCTCCCCGCGCCACATGCGCCTCGCCATCTCCGGCTCCGCCGCCCTGCCTACGCCCATCAAGGAGGCCTGGAAGACCCTCTCCAAGGGCAACGTTCTCCTCGAGCGCTACGGCATGACCGAGGTCGGCATGGCCCTCTCCTGCGGCCTCGACTTCGCCGACCGCGTCGACGGCAGCGTCGGCTGGCCCCTACCCGGCGTCGAGGCCCGCCTTGTCGACATGGACACCGGCGCCGTCATCCCGCCCGGGGAAGACATCGACCCGGAAACCGGCCGCGAGCGCTCCGGCGAGATTCAGCTCCGCGGCCCCACAATCTTCCAGGAGTACTGGCGCAACCCCGAAGCCACGGCCAAGGAGTTCGTCGAGGGCCAGGACGGCAGGGGCAAGTGGTTCAAGACGGGCGACGTCGCCGTCCGCAGACCCGTCCCCAACGCGGGCCTCACCGCAGCCCAGTCCTCCTGGGCCAAGGGCGACATGTACTTCATCCAGGGCCGCAAGAGCGCCGACATCATCAAGACGGGCGGCGAAAAGGTCAGCGCCCTCGAGGTCGAGCGGGAGCTGCTCTCGCTGCCCGAGGTCGCCGAGGCCGCCGTCGTCGCCGTCCCCTCGGGCAAGTGGGGCTCCAAGGTCGGCGCCGTCGTCATCCTCAACAAGGACGTCGTCCCCCACTGGTCCCCCATGGCCATGCGGAGGGCCCTCCGCGACCGTCTCGTCAACTACAAAATCCCCCAGGTCCTCAAGGTTGTCGACCACATTCCTCGCAACGCCATGGGCAAGATCAACAAAAAGCAGCTGGTCCAGGCGGTTTTCGAAGACCAGTTCAGCGGTGATGAAATGTAATTATAGTAATACACGAAGAGAATCCGTAGTAGGTTGATATTGCGACGACTTGTTTGAGTAAAGGGGCAGGTTGAATAGAATTGAGGTGGACAAAACAATGGATGAGAAAAAATATACCCTTCACTACGGCGGGGGGCGCGCACATGCGCGCACCAGGGCAATTTGGCCTAAACCTAGGTATCTATTCCGGATATTCGCATCCGCCTATGTACTATCGATCACGGCCATCTAGAAGTTCCAAAAAAAAAACCATTGATCTCTTTTTTCTTCTCAGCAACGCCTTCGTCAAAAGCTCCAAAGACTATCATGAGAGAACCTTTTCCGCCCCAGAGATGCGTTATCATCGATGCGTTAGCATTGCCCCGTTTTCGTCCTCTACTGGCATCAGGCTAAAAACAAGGTCGGCTAAGAAATGCGACGAGGAGTGATATCATGCAGACGCCAGTGGGCCTCCCCAACGGGATGAGGGGCCTACCAAGTCCGATATAATGCATTGGTGTGTTATATGTTGTGTTTTTCTGAGGTTTGAATACGTCTCTTAGACGGTGTGCTTGGCCTTCGCGCGGCTGCTTCCGCTGTGCGCGCTGTCGGTGTGGCCGGAGAACTCGACGACCTCGTTGGGCGGGAGGTTCAAGATGTCCTTGAAGCGCTTGCCGATGTTCAAGAGAATCTCACGACCCTTATCCTGAGAGCGGCCCTTGCCACCGGCCACGTCACCATCACCGCGGCCAGGAATGCTCTTTCCGATGGTACGGGTCCAGACACCAATACGGAAGAAAGCCTTGCGCACGTTGACAACAACGCCCATGACCTCTCCGTCGTCCTCGCCCTCGAGGGTCTCGCCGATAGCGGCCAACATGACGTGGAGCCAGAGGTCATCGATGGGGATGCTGCGCTTCTCCTTGAACTGGTAGGACCACTTGCCACCGTGCTTGTTCTGAGCATCCTCCCATTCGGGGCGGACGCCGGCCTTGAAAAGATGGTAGTCGGACTTGAGAGCCAGCTCGGAGACGGGAGCGATATTGTTCTGGAAGCTAATCAGCAAATAGAAGAGGGGTCGAAGGGAAGGGAGGCACGCGTACATATACGCCCCAGAACTCCTCAACAGAGTTGAAGGTAATGACCTCCTTCAGAAGGTCGTTCCAGTTGTCACCCTGCGTCGAGTTAGTACACGGTTCTAGGCCGTCTCCAGCAGGGCCAACTGACCTTGCCGCTGGGGGCTTGGTGAACCAGAGAGTCCATTTGTTCTGCAGAGGGTGCTTGACGTTGAAGTTCTCCTTGTCGTGGAAGACGGTAACGGGCTTCTCGGCGTCGGTCTCCTTGGTCTCGCTCTTCTCACCACCCTCGGGGGAAATGGGGATGGTGGAGAGGTCGACCTGCTGGTCGGGGTTCGTGGGTGTTTGCACAGAGGTCGCCATCGTGACGGGTTTGTTGTGGTGGTTGGAGATGTAGGGCTGATTAAGGATCGGACCGATGAGGGGTAGAATTGATAGAGACGCTGGGGGGAGCAGACTCTGGAGAGAAAATGTCGAGAGAGATGGGTCGGCCGGATGCGGGCAGCCGAAAAGGAAAGGTTGCTGGTCGCGGATGTAGGTGGAAGAGTTGAAAGTGGGAGGGTTCCGCTCGAGAGTGGCTGGACACTGGAGGTTGTGGTGGTGGTGACGACGGTTGCTCGCTTCACTGTTGGGAAAGTGCTGGAGGACGGCGATTGCTTCCTTCCAGAGATTCGAATGTGGGGAGGTTCCGACGTTGCGCCAGGCAATGTCAACGGATATCGGATAGGGCGGATTAGAGTTAGGCAAGAACGAGTGGTAACGTTCTTTTCGTAGTGTTGACGGCGAAATCGGGATGAGAAGTTGCGATGGGTTTGCACTTTTTGCGAAGGATTGCGCTCAGCAGCAGAGTCAGAGAGAGAGCGTGCACCAAGAGGGCCCTGCCGGTCGCAAAAAAATGCCCAAGCGGGCGACGCTTGATCCGCCAACCGAAGGACAGAAGACGCCGGAAAAGTGGGGATCTGGGTTGGACCTTAGTGGAAGGTGAAGCCTTTTTTTTTTTTTTTTGCGCGATTACGACCTTAGCTCAGCACGTAAGGCAGGTACCGCCCACTCAGCGAGGTCCTCCCGGGGTTATGGTTAGGGCGAAGGAAACCCCCCGATGATAGCAAGCCCGGGCACGAGTGAGAGAGATGAGGCGAGAGCGGATACGAGTCTAGTCTGATGGCACCACCAATGTGATCACCGACAGAGAGATAGACCGGGTTTGCGGAAGTTTAAGCAGCCCTGGTGGAGGTCTGTTGCTACTGTGCTCCAATGATTACACGTACCGACGAGCAAACCTTGCAGGCTGGGCTGCCGTTTGTTGTTGTAACGAGGACTTATATCTGTACACGACTCAATCTCAGATGCCATCCATTCCGTTTGGTTGTTTCCTCGAATGGCGGTCTAATCATCTCTGCCTCTACTCATGGTATGTTCTCCAAGCTGCAAGAAGAAAGAAAAAGGAAAAGAGAAAAGGCAGGTTTTCTTGCCTGTCGACACGAGGTTACACCTAAAAGCCCAACACTCTTGTATCTTGGGGCTTGCCTGCCACGTACAAGACAAAACTCCTGTCATCTGGATAGTTTCTTGCTTGATTCCTCTCGTCCCATTAAATTATTTTTTATTTTTTTATTTTGGTCCCTTCCCCCGTTGCCCCGAATCCTCGGCCTGAACCGAGCGTCTCCTCCTGACCCCTTCTCCTGCCCCTTCCTACGCCTAAGGCTACATCCCTGTTTCGAGATCACGCCTTTTCCCAGCCATGAGGCACGACGTTCGCATTTTGGGGGGCTCAGTCTTTACAGGGCTCGTCCAGAAGGTTTCTCCGTTGTATCCGGTCGGTTCAAAATGCCACTATCTTCCGTTCCCCCTATCCCTCACGGTTTGCGCAAGTCTGAGCATATTGTGTTAGTCGCGAGTCAAACGACGCGCAACCCCAGCGCCACTCAATACCCCTCTCCTGCACTCGCAAAGTCAAGTGATCTGAGGTCGCCCTTGAGTAAAGGCGACTTGGAGATGCTTGTTTGGACCAGGCTACCCTGCTTGTTTCAGCCTGTGCACCCTCGGCATACCCATGTTGTCCGGGGCTCTGTTGACCTTGGTTGAATGCATTGCCTACGCCTTTGTATTGAGGTTGCTTTGTTATTGTCGACTTGTACGACATGCAGAATATGGAATGGTATCGTTCAATACAGTGTTCTCATTCTGTTAAACAAAGCAGACCGGGAGCGCAGAGAGAAAACCGAAGCCGTGTCCGTTGTACCGCCCAGGAGGCGACCGTTCATACCCAGGCACGCATCAAGTCCATTCTTGACGTCCCGTAATAGTGCAAGGAATCTGGGTCAGTTGATGCTCAATGGCATCTTATGAAAGGCATTCATGCCTCTGTAAGGCACAAAGATGCGAATGTTCCTGGCTGGCTGCCTTTGGTCGAAAACACATGACAAGGCGTACTTGCCAGCAAGGGATCCTTTGATGAGAAGGTCAGCATAACTCACTCCTGTAGGTGTCAACCAAATCATTTAACATTGATAAGTCTGAACATGCGTCATGGGGAAAGGTTGGCAGCGAGATATCAAGACTAATATCAGCGACGATCTGAGTCACACTTGGCTAGGGAAATATTCGTCTTTAGCACTCGGCAGACTTGAGAAAAGAGTTCAACTTTCGTTAGTGCTTCTCTCCTCCTCTAGATCACAGGAAGTCAGAGCATTCGACATGTCGTCCACCAGGCAAGGCCAAGGCGGCCAGACTATCAGACAACGTGGGCAAGGCACAGCCAACACCAGACAGCTACCGAGAACCTTGGCAACCAAGCCATTGACAGCTAAAGCAGTCATGGCGAAAAACTTGAAGGCCTTGAAAGATTTCTGTCCCAATCGTCTTCAGCTTCAATGGAACCTCCCTGACCATCAGCTCACCGATCAATTCTTTGCAGAGCACTATGCCGCCATCGTGTCGAACGTGAAACTTCACGTTGACGACATCTTTAGAGTTGGAGACCTTCCGCTTCGAGGTTCGTTCTGGACCTTTGCGGCTGAACGTAAAGACTGTGATCTGAAACATATCATCCGAGCCATTGCCCGGCCAAATCCCTCGGACCCGAACCCTTGGGATGATTTAATGACATGCAACACAAAGCGCATAGCTGTAATGCGGGCAGTCTTTATGGCGATATACTCGAGACAGTTGTTTTCCGTACAGCTCTTCGGAGCAGACGACACGCAAAGGGAAACACTCGTGCGTCAGGATGAACAGTTTGTTGGGCATGAAGGCGAGTATCCGTTCGACAGGAAGGACGCAGTGGGAACGTTGAAAACTAATCTTCTTCCAGGTTTTCGTCGGTCGAACCTCAGAGCCACAACGGTTAGAATGATGCTTGCTGAGACACAGGGTCTTCCGCCACTGTTCTGGGCCCACGTGGACCAGTTTGCCTCAAAGGTCTTCAGGCTTCTTCATCCCATCCTAACTTGGATTAGGATGACATGGCCTGAGAATGGGAACAACCCCTCGATCCGGTCAATTTTCCAGATGATACACCGGGACACAGCGTATGCAGCATGGCTTGCCGTCAATGTCCGAATGTCGCTCACAGTCCTCAACTTTGACTGGCGGCTCCCGGGGGAACGCTACCTCCCGGACCAGGTCGAGCTCTACCCGGAAGTGCATATGAAGCATCGACACGAGGTGATGGAGCGCGAGCTGCGCAAAGCACTTGCTCATGGGGCGGCTCATCCGGGGTCTGACAACCCCAAACTACTAACGAGAACTGCCAGAGTCATGATATCAGTGGTGCCTCTTGTCCAAAGAGTCGCCCTCGTCGCCGGCACCGATGGCGAAGAACCAGTTGGGTTCCGGAAGACAACTATAATAGCTTCCCGAGTTGTCTACTACCATGGCCTCGACAACGATCTAGACGACGCGGCCCAGTTCGGAGAAGGCCCCCCTAGACACTCGTCCAGAAGGGGCCTGTCGAAGCGAACGGTTTACGTCTCCTTTTGTGTATGTTTGACGATGCTGGTTATATCTCTATTAGTCCGATTACCCCATGTATCAGACTTTAAGATGTTGTTCAAACATATCTCAACTCGTTTAGGACTGAGTGAGTTTCTGCGGGACTAGACGTTCGTTGATGTTGCCTCACAACGAATTGCTGTAGATCAGGTAATGGAGGTCGTCCAGCTTTGTCCGGTTTCGAAGCACCAGGCGCTAGGTTTGAAAGAGGCGTTGGTATTGGTATGCCAGTTTGCGGCTGGAAAGTAGCAACTCAATAGATGTGAATACGCAATATCAAGAACAGCTAACGCTTTTCTATTTCCGAGCTATGTGTTGAGAATGAAAAGAAGATGGGCCAGCCAGCCACAATGCAATCCAGGGGATAAGTCGTATCACATAAAGTCGAAGTAAAAACAGTAGTAGGGAAAGCAAAAATATTGCGCCGAGGGGGAATCGAACCCCCGGCTCCCCGACGCTGCTTGATGGCAACGGAGAATTTTACCACTAAACCATCGGCGCTGATGTATGAACGTCGAAATCCAAGCCCAGTGTACTGGATTGGACAAAAGGCGAAAGTGAGAAGGTTATATTGCGAGGCAGTGCGGTTGTGCGCAAGTGAAGGTGGGGGATGAGGGCTCAAGGGTCTCGCAAGTTCTGTTCCCAGGACAACTATGGTAAGCGGCGCGGCACCAGGAACTCTGTCAAAGCGCTTGCAACTCCACTTGTCGCTTAGTGTAAAGGCCTCAGCTAGTGTAGGGGGATTTGAGATTCCCGTACGGACAGTTAGATCCGCCTTTGAACATGATGCTTCGGGAAGCCCACTCTCGGCCGACGACGATGTCGGAGTGATTTTGGAGAGCCGTTGGCCGGTCATCTGAAAGGGGAGGCCATGGCAGGCGAGCCAATCGTTTGGCTGACAATGACCAGTTGGGAAGGACCCCTTCGATAGACAAGACTGCCTGAGAGGGGAACCGTTGATGCCACGTGCATGGGGGAGTGGGAGAGAGCCAGGAAATGGCCGACTGTGAAGGGACTCCTCTGCCTAAGCAACCGACTTCGGGGTGCCCGACATATCTGCATGAAGGCCTTTGCGCTGAACAGCCCCGACAACATCAGTTGAGACCAGTTTGCCGCTGGGAGGGAAGGGTCTCCCGTTGTATTGCCACGGCAGGTTGGGGAGTCCACTGCCAGGCATCTAGGTTGCTTGTCCCATTCGAGTCAGGCGGTGAGAGAAGCAATGCCAGGGCCGGGAGTACATAGGATGGCGTTAAGCGCCGGCAGCGTGCAATGTAGGAACAAGAAAAGCAGGACAAGGGAACCAAAGGCAAGAGGGGGAGTACATCCCGTTCCCCAGTACGGTGCCTATTTTGGCGTCGATGACGGTCGACCTTTGTCTGCTTTAGCAAACTATTACTTGACTGCAAAGGTCCTGATGCTTTAGGTGAGGGACTTGGGGGACTGTAAACACAGCAACGCCAGCCACCATGTCTCCCCAGTTGCCAGAGGATCCCCAATACCTTGGTGAACGGACGTCAACTTGAAGGCTAGTCGCAGCACCACAGTCTCTCTTACATACTGTATGAGCTCTGTAGAGGAGGCGAAGCGAGAACGTAGCGAGCCGGGGTCCGATAAGATAAAACCCACCAGCAGCAAGGGGCACCGAGGCGGGGGCTACAGCGGGAAAGGGCAAGAAAATTGCTTTCGCCGCACTCGAATCTCGAATTTTTGTGGCATTGGTGGCATGGCGCTAACCCGGTCTCAGCGCTGGAGGGGGGTTGGTGGGGCTAGGGAAGGGACCCAGAAAAAAAAGTCGAAATTGATTTTTTTTTTCGGCCTTCACAAAAAATCCTGTGTTGAGACCCGGAGCGAGAGAAATTCTTCTTGAAAGGACCCCACGTCGCCCGCCCGCCCTCCTCATTCACATATCTTTCTCCTCCGCGCAAACCTCCCATCCTTCAATCCTCCCCTCCCCCATTCACACAGGTCGTTTTTTTGTCTTGTGCAATCTAAATCTTTCAAAATGGCGGACGAGGTTTACGATGGTGCCATTGGCATCGACTTGGGTACGTCTGATTCCTCTTGCTGATGGTTGATGTATTTGGGTCGTGATCGTGGTTCTCGAGGCCCCCCTCTTTGGGCTGGCTTGAGCATCGCCCACGGCCACCACCCCCGGCAAACTATCATCAACCACGATATGTCTTCGACACTGGATCGAGGACATTGGTCTCTACACAGACAGAAGCATCGAGCTAACCGTGTATTCTCCTCACAGGAACCACCTACTCTTGCGTTGCGACGTACGAGGGTACCAATGTCGAGATCATTGCCAACGAGCAGGGTTCTTTCACCACCCCTTCTTTCGTTTCCTTCACCGATAAGGAGCGTCTGATCGGTGAGGCCGCCAAGAACCAGGCTGCCATGAACCCCATCAACACCGTCTTCGATGTCAAGTGAGTTGCAGCCTTGCCTGTCCGTCTTTGCTGCCCTGCGATCTATGCCTCTTTGTGGTGGGCGAGAAATTTCCCCACACGAGGAGGGGTAATCAAGCGCTGAGGCAGAAGGAAAATTTTCAACTTGACACGACGGTTTGCTAACCATCCATCTGCGCAGGCGTCTTATCGGTCGCCGCTTCGATGACCCCACCGTCAAGAAGGACATCGAGTCCTGGCCCTTCAAGGTTGTCGACGAGAACGGCAACCCCAAGGTCCAGGTCGAGTACCTCGGCGAGACCAAGACCTTCTCCCCCCAGGAGGTCTCCTCCATGGTCCTCCTCAAGGTACGTTTGCTCTCCCAGTGTCCCCGGAAACACACCTCCGGTCACGGCACGAGACTACTGCGATGTTTGCAAAATGCTGACCCCCGCAACAGATGAAGGAGATCGCCGAGGTCAAGATCGGCAAGAAGGTTGAGAAGGCTGTCATCACCGTTCCCGCCTACTTCAACGACAACCAGCGTCAGGCCACCAAGGATGCCGGTGCCATCGCTGGCCTCAACGTCCTCCGTATCATCAACGAGCCCACCGCTGCCGCCATTGCCTACGGTCTTGGTGCCGGCAAGTCTGGCAAGGAGCGCAACGTCCTCATCTACGACTTGGGTGGTGGTACTTTCGATGTTTCCCTCCTCAACATCCAGGGTGGTGTCTTCACCGTCAAGGCTACCGCCGGTGACACCCACTTGGGTGGTCAGGACTTCGACACCAACCTCCTGGACCACTGCAAGAAGGACTTCCAGCGCAAGACCAAGAAGGACCTCTCTGGCGACCCCCGTGCCCTCCGCCGTCTCCGTACTGCTTGCGAGCGTGCCAAGCGTACCCTCTCCAGCGGTGCCCAGACCACCATTGAGATCGACTCTCTCTTCGATGGTGAGGACTACACCACCCAGATCACCCGTGCCCGTTTCGAGGACTTGAACGCCAAGGCCTTCAACGGCACCCTCGACCCCGTCGCCCAGGTCCTCAAGGATGCCTCCATTGAGAAGTCTGGCGTTGACGAGATCGTCCTCGTCGGTGGCTCTACCCGTATCCCCCGCATCCAGAAGCTTCTGTCCGAGTTCTTCGACGGCAAGAAGCTCGAGAAGAGCATCAACCCCGATGAGGCCGTTGCCTACGGTGCCGCCGTCCAGGCCGGTATCCTCTCCGGCAAGGCCACCTCCGCCGAGACCGCCGACCTTCTGCTGCTCGACGTTGTTCCCCTGTCCCTTGGTGTCGCCATGGAGGGTAACATCTTCGCTCCCGTCGTCGCTCGCGGGCAAACTGTTCCCACGATTAAAAAGGTTTGCCGAGTTCTTTTACTTCACGTCTACGTTTTTTTGTCGCAAATTTCTAACCATTTGTTTAGAGAACCTTCACCACCGTTGCCGACAACCAGCAGACCGTTCAGTTCCCCGTTTTCCAGGGTGAGCGTGTCAACTGCGAGGACAACACCTCCCTGGGTGAATTCACCCTTGCTCCTATCCCTCCCATGAGGGCTGGTGAGGCCGTCCTCGAGGTTGTCTTCGAGGTCGACGTCAACGGTATCCTCAAGGTCACCGCCACTGAGAAGACCTCTGGCCGCTCTGCCAACATCACCATCTCCAACTCCGTCGGCAAGCTCTCTTCCCACGAGATCGAGAACATGATCTCTGGTATGTCTATCCCAACTTTTCTTGATAACACTCGGTTACTAACAATGAATCAGACGCCGAGAAGTTCAAGACCAACGACGAGGCCTTCAGCAAGCGCTTCGAGGCCAAGCAGCAGCTTGAGTCCTACATCGGCCGTGTCGAGGAGATCATCTCCGACCCTACCCTGTCCCTCAAGCTTAAGCGTGGCCAGAAGGACAAGATCGAGCAGCAGGTCTCCGAGGCCATGGCTGCCCTCGAGATCACCGACGCCGGTGCCGATGACCTCAAGAAGCAGGAGCTCGCTCTTAAGCGTCTCGTGACCAAGGCTATGTCCTCCCGATAAATGCTCAACATACAACAAGGAATTTTCTTGTGTTTTGTTGACGCGCGGAGGATGTTTACGGCTTTGACGAGGCCGCTTTATTGCGGTGTATCTGGTTCAACTTTCTTGCGTTTGGGTGGCCGAACAGATTACGGCCAGGCAGGATGCGAATAATTTGGGTCAGGTGATATCAAAAAGGCACTTAAAAGTTCCTCCTTTCTTCCAGCCGCCTTCCCCTTATCATATACCTCCACAACCTCACACACGACACGACTCTGGCATGACTCTCGGGCGAGTAGGAATGCCTTCCGGGTGCCGTCTTCTACGGCTTTCATAGATACTGTAGAAAGGATCAGGGCGACATGAAATGAAATTACGTCTACTTCAAGCTTGTTCCCGTACTTGTGTGATTATACTGGAAATTGCCTGCAATGTTGATACGTCTTTCATATGCCCAGGTCATGATCGGTGCTGAAGAGTAGCGATCTAGTCTGCGCTGGACGAAATTTCCCTTGGATGGCGAACACAATGCTCAATGACTTTCCGTCCCTTTTGGCTTATACAAAATGTAGTAGCAGTCGAAGAAAAGGTTTGTGTAGTAACGTAGTATGAGATTTTGTATTCTTTAGAGAAGCTAATGGTTTTTGTATTGATGACCATCACGACTTTGTCATGTTGAACTCAACCGACTAAATTCCACAGACAACACCAGCGAGAGGCGACAGATCCTACTTTCTCACAAACAGATATGATTAAATCTGCGCTAGACTGGGTTGGGACTCGGTACTAGAGATAGCACTGGTGGCATTTAGTACGTGGTTTTTAGAGACGAACGGTGTCACGTGCTACTGGCCAACTTAGTTGTCTACGGGCGTCATGACATGAAAACCAATAAGACAGAGACCTTCGAGAAAGTAACAGTTAGGGCCTCATGTCAGCTGTTCCCTTGTATCAGTAGTCTACCGGTCCTGGACCCAGCATGTTGGCTTCGTGGACACGTCTCATAGAGATCTGTAGGACAGTTCCGTTCGAGGCCGCCGGCAAAGAGGTGACAAGGGTTCAAAGTTGTTTTGATGCAGGGCGATGCCCTGTGTCGGGATTTCTGTGATTCTGGGTTGAGACATTGAATCACGGTCAATGTATATCACTTCATCTATTAGGCTGAAGCGCATTCGTAGCACATAGGCAGGACCAAGTATACCAAGTATCGGACCTCTTCTCTTGTCATCTAATATCTGGTTTCCTCTGCTGTTTAGATTGAAACGCTCATATTCAAGACTTCATCTCAAAGGATGCGACGGTGGCATTGGTAAGAAAGAGCGACGGTAGAAGGTATGAATGCAGCAAGGATGTGATTTCAAGAGGTATAGCGCTAGTGGAAGATTTTGTTTACCCAGTCCCCATCCTTTCCGTTGTGCGTGCTTTTCTCGCCGTTGGGATGAATTGTGATATCCTTTCATGATATGAGAATTCCTCGAAGCTCCAAAATCTCTTCGATTTGGTCGACGACCTCTTCGGTCGTTCGAGGTGAGGTCGAAACAAAACTAACACGGGCAGGAGGACGGCGTCGACATGCGGTGGCCACAGTGGGGCAAAGTCACGCTCGACCAATTAGGTAGCAGGATACCCCACCCTTCTCATCCCATTGTAGCCGTCACTCTCTATCCTCCTTCTCATTCATCCAACCACTCGCCGGTATTCTCTTCATTCTCAGTCGACGCTGAGGATACATAATAGTGGCTCTGCAACAACGCGGCAGGCGTAAGGTCTGCTGACCCTGCAATTTCCGGGCTCGGCCGTACAGCACAGCGCCGGGATGGCCAACTGCACCTTTGACAAGTTCTTCGACCTCCCCGTCGAGATCCGAGACCAGATCATCTCGTACCTCTGCCTACTCCCGAACCCGATCCAAATAGGCCCTACCGAGGCCTCAGAGATCCCCTTCCCGCACGACCTGCTGCTCTCCCACCCACTCCTCTACGCTGCCGGCTCCGCCGTCTTCTACGAGCAGAATCGCTTCGTCCTTAACCTCCAGACCGGTTCCCGTGCCGCTGTCGAGCGCGCCATCTGCGACGTCAACGTGCCATGGCTCCTCGGCAATGACCGGGCCCGCCGCCGCCTCCGGTATCTCGAGCTCTCACCGGGCCGTCTGGGCAACGTGTTTCAGACTCACGTCTCGCCGGCTGTGGCGGACATGATCCTTAACGGCGCCCTGCGCCACCTCAAGCTCGTGTTGTACCCGACGAGCGCCGACAAGGTCGTCTTCAACCAGAATGCCGCCGACGCGCAGTCGAGAAGGGCTGCCATCACGCGACGCGACGACGCCTTTGCCCATTCTCAGCCGTTCAAGGCCCTGTTGCGGCTACTGGCTGATCCGGACCTCGAGACGGCTGAGCTCTATGTCGACCCTATACACCGCGACTTTTGGTGTGAGTTTCATGAGGGCGTGGCGTGCTGCAAGGGGCACCAGAAGGGGCCATGGCAGCTCATCCCGATCGACTGGAGGAGGCTGGCTGCTAGTTGTGGTCAGGATCATGAGCTCAGTATTGTTCGGGTGGGGTGCTGAGTACATGATGGTGTCGTCCGGTGCCCTGGACTCACATCGCATACGAGATCCTGTGTCGTTGATGACAATGACTTCAGACGCAAACAGCAGTCCATGGAACGTCACTGACCATGTCCTCTCGATGGATTCTTCGCCCATTCCTGCAGAGCTGGAGAGGAGGCCTCCCGGATTTAGTGATATAAAAAAGACCGAGAGAGTAGCCAGAGGCTTGCCGTACTGATTCTGGCGCATTGCGGTAACTTGGAATCATCTACTGTAGTCCGCGCCTTCGGGACGTTGGAGGTTTCGAGGCGGACCACGATGCGGACCTTATGGTTTGATGATCATCTGGTCTGAGACGGTTCTTGTCCGTCTGCTTTGGATGTGACCAAAATTGGAGTCACACACTCAAGTCCCTTCTAGCCCCATCAGGGCCAACTTCGTTGAGCCCATTTTAATACTTATCCACTTTCCTAAGGCGCATTAACTTTCCTTCCACTTTCTCAAGTAGACTGGACCTCGTTCATTGATGATTCAACTCTTCATGATTATTCAAAACAACAAGATCCGTCCTCTGGAGCGCGGTACCTTGCTCTAAAGGAAGACACATCCTCCAGCCGGACCTAGAAGATACACCGAGGAATATCGGCCTGCCTAAACCCATGACCCATCCCATGGGTGGCTTGAAGGATGCAGCACGGCAGCTTCGACTGCCAGTGAGTTCAGGTCATTTTGGACTTCCGAAAGGCATGGTCCAAGGAGCTTAATTTGAGCAAGTATCGCAAGGCTTGCAGAGAAGGTTGAGGTCACAAGGGCCTTCTCACACGTCAACAACCTCGATGTGACGATTGAGTCGCTCGAACCAAATGGATCTTCTCCCTGAATTGCGTATCTACACTACGAGCCATGGAAGGGATTGCCTCGACATCACTAGAAGGAACCTGACAAAAGTAACCAAAGTAACTCTTCGACTCACGGTTATGGCTCCAATTACCTGAGGAATATGACGGGCCAACAGTCGACACAGGGTTCGCGGATGGTGTTCTGCCAAGATTTCCCGATACCATGAAGTGGCCTGTACTGTTCGAAGATTCCAACAATGACCTTACCGCGGTTCTACACGAGGCATCGTCGGATCTAGTCCTGGGGTTCGGTATAAAACGTCTCCCTTCCATGAAGTTTGCCAGTATCTTCACCAAGACAATCCTGACTGTGGAGAGTATGGCCGTCTCCTACACCGTCACCGCCTACTTTTTCGATGCACGCGAGGTCACCTCGGTCTGGGAGAACCTCACGGAAACCATCACCTACGTTGAGAGTTGTCAATGAAGGTGATCAACTCAAGCAAATTGATGCCCTATTGCGATCCGCTGCGCCATTTGCTCGCCGGATTCCTCAGATTCAAAATAGAGCTGCAGCAAGGGATGAAAGGTCGCGCACGAGCGTTTGGCTGCCGCATCGTGCAGTGTTCCATGACTTATGCTGATGCGGAACATGGGCCTTTAAGATCAGCCGCCGGCTCGTGAACGCATAAAGGAGACAGTCAAATCATTCGGTTACATGCCTGCCACCCTCTGATCAATGCGAGCAATTTGGGTTGGCATGGGAATACGGCACACGAGTTACAGTTCATGGGTCAGATGGTCCATCCGGTGTTTCTCAAACATATCTGAAGGAAAGACAAGAACCTCATCTTTCAGTAAATGCTTCTCTCGCCAAACAATGAGTCTTGCGCAGTTGGAACCAGGGCTTCCGATGCGATGAAACTCTATAACTCACAATGGTTATTGTTCTATTCAGCTCCAGATAACAAAGGAAACACAATCGTTCCTAATAACTCGACGTTTACTTTATGTTTGGTGTTGCTAGAATAGTACGTATCGTCAGTTTGCACACAGAACTTGAGGGGTACAGTCAGCCAAAGCGACGATCTGCAACAAAATACACGGTGGTAAATTTCACAAGACTAGTGATGCAGAGACACCGCAAGATATCGAGAGCCGTACACATGACAAGTATAGGTCTCTCGTACTTATCTACGTCCCTAAATTTCTCCTCGCCGCCTTTGTTACGCTTCCAACTCCATGTAATTTGCTGTTGTAAGAGCACTGTCTCAACTGTAAACGTTGCAAAGCGAAACCTGTCTCGACTGGCCCAACGAACCTAAGAGAAACCGACTTCTATAAACAGACCTGACACCGGCTACTGCGTAAACAGTGCTCAAAAAACAACATTTAGCAGCCGTATCACCACAGTGCATCTACCGGGCAAAACAAACGGCGACGGACAACGGCCCCACAACTCGCTCACGTTCCCGCATCCGGGTGGGGCCGTGATCGTCCCGGGGGGGCTAGTCAAGAGAACCACGGGCCACCGCTCCGCAATGTCAAACACCAAAACCCCCCGTACCCCCTTTTGCCCTCCTCCATTTCCCACCGCCTCTTTGACACGGCGCCAAGCGTGGCACGCCCGAAACGACTATCGAGCCTCACGCCGAGTCTGGGTGCTACGTCGCTAGGCGCCTCCCAACCTCCCCCGGCACGGGAAGATCTTTAGATAGAAACAAAACCTTCCTCCGCCCAAAGGCCCCTATAGGCCAGCACAGCAGAACCGCCAAGATGATAGACTGCTTCAAAGTTCCCATGGGTAGCCACAAGATGGCTCCGCCCACGCATCTGCGGCGACTCAACCGTTTGGGCCACTTCTGGGACCTCGCTCAAGCTTGCCCGCCCTCTTTTCTCCCTTCCTCGAACAATAGCCAAGCTTGGCGTGAGACCTCACGAATCGGCTTCGCTCCCGGACCCATATGGTACCGGCTCTTGCCACTCTATCGTTTTCTCACCGAATCGAACGCAGGTACTGTGCGTTTGGTTGCAAACGCCCGTTGCTATTTCGGCACTTTTCAGTGACAGCCCTTACCGCTAGGGAGCTCAAGAAAAAGTTGGGACGACAAGCGGCGGCATTGCACATCCTCATCCCGTCCAATCTTGGCGCGTGTCGGAAGGTCGGGCCCGGGCCGGCGCCCGGGCTTTCCCAAGACCTGTTCCTGTCCGCCCTCCTTGATGCTGCGGCTGTCGAGAAGTCTCGCGGCAGTCCCTTGGATCGAGACAGGCCAGACAAGACAATGGACACGTCAAGACTGCCAGCACAAACATTCTCAGCCCTTCCTCAATGCCGTGACGTCAACGGAGACGGAGATTGTATCATCGACGGAAATCCTGTGGGGTCCTTTCGTCGTCAGCTCTGTCTGCATTTTCGCCATAGGATTTTCACTTCGACTCAGACGCGGTATATCGAATACACGAATGAAGCACGAGTATCTTCCAAATTTGGCAACTGCGGTGCAGGGTGCCAGGATGCCAAGGGCTCTCGGCCGGCAGAGCGGTCACATGCCAGATTCGACCCCGTAGATCTTGCCCAAGTCTCTCACCTCTCATCTGCCTGACAGGGGGACCAGCGGTCGGAGACCTGACAGCAAGGAAGCACAGGCACAGGCACTCTGCAGAAGCAAACCTGACCAACGCCAGAAACCAGGGACTCCTACTATGTAAGCTGCCGTCCCGTAGATAAGAAGATTGACTCGCAGGGCCCGGAATATGACGTTCTGCATAGTGTAGTCCATAGCTAGCCCCCCCCGAAACTCTCTGCGACCCGCAGGCACAAAAGATGGTTTGCGAACTAAGCCCGACCACTGCGATAAAACTCGAGCACACTTCCAAGAGACTCTAGACAGACTGCGTCTACGCCAATCGCACCTCATCATCACATTCACCACAGCCCCCGAGCAGGTAAACAGTCACAGTAAGAAGACAAAAGAAACAGACGAACCAAAATCAATCGAGATAGAGAAACTAGTCGAAACTATCGAAACCCGCTCAGCCTCGGCATTAGAAAACCCCTTGTCGCCATGTCCAGTCTCTACCCCACGTGTCTCAACGGACTGCAATCCCCCTCGCACCCTCCCCCGTTCCAGTCGACCCTTCGGTGCCCCTCCATTCCAGCCCGCATGTCACAACTTTGCAGGATGCACCGAGAGGAAGACATGAAGGGGGCACAACAGCGGTCACAGAAGTGACGGCAACAACAACCGTCAAACACGCAACAAAAGCAAGGCAGCGCACTCCAATCAATCCCATCACCCCACACCACCAGGTTTCGCAGGAATGCTGGAGGAGGAGGAGGAGGTGGTGGTAAGCTGTATTTCGTCCACCTCCATCCGGGTCTCCCAACTGCAGTACACGTTGAAACAGAAAACTCCCAATCCCAATCCGCCAGCCCGGATTGACATGACAAGTCAAGCCCAAAGATACGAGCCGCGCTGCTGCTGCTGCTGCTGCTGCTGCTGCTGCGCGTCCCTCCATCACCCCCATGCCGCTTGATCAGCGGGGTCAGATGTCAGATCAGTGCATGAATGGCCCACCCTATGGAAGCTTGGTCTTCCATTCTTCGGCCTCATTCCCCTTTGCTCCTCCACCCTTTGTCTATAGACTGTGACTCTGTAAGCATGCGGGCGGGTTGGGGCAATAACAACGCAGGTTGATAAGCAGGCGGACGGAAAGAAGCTTCCTTCCCTCAAGCTGCCAACGCCCCTCTGCCGTGTCCCCCGGTCTTTCGACACATGCATCTGGTCTCCGCCGTCCCCCTTGCCCTTCCCTTGATCCGCGCAGCCCGGCTATTTGATCTTGCGGTCCATCAGGTTCCCAAATGCGGTACAGCCGACTTTCCCATGGCCCACCACCCATTCTCGTGCAGGTCAACCTTTTCCTTCTCTTCTTTCTCTCTCTTTTCTCAACTGGCAATTCGTTCATTGGTAAAGCCATCGTACCAGAAAGGCCAAGTGAGTCACAGCTGATGCACGGGGAACTTTCAATAATTCAAAGGGTCGGGGTGTCATATCAGAGTGCCGTCAAATCTCCATTTGGTATTTTTTTCCTTCTGTGATGGGACTTTTCTCCCGTTCCCATTTCCTGCGGATCGCTTGGTCCCATTTCTCAGACTCTATCTATGCTTGGGACAATCTTGCCTGACTTTCCCTCAGGTCTTTGCTCGTAGAAGCGATGATGCCGCACCCATGTGACAAAACGCGAAAAGCAAAACAAACAAGCCGTAAAAACAAAATAAAAAGTTGTACGCCAAAGTTTCCCATAAGTTTCTCCCAGTCTAATCGCTTGCTCGTGACAAATCTGCTTCGGTTTCCTGCACCTCGGAGGAGAGCTGGCTTGGACAAATCATGACGCTTTCAGTAAACAGTCTCTCCAGAGCATACTGTGACAGAAAAAAAAGTCTCAGCCCAGGAGGGCAGGGTGCCAGTCCGACTTGTGCTCGTCGGGGTGCTCGCCGTAGTGGACGGGGCCGAGCTTGAGGAAGCGCAGGCCGCTGGCGGCGCCGTTCTTGCTGGCGTCGCTGCTGACGCTCGAGGTGCGGCGCTTGAGGGGAGCCGGCTCGGTGACGGCGGCGGCGGTCTGCTGGGCCTTGAAAGGGTACGAGGACGAAGTGGTGGGGGCGAGGGAGAGGAAGACGGAGCTGTCGACGGGAGAAGACATTTTGGCTTGTGGTGTTTGGTGTACGAGGGAGTACTGGTTGTGGTGGTTTTGGGGTGGAAGTATTTTGGAGAGCGGACAGATCAACTGCTTGGAAATTTGACGAAAGATGCGGAAATTGTTTCAATAGAGGTTGAGAGTGTTGTGAGAGTGAAGACCAAAAGGTAGCGATGAAGGGCGGATGCCTGCCCGACTTTATATGTTGTGTGTGTCCCGGACGATGCGGAGGAGGCTGGCTGACCTGATAATGCCCCTCCCCCTCCTCCGCCCTCCTCCTTCGCCCACCCCGGCACATGGTCAAGTCAAGGTAAGGTAAGGTGACAGGCTGCCGGTCACACGGTGCCGTCTTAAGCCGGGATTCTCTCTCTCTCTCTAAAGGGCACACAGGACTGAGGTGGTGGTCAAAGACGGGCGGTCGTAAGAGATGCACTCGCATCGTATCACCCATTGCACCCCAGAGACGTATGAATGGTGCGCGTCGCACCGGGCGTGCATGCTGTCCTCGAGGCGCGCAAGCCGGAGTCGCCATCATTTTTGCCCAAAACAGCATGTTTTACACATGCTACTGCGGTAACCCAATCGACCCAATCGGCAGCCGATTGGAGGTGGCAAGGCAAGCCATAGCAGAAGGGAAAGTTGTGCCGGGATGTGCTGTGTTGTGTTGGCTTTGCAGCTGTCTGCCTCTGTCTCGGTCTCCTCTCTTGATGACACACGGGCAAATGATGTGCTGCTGCTCCGCCGTGCGAAGAGTGCTTGTCTCGACTCTGCCACTCCTAGACATTGCTTGGTGCTGGGCAGCTATCGCAGCTGGGATTGTCGTACTGTGATCCAAAACGAGCCACAGCCAAGAGGTTCTAAATTTTGATATGCTGCCCTCTCCGCTCGCTGTCTCTGTTTGCGTGTCGCTCTCTTCCCCCGTGTTTTGCACATCTGGGTACCGGGCGTTTCAATCCAGGGCAATGCAACTTTGCTCGTGCAGCTAGATATCGAGGCCAAACTTGCCAAGAAGCCAGAGAGTCCAGAAAGGGTAAAATAGAGGACGGAGAAAAAAGAACACGGGCCCCCGCCATGGGCGTTTCTGAAACCCTTATCGACAGCCAATCTGACAAGTTGCCAGTATTATGGTCTCGCTCCGATCTTGGATCTATTTGGGCGTGCTGTGACTCTTCAAGACCTGGATCATTCTATCCATGGCTCAGTTTCCAGTTCCAAAGAAGAAACGTGTGCACGTGGGTCCCTAAGTGGTCGAGCCTGTGTCGGACAACGGTTGAGAAGGAGGACATTGAAAGAGCGCGAAAGGACAGAAGAAGAAAATAAAAAATCAACAAAAAAAAATGATTCGGTGGGTTCGAAATCGACCAGAGAGCCCGAAAATTCACCCTGGCGAATGGGGTAAGAAGAGAAGGGCATTGGAAAAGAGGGAAAGCGTTGAAGTCTCTGCCTCTCTTACTCGTCGCTGACGTGGGGTTGGTGCGCTTGAAAACGAGACACCCGCTGGCAAAGATGGAAATAAAATAAAAACAAAAAGAAAAGACAGGGGTGGTGGAGGGTGGGTATTACTGAGTGGATGAAGGACGGCCAAAAATGGGCGCTGCATACTCAAGGCTTGCAGCAAAGCAATCAATGAGGTTCTGCGTAGCAACCATCACCAGATCTGATATCACGGCAACCGTCCAGAGAGGAAGAAAAAAAAATGTGGAGAAATGGCCGGCTTTGAGGCTCTTCCAAAGTCAAACAGAACAAACCCAGACGCCGAAGGCCAAGTTGCCCGGCCCCGGAGCGCCGGTAGTGTCTTATTGGACGCTTCGGAAGGCTAAAGAGGATTTCTCGGAAGGACGAGAATCGGCGCGGGAGGGGCCTCCATGGCACATCGCACTGCGACACACCACTCGCACCGCCGTGGCAAACGAGCCAGCCAACTGGGGCCTCGGGTGCGTAGTGGGGTAAATGGCGGAAGCACTACCGTCCTTGCAAACGCCGTGACTTCCCTCACGCTTCCGCTTCCGCATCCCGTGAACCTTCGGCCACCTCCACACAGACTTTGCCTCTGCATCGGTTCATCGCGGCTCGAACCGGCCGATTCGGCCAGAAGTGGATGCCTGGGCGTAGCCGGCTGTCACGCCACGGATTGGTCGATTGGTAGCCTGGTTGGCTACCTGCTTCGCCCGCGCGGGAGCTATGCCATGGGACGGCACGTCTCATCCTTCGTTTCTTCGCCATGTAGTGCTGTTCGTAGGATTCGGGAATCCCTCCTGATCTCCTTTGCTTGCATGAGATCCTTTGCGGGGTGGAATGTGAAAGGCTGGCGAACTCTTGGTTCTTCCCCGCGTTTAGACTTTAGTGTTCCAATGCGTGATTGTCAGCTTCGAAGCGCAACTGCGTGAGCCTCCGGTCCAGCAGAAGTGAAAAGGCTGTTGGAAAGTGGGCCCGAAGCTTCTACTCTAGACGAGACGGAAGTATACAGACCGACATACCGTCTCTGCACCTACACTGTACCTGGTGTCAGGATATCACCAACGAACTCACCGCAGCTGCCACCAACGTATGTCTCATACTCTGCCAGCGCGGGATGGAAAAGCCAAGGTGTGCCAAACACGAGTGTACGATGGTATCTCGCCTTCTCGGGTTGAACGCAAACACAACTTGAGGGAGAACGAAGACTAACTTCTGCCTGCAGGCGCGGAAACATTCGAAGTGTCCTCCTCTTACCCCTATCCAACGAACAACCCGATACCTCCTTTTGGCAAGCATTCTCTCGCTACCTTCAACTAGTTGGAGAATCATTTCCCCATGGGTTCAGCTTACTATGCTGTACGAAGCTGCAGTCTCTGAGGGGGTGGGTTCCCACATCGTCTGTCGTCCAGGATGAGCGTGATGACAGCAACCAACTGCAGAGACACTTCGATCCTGTCGATACTGAGATGAATCCATCGAGAAGTTTCTCGAGAGGGGGGTAAGCCCGCCTCACATGCGACCAGCGGGCCGTCTGCAGACTCATCATGAGCCCCGGATAATGTCTTCCGCGGTATGTTGGGTAGTAGCACGACATGGCTGTATGTGCAAGGAGCGGTGACATGACCGAAGAGTGCCATCACTGACACGAGAAGTCATGTTGCCGGCTTGATCCAAGTCTCGTCACAAGTACGACGCAACTTTGGTGATTGCAACTTGCATTAGTGGACGCCTGACGCAGGAGTTGTTTGTGGATGGCACAAGTACTGTACGAAAAGAGACTTTGGGGAGGTCATTCCAAGGATGGGATGGCTGCCTCAGCTTTCTTCCACACTCCACAGGTGTGAGAAGTGTGATATCCTGTCAGGGGGGGCGGGGAAGACGTCCTTCCATCACCGACTGTAATGGTCACCTTCTTTCAGGTTGGCTCCATACGGATATGGCCTTGGTATGGATAGGAGCCATCACAAAGCAGGTAATTCCTACGAGATTCCAACGGAATCAGAGACCCAAGGGAGATGTTGACCGCCAGTGGTCCCGCACCCCGACCTTCGCGGGACGGTCGGTCCGTATACGGCCCTTCGACGCTAGCCCCTGATGCCTGAGAGGTGCAGTCCTGTTGGTGACACTCAACGACCAGCTGCAGATATTGTTGTCTAGGCCATGTCTGTATGCCTGGTCAAGAATGACGAAGTACTGAACCTTGCTTAATTATCCTCCACCCTGTAGATTCGATCTGCCATTCATTCCAGCACCCTTGCCCAAAAGCCGCCTCCGAAGCGAACAGGACGACGGCACCCGCGCCTCGAGAAGGGGCAGCGTTCTGCAAAACTTGCTGACGGACTTTCGTATAAATGCCAAATAGCACCAAATTCTCTGTGCATTCAAGGTTGTACAAGTCCTGTCAAAATTTCAACGGCATGTAAGCCGCCGTCGTGGGCGGCTACCGGAAGAATGAGTGGTCGTCGGTAAAGTGGTTGTCAGATCGTAGGTCCAACGAGGCGCTTATAGCAGCGAAAACAGAACTCTGATTGGCTGACAGCACCGCGCAATGCGACTCAATCACACCTCGCCCACTTTGACGAGGACATTCCAACAATCAACGGCTGCACCAGGCTTGACTTTGTTGGACACTCTGCTTGTTTTCCCGCGATGACCTTGCTCGAAAGGCGACAAGGGCGCCTGATCGCGGCCTCGTGTTTCCATGCCGCGATACTCGCCTAATCGGGTGTTGGTGATAGCACCCTTAATCCTGGGCGGGCCCGTGGCCAGCCGCCATCCGCCATCCGCCATCCGCCACCCACCATGCGCTCGCCCACTTTCGCAAGGATCTTGGCGCAGCTTGCCAGCACTTGACTTGATACAAGTCTTGGATGGATGCGGATAGGAAACGTGCAGACGGGCAGACGGGCAACAATTTGCAATCGACCCCTGTCGTCTCTGTTCGAGTCCCAAAGAAGAAGTTGGAAGGACCGACTGCGAAGTGATGAGATGGCCCCATTCCGTTTCCTATTGTAGCCAGGGATGCGTCTGGGAACTATCGGCCTTGTCGACGGTTTATCATGGCGGTCTAGCCTCAATGCTAGCATTGAGAGATGCATACCCCTCTCCGGTAAGAACGCAGGCCAAGAGTCTTCGTAATGACTGCGAGATTGGTTCGTCGAGAGGTCAGGTTATGGCTCAAAGAGGCCCACAGCCAAGTAGTCCCGGAGACTGTTGCCCAGGTACATCAAGAACCAGCCCAAGCAAGGGATGATACGAACAGTCTATTCAGAATTGAACTTGGTTTGCGAGGCAACGGCAGCTTTACTGAATAATGGGAATCCCAGCCCTAAATGTCGTTCCACCGGCTGAGGGCGGGAAAAGGGGACCAAGTACGGGCGTGAGACTGGTGGCGGTTCTGAAGAATCTCTCAGGCTTTTCACAAGTAACTGTCATGGGACGTACACACCAGTACTTCTCGCCTGAGAGGCAAATGGTATCCAAAGAATGCCGATGGGAGTGAGGCGACCAGGGTTCAGGGGTTGCCATACCCCATCATTCGGGATGATTGGCTGACCAAGTGGCCATGTGAGATGTGCTGCGGGCAGAAGAAGTGTTGGGGTGTCCGAAGAAGCTTGCCTGGAGGGACTGCCGGCAAGGACAGGCCGCACGCGAGGCCGCATGAGAGCGATGCGGTGTGTTGGATACCAGTGCGGTGTGGTGGTAAGTTCTTTCACTTGAAATCTAGCACCAGAACCAACCCAACTCCACGGTCAGGGGCCAAACGGCAAGGTGGTGACCGGGTTTCCTTCGTCAGTCACCAGATCCAGCGAGGATACGTGACATCAATGAGTTTGGTGCTCTTCTCCATCAGCTGGCTGGCTGAGATGTTCGACCCTTTTTTTACCACCAAGAGTACTAGGGGCTCAGACACACCCCTCAACTCGGTCTGCCCGCAATGCAGGAGCAGGCATTAATGGTTCGATTTACGAGGTTTCGGGCGTGGCTTGAGGAGTCGAGGCATTTTGGCAGCTCGGACTCGAAGTTGTGAGGCGCTACCGTTGTGACTATGTCGTCGCGTCGTGCCTTAGGGTCGGACGCCGTTGACGATGAGGATCTGAGGCATCGGCACGCCACGCCGATAAAGAAGCCTGCGCCCTCCGTGACGCATAGGAGATGAGTGCGCGAAGTGGTGTGGACGTTTTGGGTAAGCCGTGTTGGACGAACTGGAGCCGTTGGCCTTTGGAAGCGTAGCAAAGAGTGGCCAAAGAGCCCGGGAAGTACATGGCGGCCTCGCCCTAGTTAGCTCGAGTGGTCGACGAGGCATCAACGGCCGTACCCAGTGGCTAGTCGAAGCCCTCGAGCACGATGTTCAATCGGACTTGGAGAGAAACTGGAGATTGAAGGATAAGGCAAGGTAACTTGTTTAGCATACGGACGTATCGAAGTAAGTATACTAACGTAGCGCGCCTAGCTTAGTCGACCGGCCCGTGACCTTGGTAGACTTGACTACCATGACGAAGTGGGAAAGTAGCCTTCGGCCCAGGTGGGCAAGGCGCCTTCCTCACCTTCTTTATCTGAGGGTGGCTTTCATCCAGTCCTTAGGATGGAGGTACTATGTCTCAAGACACAAAGGGAGATTGAAGTACGTACTGCTTGTCTAAGTTGACGACGACGTACAGGTTAGGAAGGAAGACAGGCAGCATGCGGGAGGAAGGGGGGAACTGTTGAATAAAAATTTGGAAAATAAAAAAGGCAAGAAGAAAAACAAAAACAAAAAAAGATATGCATGAGGGCCAGATCCAGGCAACAACAGCCATGAGGTGACTTACATCAATCCGATTCCCCTCACTAGGAATGGAACAAGTGTGAGAGCAGGGGATACCATCTCTCGCCGGCTTCTCTGCTCTGGCCAAAGTCTTGTACTTGGACACATTTTGAATCGTAACATCAGGACAGATTGAACTTGAGCGAAAACAACGTGCTGGCGATGTGAGTAGCGGAATAGCACAAGATGAGGACTGCTGTTGGGAGAGTTGGCGAGAAAGCAAGGGGGGTTAGGGAATGGAAAGTGAAAATATGAAAACCAACAAAATGCAGTTGCCCAGAGTTGGTTGTCATTGCCTCATTCGGTCTAAGACTTTGTGCATATTCATACCGTGTGATAATTGGTATGGCAGGCACCAATGCACAGTACGCACTTACGCATTGTGACGGCACTCCCAGCTCCATCTCGCCTGCTTCTCATTTCCCACGGAGACGGATACACCACACCAACCATCCCATCATCCCAGGACATGGGACACCTCTTTTCCCCGACAGACCGACCGACCGACCGGGCCCCTTTGCACATTGCTGCTGACCACGTTGATGGCTTGGCTCCCTTAGGTCTGGCTTTGCCATTTGCGCAGGCAGCTCATCCACGGGGCGCATCTGCTCTTGCAGTGCGTTTGTTGCTCTCTCTCTCTCTCCCTCTCCCTCTCCCTCTCTCTCGGTTTCCTTCTCGACCCTGGACTCCGTCGATGCCACCCCCTCCTATCCTTCATTTTGGGCATCCACCATCTCTCTGCTCCTGTACTTCCACAAAAAAAGAACCACCCCCCTAACGGACACGGGATGGGCGACCCCAAACCGCGCCAGACTTTCGCTCGCCTTTCTATCTGTACTAAATTCAGCCGGCCCATTCTTGACGCTCAATGGGCCGTCTAAGTCTTGGCTAGACATCGTTGCGGCGCATCATTCTCTCCGCCATGCGCAAGAAGGGACGTCTGATGGAGGACGTGACGACTGTTCCTCTTTGCGTCTTCGTTTTACAGAGCCACGCCTCAGCCGTCGACTCCACTCTTGAGGCGGACCCCTGTTCGATGATGTCGCTTCCCGGCTGTCACCAGCTATTCCAACGCCCGCTCTGCTCCGGGGCCATGCAGTACTTTCACAATGCGGAGGGCCCAACGCTGTTAACCTCCTGTGAAGGTAAGAAAGCATGCTGGGGCTGTCCATCGACAGTGTCTTGACGGGATGGACAGTGCCGCGGCATACCAAACCTTTTTTTTTTCTCTCCACGCTGGCCTGGCCCAGCCTGAGGAACCCCACCCCCTGGACCTGGACGTTGTTAACCTGGACCTGGATCTTTACTTGGATTAGGCTAAGCCAGGGTTGGCATTCTGGCCAGGGACAATGATGTGGATGTCCATGAGGACGTGGTCCGACCGGCCGATCGACCGTCTGCTTGACTGCTTTGGTCTCTTGTTCGGCCCATTGTACGACTTGGAGAGACGGGGCACAATCAAACACATTACATGGGAGTGGCCGCTGTTCTATTGCAACTGTGCTTGTTGCGTTCCCACCTGTCTGCTCAGTCGACCTGCTCGACATGGCCCCAAATCTCGCGATCCACCACCGACTCGGAGACGGGAGAGCACATCGGTGATTTCGTTCAGTCGTGCGGCGGTAGCGTCGAGTGTACATGTTTGAGAGATTCACTGTTCAAAATGGCAAGTTCATGCCGTAGCCATGTCCCCGGTTGGTTGGACCAAGTTGTGTCGGATGAACAGAGGCAAACTAGCGGTTGGTTTGCTCGTCCGAGCTCCCAAGACGTGTAGAAACACGGTAAAGCATTGACGGCCATAGACGGGAGATACTAGCAGACAGATAGAAAGGGCATCAAGCAACGGCCTTGCCCAAAAGAGACTAACAAACGGGGCTTGACGCGGATCCCCCATGTGCGACATCGTTGGACGATCCACTCGACACAGCGGCCCATTTCGACGCTTGACAGTCGGCTTGGGATGCACTAAGACCAGCCCACGAGGGGTCTCTCGACGCCATCTGGCCATGTACAACCAGCATCGAAGCCGGGGCAAGGGTCACCCCTTCTCTGCGGGCAGTTGTGCGCTCTCTGCCTGCCTACCTTGGATTACGCTGGGAGAGCTGACCACACTGCGCGGCATGGCTCTGCACTGCACTGCGTCCGCTACCTGCCCACGCCAAGCTATCCCCGGCCAGAATGGCTGTCGTTCTGTGTTCCCACGTTCCCCAATCGGACGTCTGTCCAGCGGGTGCCATGCGGCAAAGGGAACACACGAGAGGTGCACCTACCTGCCCTACCTTGCCCTGGCTACCCGTCACCAGTCATGGAAGCGGGCGGGGCGGCTTTGGGCGTTCGTCTTCATCTTTTACTGCTCTTGACGACCCGGCTTCTCCTCCTCCTCCTCTTCCTTCTTCTCTTCCTCTTTATTCTTCCTCTTCTCCTTCTCTCAACATTGTTCGGAAGCCTCTCTGCCAAAGTTTGCCTTCCCTCGGCAGCCACCCCCAGCTGAAGACTCTTAAAGAAAACCTCGCCCAACGTTTGCCCAACTCCCGTGCCGATAAAACCAACTCTTTGGGTCACGCGGCGTCCATACAGCACTTTTTCCGGAACACCAGAGAACGAGGCATTGCGTCAACAGACCCATATACGCCTCTCGGGTGCATATTGGGGGCCCTTCATTCTCAGTGGATATCACGTCCAACAGCCATTGTCCTCCAAGGTCTCCTGCCTGGAAACCCTGGTCTCACCAACACAACAAGACAGCACCCGACCATTACGTCTCTTTTTGAGCTAGCGTACAGTCTGTCGAAAGGGCAGGCCAAAATTCCACCCACGCAACCAACCATTTCCCGTTGTGACTTGGAAGCACACGGGTGTCCGTTAGCCTTGCGCGGGAGACCGAGAGCCAACGGCCTGGGCTGAGTCTGATTAGGCTGGTTTCTCCACGGCCGCCAAATTCATCTCCACAACCCAGGCAGCTTGTCGACCCTCCTGCAAAGGGGCGGATCGAACAACCCATCTGCCCGGTCCGCACCCGCAGCCAGCATCTCTTGCAGGTATTTTGACTTGGTAGGTACAAGCGATTGTCATGACCCGTTGCATCTTCTACATTATATCCCTCCACCAAGTCACAGCCCTCCCTGCGGCAACTTCTACATTGCAAGACGCTGGACGCACCAACACCTTGCGACTTGGACCTCCCCAACACCAGAAACGCGGATAGATTGGCAAACAACCAACAGCCAAGCTGCGTCTATTTCCATTTGGCATCACCGGTGTGATAGCTTTTTGTTGGACCTCGTCTCTTTGCTTCGGTTGGGAGGTTTGACGATGGCAAACAAGTCAGCCCACTCCCGACAGCCGATTACAAGCCAATAGACAGAGTCTCGGGCTCGTGTCACGAAGAGATATAAGACGGACGACATCTCCCGCCTTCAAACCCCGAAAGAAACACTCTTCATCCAGTCAGGACAACAACAACAACAACAACAACAACAACAACACCAACGACATCAACAACAATAACTACAGCACACACCAAACTTATCATCTTGCGATTTTATCGAAAACCACAACCACAACCACAAGCACCTTCATTGCAAAACACATCGCGGCTCCTCTTCTTCTTTGCTTACCGCTTTGGAAGGACCGCACTACCCCTCAACTTGGATATCTCGCTCTGACGTTGACAAGCAACTCTGCACACCGAACCCATCAGCTCGTGGCCAACCACACTTCTTGGAAGACAGTTCCTTCCCTCTTTTCCTCCTCAAGATCAAAGAATACCCTTTTCAATCAACATGTGCAGCAGACCCATCATCACCTACTCGTGCGGCCACGTCGAGGTGGGAGCGTCGTGGGCTTGCGCCAGCGCCAAAACATCGAGCCCATGCCCGGGAGTAGTCGACAAGCCAGAGTACAAGTCTATGCCGTGCTATACATGCCAGGCGAACGGGCAATCGTAGGTCAGTTACGAGATCCAGCCTCCGTGATGTGCCAACTAATTGGGACATTCGTCGTAGATTCGACTACCCACAGAAAGTAGACGAGGAGCCAAGGCAGAGGTTGTGAATACCTCTCGCCAGGCTTCTTCGGGTCATTGGGCTCACGCCTCCGAGTTCGCTTCTCTTCCCCTCTACAACAGCACGATGACGACGACCCCAGCAAAATACAGCTTTTCTTTTTGAGAGCAAGTTCTGGTTTCCATCATTTTGTTCGTCAGCATGCTGGGTTTTTTTATCTTTGCACTTTTTGTTTGCTTTGCGACAACGGACGATGAGGGATATCAAGTATGGGGGTTCTTAGATTTCTCAAGGCAGCCATCAAGTTTGCCGGTCGACACACATTCCGGACAACGTTTTCTCTGCCTATAGCTCTCCATTTCGTAGGGACTAATTCAATCATTTCTTCACAAAAAACAAGAAGGAAACAATCGCTCGCGTTGTTTCTACGAGTGACATTCGGTAGACGTGCCCGGTGGTGGCTGAACAAGCCTCACCTACCCTCGCCTCGGCATATAGACAGACAGACGTACGACAAGGCCAGTGTATGTGACCCGCCAGCGTCAACTCTGCGAAACCCCAGTCGGGCTGCCTGCATTTTCCGTCGGGCCGCAGTCAACATGGCTCAAGCTTTTGGCCCCAAGGAGCGACGGGCTCGAAATGGGGCTGGGGCGGCAGCCACGAGAACACGGCCGACACGGAGACCCGTTAGGAGGTGGTCAGTCCTACCTGTCGTAAATTCGAAAGGTCGCACGGCAGTGATGACACGGGAACGGTCCGCCTGCAGACGCACGCCGCCTCGTCCAACGGTCAACGGCATGTGTCGTGGAGCCGACTTTTTTGGCCTCAGCAGAGTCGGACCCCTGTCGATGCCCGAGAAGAGGCGTTCACACGGACCCAAAGAGCTCACAAAAAAAGGCACAAGACTTTGTGGGAAACACCAGAGCATCCAACCCCTCTCCTTCCAAAAGGCCGCGCCTGTCAATCACATGCATCCTCCCGCCTTCTTGATTCTTACTCTTATTGTTATTATTAATGCTATTATTCTTCCTCTTCAGCGGCAGTCTATGTGTGGCCCCGGAACAGCAAGCCCGCGACGGGGGCGCCGCCGCCCGTGCTGCGGCGTGAGGCTGGAAGGAAACAGCTGTGGTTATGGCGCATGGCGCGTAGGATTTCCATGACCCAGCATAGGCATTGCGTCATGTGATGGCAAGCGAGGCAGGCTGTTTAAGGAAACCCAGACGCAAAATCATTAATGCGAGGGGCGGCACGCGCGACAAGCGAGAAGGAGCGTGGTCGGCGGCAGCAAAACCGCGTGTTTGCGCAACTGCTGTTTTCCCATTGACCCCTTTTTCGAGTGTGTGTCGGAAAAGCAAGACAGTGTCAAGGAGAGGCATGAATCGCGTCCACTTTTGGGGGCTTAAAGCAGCTCGAAACACGAAGAGCCGAGGAAGAACAAAAAGGTCATGAGGAATAAAATCAATAGCAATGTGTAACACCACTCGTCACGTATGCGACGGAGGGAAAGAGGAGAAGACGACGGGACAACGTCGACAAGCAAGAGCCGCCCGAGACGACGGGGCGACAATTTAAGCCAACCAAGGGCGAAGACTAATCCGGGACTAGCCCAAGCTCGCGCAGCTGTCAGATTTCACACCTCCGTCTCCGTAGGGCGGACAAGGCGAGAGGACGAGCCACGCCATGCCACCAACATTCTTTTGGCCGATGCTACGCTAGAGGTACAGTACGCTAGGCACGTTAGCGTAACGGCGGGGACTAACGACAACCCTGTGCACCAAGACACCTACACTAGATGAGATGATGTCTTTGCATCCTGCTCTCTCTTTCCACCTCAGGCCATGGTCACGTCAAGGGTTATTGCGTCCCGCATCTTGTGTGTGCGTGTGCGTGTGCGTGTGAGCGCGCGCGCTTGTGCTTGTGCTTGTGTGGTGTACGCCCAACGGGGCGCTGCCAATAGACCAACTGAGCCGGACAACGGCCAAGACAATGCGAGGAGAGCGGGGATCAGCGGGCAGTTTAGGAAGACTGACCAAATTGGAGATGCTGGTTTATTGGCAAAGTCGAGTGTATCCACGCACGCTCTGTTGTAATCTTTCCGTTAAGCCCATGATCCCGGAGGCGACAGGGCATCGCAGAGCAGTTGTCATGACAGGATAAAACACGCCCGCCGGATGTAACCCGCCTTTGCCCCCATCTCCCCGTCCAAGAGCCCCCAAAGATGATGGTCTACTGCGCGGATAGGTACTTGTTGGTGAAGGAGAAAATCCCGACTCCCTCCCCCCCGAGACAAGGCAAGACAAGACAAGGCAAGGTCAAGGAAGGTCAGGGAAGGGAACGCTAAGAGGAAGATGAGACGGAAGATGGAGAGGAGGAGAGGAGACGAGGCAGGAACGAGCTAGCAGGTCAGGACAGGCCAGGCCAGGCCAAGCAAGGTCAGGTCAGGTCAGGTAAGGACAGGATCCCAGGGCAGCTCTACTAAGGTAAGGTACGTGCGTGCAAACCCCTGCCGACCCTGGTCGGGTGAGGTGGGCCGGGAGATTGACTGACAGACCGACGGCACCAGCTTCCTGCTCTCCAGCTTCAGTGATGCACTGCATCCGACAACTGCATACGAGGTGGGTGTAAATCAGAAATGCACGCAGCACGGCAAATCAGCAACGATACTGCGCCTTTCCATGTCCCTTTTCCTTTTCCTCCCCCCTTTTCTGCCTGGGTCTTCTCTGCCTTGCTCATCTTTCTCCCTCGTTTCGACGACGGATACCCCGTCCGCTGCAACCTTGTCACCTTGGCTCACCCTGCCTTACCTGGGAGACCCAGGGAGCACCCTCCCCCTGACCTGGCTGGTCTTCTCTTGAGTCTCGGTAGGAGAAGACGACAGGAGCAAACCAAAGCTCGGATGAAATCACATCAGCTTTTCACCGGTGACCGGGAAGTCGAATGCGTCCACGTCCCATTGAACTCCCTCCGGCCCCTGCCATGCCAGCTGCGCCCCAGGTACCTGGCGTTGAGAGAGTACGGTGACCAGGTTTCTGGAAGGGCATATCTTGAGACTAGCTTGCTCGACTTTTCCCCTTCTCTAAGCATCCACCTGCGACCCTCACCCTCGTATCTGACCCAGAGCGTCGCTTCTCGGAGAGGTGGATGGAGAGGAGACCAGGCAGGCAGGCAGGCAGGCAGGCGGACGAGGTGGGATGGAAGAGAAGACGAACGACGCGTGGTGGGCAGTCGGCCATCCATCCATCCATTCATTCACCCACCCTTCCGTCCGTGCCTTGCTTTCCCTTGCCGTGCCTCTCACCTCAACCACGAGATATGGGATGCCCATGCGCCAGATAGACTGAGGGGAGGGAGGTCACGCATGCACGAACTCTACTTTATGCTTGTATTCTAGTGGCACCGAATCGTACCGCACTGGATCGCACGGCCTGCATGCCTGCATGCCTGCCTGTCTGCATGTCTGCCTGTCTACCTGCCCGCTTGCCTGCCTGACTGACAGTGCGCCGCACACATCGACCGGACGTCAACCGGACACAAGCATGCGGAGACAATACGTACTCTATCACCGATATACGCACACACACACACACACACACACACACACACACACACACACACATATACACCCACACATAAGCATACGACTGCTCCCCTCCCATAACTCCTCTTCGTCTCGTAAGTCTGCCACACTGCCTACCCGGGCCCGGACACGCGACCTAGTCGTTCACAGAGGCCAGGCTTCCTATGGCGTACAGCCACTCTCTCCCAATGAAAAGCCCCCATGTGCGTCAAGTGGATACATTCCCACGTCATACCATCACAGCATCGCGATGTTGACGTTGGTTCTCGGTTTTTTCCCACGCCAAGCAGGAAATGTTCCCTACCTGGCTCATCTTCCACTGGCAGTTGAGCTTTTGCCAGGGCCCCAAGCAAGCTCGGTATAATGGGCTTCAGGGGAGTTGGCTGCCTGCAAGGGGAGAATGGACGGCCGTGATGCGAGCGGGTTTCCCGATCTGCTTTCTTCGTCAACTCGACAGACTTTTGCACCAAGAAGCGGAGCTCATCACAGGCTGCTAAGCCAGCGGAAGAGTGAAGGGGGGGGGAGGGAACCAGACATACAGACCGACAACGTCTGCCCTCCTCAACCAGCAGACGCTACAATGGGGACCACAACCCGCCTCGCATTGACCATCCCGCGGCTGGCGCACAAGGCAAGTGGGCTTAGACTCCTTCTCAGACCTTACATATATATCAAATGCTGGTGTTTAACGGACGGGAAAGACAGCCGCAAAGTGTGTCCGACAACCTCAAAATAGACAACTCACGAAAACAGCAACCGAGGCGTTTGTTGCCTTTGTACTCTTTCAGCTTTCCGTCCGAATTCATCCCTCACCGACGTCTCTGGCCTTCCAGAGTGCGAGGCATAAGCACAAACATCAACGCGTCCGCCCGGTTCTACGTATGCTGTCATGGTCGAGCAGTGACACTACTACGGCTACACGCAGACGAGGCAGCCAGGGGCTGTGTCCATCTTCAGCGACTTGTCCAGCGTCTTTCCGCCCATTGCGGATCGTCGGCCGCCACCGGCAACCCCCCCTCACCCACCCCCTTACGTCTGGGGGGTTTGCAAAGCAAGCCTGCTGACAGGCCCATCGCGCCCGCCTGCCTGGTCGGCGGCTATGCACATCGCTTCAATCCTGCATAACACCAATCATGGACGTCGAAAAACTTCACAAACCTCCTTGATTGTGCCGCAACACTGCACTTTCGTCTTCATCTTCCGCAGTTCATCAACCCGACTGAACCGCGCCGTCGACTTGCAGAAGGATGGCCCGCGACGCCGTGACACTCCCGTCCTTTTCCTTCCGTGTCTCTTGCAGTCCCTGCTTCTCAGAGGTTCATTAACCCTTGTGCCAAAAGGCTAAGCAAGCTAACCCCCAGCACCCCTCGTCAGACCGAACCCAAACCAGCGACGGGAAGCGGAACCCAGCCCGCAACTCGGCTGATAGCGGCTGACCGAATAGCGAGGGTGGCACGGTTTGCCGTTGATTCCCTTCCCACGCATTCCTCGTCTGCCTTGCCCTTCCTTTTTTCATGGGCCCATGCCCAGGTGGTGGGAGGATGAGAAACACAAGAAGGGTGCGGATGCTCGACAGGAATCCTAGGCTGCGGTAATCCTTCGCCCCCATATGCGAACCTCACTTCTCGCCCAATGCTCCATTCCCATGCCAGGGGCAGGGTGTCAGGGTATGCCCTTGTTGTAAGTGATCGATCTTGCGGCCCACGGTTCGAGGTTTTAGCGCTTCGTCTGTGTCCCGCGACGACAGCTCGGGGTCCCCACCCCAATGTGACTGACTGATGATGGGTTATCGAGAGCAGACGAAAGAAGATGAAGGCTGAGGACAAACAGTTGTGGTTCGACAACGCGCAATGACCGCCTCGTGATGGATCCTCGACGCTCAATCTCTTTATTTTCTGTCTATTCAACACTCCTCTTTCGAGCCATTGTTCTCCTTGCAAAGACAAAGACCCGTTTCTTTGCGCCCACTGGGACCAGTCTTTCTGTTGGGGGCCCCCCTGCTCGCCGGCTCCGGCTCCCTTAGCCCGTTGACCGGGTCCTTGTACGACCCGAGACCAACGCGCACAACAACGGGCAGCCCCTATTTTCCTGCAAATTTGGAGTCCACAGTTGGCTTTAGGTGCAATGTTCGGCAAAGGCGCCTCAGCTAAAGTGTCCATCGTCAAGGTCAGTGGAAGAAGGTTGAGGAGGAAACCCCGAAGAGGAAAAGGCGCAGGATCGGCTGGGTATGTCCATCGACCACGACCGCGGCCATGCCATGGCCGGTGGCTTGGCCGGCCGATCCAAGCAACCAGTTCCGCAGGGCTTTTTTGCTTTACTTTTTCCTTTGCACCTCGTCGAGCCAACGCTCCATGTACCTGGTTGTGGAATCCCTCCCCTTCTCGGACCTCGGGGGAAACGGCACACAATGGGCCGCGACCCGTAAGGCAGTTTTGCTTCATTTCGTTTCTCTCATCAAAAATGCACTAGGACTGGCAGTGCCGCACGTCTATGCATGTGCGCATGTTGGGGACCAGGCACACTTCCAAGAGGCGCGCCTTGGCGTCTTCACGCGCCCACCGCGACGGGACGCGCGAATCAGACAACGTGCCCTCGACAGCTTGTTGGTGCGGCCTTGCAAGCGAGCAACCACCCACCCGCCTATCGCCATCGTCATCGCCGTTATCGCCGCAGGCTTTGCTCGTCCGATGAATCCGCGTGAGCCCTTTGCTTTTCCAGTTTGTCGATACAACTACGACGCCCACTGTGCAGAGGCCACAACCCAATCGCACGTATGGGTGATGACTCGTACCCTTTGAGTCGTAGCTGATGTGATGGGACCGGGGTTCACGAGATGGGGAGTGAAAGAAGAGGGGCCGTCCGGAAGAGGAGCCCAGGAAGACGCGTCTCGGGCGCACCCATGATGCCCGTGGATCATGATCCATCCTGGAGATTTCGAATACCCTCCTCATCTCCAGAAAGGCCCAGAGTCCGTCTCCGCCTTTACCTCACCTGCTCCTCTTCTGGGCGGGCCACTCCCCTCCCCATCTTGGCTCATCACGGACCACAGCTCACTTGGCTGCCTTGCCCGGCTGCCTTTCCTTACCACAAGGGAGGGAACAACAAGGCCCGGGGGGAAACAGACGAGACCGAATTCAAGTTCGCTTTAGGTACGGGTGGCGCCGCTGTCGCACGCGCCGCCGGCTGCCTTTGGGGAGTCATCGTTGACCGAGCTTTTCCCGTTGCGTCCTGGTGGTGTCTTGTGAGAGTTCTGGGGCAGGTCCTTTTCCCTCCGTGACATGCCCCTTGAGTCGGTTGCGAAAAACAACCGAACCGTGAAACCAAGACTGGGAAGCAGGAGACGCCAACCAACAACAGTACTACGTGAATAAGCAACGTGATGGACGGCGGGGCCGCGGATCCGAGGTTCGGCTCGCTCATCCCCCGGCATCGCACACTTGCTTCGTCATCCACGTACGGCCGCTTCCCATGTCCCCAACCGTGGCTCTCCCCTTGCGCATCTGCATGTCTGGGCATCGTCGTTGCAACTCCTTGTGACGCACACACATAGTCGGTATGCAAGGTCGGTCGGGGTTGGACACCTGGGTCAAGGCAGCAGCGGCAGCCTGGGACCGACATCACCGCCGGTATCAACATGCAAAAACAACGGCACCAACTGGTGACATGTCATGGCTGGTGGGGGGCATGGACGGTAGAAATAGGCAGACATTCACAAGCAGCAGGTCACGGCCACGGCCCAGAGTTGCGGCAAAACAGTCTGGTCCGTTTCAAAGGGGTTCATCTTGATATAGGGGGGGAATAAGGGGACCAATTTCTCCTCTCTCCCTCTCTCTCGTTGCGAGAAAATTCCAATCTGTGTTTTGTGTGTCTTCGTCCTCGTCTCAAACAAAGGGGCGGGTGGGTATGGGTTCTTCTGTCTCGTTGCCATTTCCCTTCACACATCAAACCACGTCCGGAGGCCCGACGATACTCATGGGCCCCTCCTCCCGTGTTTCCGCTCCTTCCCGGACCTCCCCCCTTCGCCCCGATCGCCTTATTGTACAAAGTCAGCTTTTTACAGAAACCACCGCAAGCATTTTTTGCTTCTTTTGAGTGTGTTTTTTTGTCATGTTTGTTTTTTTTGTGTGTGTGTGTGTGTGTGTGTGTGTGTATGAGGGTATGTTGCTGCCCGCCCTGCTTCCCCGGTGCCGAAGCATCTAAGCCATCTTGTTGCGTGTAGCAATCTTGTTCTGTGCTGTGTTGTCTCTGAGCACTTCTATGATGCGTGTACCATGGCCTCCACACGAAAAAGAAAGGGTAAAATCTCAGTGACAGCCTGCGTCTGTAATGAGATGCGATATTCCAATCAACCAGAACCAGTTAAGCCGTTGAATCATTAGTCGGCGTATTAGGAAAGTGAGAGATAGTGGCGAAACGAAGACGCGATTGGTTGCATCGTCGTGAATCGACGCACTATTAGTTGCCAGAACCGCCAGGTCCGGGCGTCCGGGGAGACCAGGAGGGAGACTGTAGTAGATTAGACCTTGAACCAAATCAACGGACGATAGGATGACTTACTGTTGGCGAGTAGCTGGGGCTGGTCGGCGACTGCTGCGCTCCCGGAGTCTGCTGGAAGCTCGGGCTCGTAGGGGAGTACTGAGCCGGCGAAGTGGGAGACCACGTCGGCGACGCAGGAGAGTACGACGGTGACGTGGGACCAGCCCCGTGGAGGTTGGGGGATGCGGGGCTGTAGTTGGGACTGGCCGGAGAGTAGCTCGGAGAGGTGGGCGAAGCATACTGGGCCGGCGATGTCGGGGAGTAGTGCCTGGGCGAAGAAGGAGATGCCGGCGAGTAGCTTGGCGACGTCGGGCTGTAGTTGGGGCTCGCAGGGCTGGTAGGCCGCAGCATGGGCGATGTCGGCGAGAAGGACGGCGACGAAGGGCTGAACTGCGGCGAAGTAGCTCCGTAGCGGCCGGCGGCACCATCGATGAGGGGCGAAGTCGGAGAGTAGCCGGCGTTGGGCGACGAAGGCGAGTATCCGCCGTATCCGCTGCTGAAAGGTGAGGTGGGGGATGTGCTGAAAGGGCTTGTCGGCCGCCCCGGGCTGGCGCTCGAGTACGGGTTGACGGAGCCGATGCCACCGAAACCACCACCGCCGTACTCGGTACCGAAACCGGTGGGAGAGTCGGAGCCAGCACCGACAATGGGAGAGAAGTTGCCGGCGGCGGGCGAGCTGAGAGACATGTACCCAGAGTCGGCCATTGGAGATCCAGAGTCGTACGGTGTGGCAGCGCCGCCAGCCTCGCCGCCCTTGACCGGCATGCCAGGCATGAGACCCATGCGCGAGTTGTCGCTGATGACGGTCTCGAGCATCTTGGGGTCGAGGAGGACATCGAAGTGACCAGTGCCCATAGGGGCCATCTGACCAAGCATGACGTTCTCGGAGATACCGCGGCAGTCATCCAATTCACCCACAGCTGCAGCCTCGAGGAGAATTTCGACAGTTTCTTCGAAAGAACAACGCATGAGAGCACCAGTGTCGGCACGATTGATACCGTGACGAGTGACGGCAGAGATCGTACCTCTGTAGGTCATGACATCGCAAAGAAGAGCAAGATGTCTGTGGTTGACGTAGGAACCGTCAAAGGCAAGAACCTGGGTCAACTCACGGACAAGAGCCGCTCTAGCCGCCTCGATACCAAAGACTTCGACAACCTGCCACAAGTGGTTGGTGTAGGTACGGTTCGAATCGACACCGTCTACAGCCAGGACCTGGCGGAGAGCAGTTCCGGAAGTGTCCAAGTACCACTCCGAGCAACGCTCGTCAGCCTTGGCGGCCAACAGCGCTCCGTCTTCAGTCTCAATGAGCTTGGTCTCCTTGTTCAAGAAAGCCCTCTCAATACCCTTGACACCACGAAGGGAAAGAGTGTCGAGCAGATGAGTCTCGAGTCTCTTGAGCATGACATCGTCCTCGATCTTCTTCTCGCCATCGTCGTCCTTGTCGTCGTTACCGGCGTGCATGGGGCGGATACGAATGATTTGCTCCTCAGCGTTGTTATCACTGAAAATGACAGCCAGATCGTTGGGATACTCTTCCTTGATGCGCCTAGCAACATCCTCAACTGTGAGCTCCTTGTCGAGAAGCTTCTGGCGATCCAAAGTGAGACGCAGCAACCATCTAGACTGGTCTTCCGTCTTGTCATGGGACTCGTCGGGAATGAGGTAGTAAGACTCGACCATGTCCAGATCGTCAGGGATGTTTGTTGAGGTAATCTCGGGATCATAGTAAATTTCCGTGACTGCGGTGACTGAGCGCAACGTTGTGTGTTCGACTGTGCTGCGGAGAGCCTTAGCGGCTTCCTGACTAGCGTTGTCCTCACCACTCAAGTAAACAACCATGGAAGGAGTCTTGATGTTCTGGGCCAGGTTGAGAATTTCCTTAAGACGAGGAACACCAAGCGTGACGTTCTTGGAAGAAACACCAGCGAAATGGAAGGTGTTCAGCGTCATCTGCGTAGCGGGCTCACCAATGGACTGAGCTGCGATGACACCGACCATCTCACCAGGACTGACAAAGGCTCGGTCCCAACGGGCCTCCAACTCTCCCAGGACGTGCTCGAAGGCCATCTTGTTGAGGCGCTGCTGGCAGGCAATGCGCTTGAAAGCAAGTCGTGAGCGGATCTGTGCCTTGAAGAGGATGGTAGCACTGCGGTCGGCCTCCTTGGAGATGTCGTCGTTGCCACGGACGATGGTCATTCTGTTGAGCATGGCCTGAACAGCCGGGATAACGTCCTGAGGCCGCAAGTCACTTCTCTGGAAATCTTCGACGGCAAAGAGCTTCTTGGAGGTTTCCATGAGACGAACAATGTTCAGCGGAAGCTGCATTGACTCATCATCCTTCCTCTTGAAGTTAATCTGGCGAACTTGCTTGCGGTCGGCGAGCAGAGCATCGAATTCTTCATCCAAGAGCTGCTGAACCGACGGGTCGCCCGCGATTTCGTTGCCATACTCGAGCCACTCAAGCTCTTCGGGTTTGTTCTCGTCCATGACATCGAGCCTGAAACGGTCGGCGAACTTCTTGTCGGACATGTTGAGGTGATCCATGCGTTGCTTTTCGATGTAGATGGCGTCCAGACCGTCCTCACCGTACAGGAACTGCAGGATATCACCGAGAGAGTTTCTGACGGTACCGTCGTACTTGGCGCTGACGTCCTCAAGCGCCTTGACGAGACGACGCTGGATGTAACCGGTTTCGGCAGTCTTGACAGCAGTATCGATCAAACCCTCTCTACCAGCCATGGCGTGGAAGAAGAATTCGCTAGGTGTAAGACCACGGAGGTAGGAGTTCTCGACGAAACCGCGAGCCTCGGGCGAGTAGTCGTCCTTGGTGAAGTGCGGGAGAGTGCGATACTTGAAGCCAAAGGGAATACGCTTGCCCTCGACGATCTGCTGTCCGACGAGAGCAGTCATCTGGGAAATGTTGATGGATGAACCCTTGGAACCGGACGAGGCCATGGTAACAGCGTTGTTCAAATCCTTCAGACTCTTCTGGGTAGTAGTACCAGCCTTGTCACGGGCTGTGTTGAGAGCCTTGGAAACCTTGCTCTCAAAGGTCTCACGAATGTTCATACCTGGCAGAGGCTCCAGCTCGTTAGCAGTAGCTTGTCTTGTGAACTCCTCGACCTCGGCCTTGTGCTCGTCAATGTGGACCTGGACCTTCTCGATGGTGACCTTGTCAGGAATCGTGTCACCGATACCGATACTGAAACCGTTGTGCAGAAGCCAGTAGTTGACGACTTGCTGAACCCCGTTAAGGAACTTCATAGCCGCCTCAGGTCCGTGCTCGTTGTAGACGATGTGAACAATACCACCACTGGCGGCACCGATATTCTTCTTGGAAAGCAGACCGTACATGATCTGTCCAGACTGAATGAGAAGTCCCTCGTCCCTAAGGGGGTTGTCCTCCTTCGAATCCGGAGCGCTGTGCAAGCTGACAATGTTGGGAACTGCCAAGCTCATGATCTGCTTACCCGTCCACCTTGGTCTAGGGCGAACAATGGCTGGCGGGGGAATAATACCGTCCCAGTTGGGAACCCAGAGCATGATGTTCATGACCTGCTCCTTGCTGAGGAACACATCACGACGGCAAAGCTTGTAGGCGCCGGCAAGAGTATCTTGCACGATACCCATCAGAGGACCGTTTCTTTGTGGAGAAACAATGTTGATGGGAACCAGGCAGAGCTCCTTGACCTCGGCTCTTGTCTCTTCACTTTGAGGGACGTGAAGATTCATCTCGTCGCCGTCGAAATCGGCGTTGTATGGCGAGGTGACGGACAGGTTGAGACGGAAAGTTGAGTAAGGCATGACGCGGACTCTGTGACCCATCATAGACTCCTTGTGAAGGGACGGTTGACGGTTGAAGATAATGTAGTCACCAGTGATCAAGTGACGCTCAACCTTCCAGCCATACTCGAGCGAGATCTGTCCGGCGCGGCGGTGGTGACGAAGGTCAATTCTCGTACCGTCGGTGCGGATGACGTACTTGGCGCCTGGATGTTCGTTGGGGCCGTTCTGTACAAGCTCGTGGAGTCTTCCAATGTTGTACGGAGTGACTGTCTCGGGATAGGTCAGGGTTCTAGCGATGCTTCGGGGCACACCGACTTCGTCGAGGGAAAGGTTGGCATCACCAGTGATGACAGTACGTGCCGAAAAGTCGACACGCTTTCCCATCAAGTTACCACGGAGACGACCCTCCTTTCCCTTGAGGCGTGCGCGAATAGCCTTGACAGGGCGACCACTCTTCTGCAGGGCACGAGGCTGTCCGGCAATGTCGTTGTCCATGTACGTGGCGACGTGGTACTGCAGCAGCTGCTCGAAATCTTGCGCGATGTGAGCAGGCGAACCTTCGCGAATGGCTTGCTTGACGTTGCTGTTGGCTCGAATGATATCGCCGAGTTTGTAGGTCAAATCATCTTCGTTTCTCAGTCCTTGACCGGTACCGTCCATGGAAATACTGGGTCGCACGGGCGGAGGCGGGACAGGAAGAACGGTGACGATCATCCACTCCGGGCGGGCGTACTCAAGGTTGAGGCCCATGTCTCTCAAATCGTCGTCGCTGATGCGGCGCAGGATGTTGTGGGCCATCTCCGGGGTAATGGGAGGCTCCTCCTTCTTCTTGACACCATCTTCGCCTTGGGCCTCGTACTTTGCAATCAGCTGCAAGGCTTTATGCCGTACCCTAGGCTGGATGTTGCCACAGCCGCCGTGGTTGACAGGAGCCTGTTTCATATTCAGGCCATACTCTCCATCGTCGGGCTTCTGTTCCTTGACCTCGTTTTCGCAACGGGTCTTCTTCTTGCAAATGTTCCAAACGCGGTTGAAGCGAACCTTGGGGTCTCTCGTGTTCACTGCTTGGAGAAATTCAGGGTCGCTCTGAAAAGCCAGGTTAGCACAATCAAGTCAAGGTGGCTGTCAAACATCATAGAGTAGACTAACTCTATCGGCCAAGACCTTGCTGCAATTATGGCAGACGATCTCCAGAACCTTCTTGACTTTCTTGATGAAGCCAGGATGGTAGACGGGCTTAGCCAGCTCGATGTGGCCAAAGTGACCCGGGCATTCGCCCATCGCCTGGGAGCAAGTCTTGCACTTGAATTGCCGATCGATGGAACCGAGAAGAGGGTCGTTCAGACCGCCATCACGAGGCTTCGTCCGCGTCTCGTCCATGGTCTCGGGGTAGACACAGTGGCAGACACTCATGTTCTTGATCTCCTCGGGAGCCATGAGGCCGAACTGAATCTCCTCGACCGTCTTGATCGGCGCACTCGAGTGCGTGAAGTAAAGGTTCGCCATATTGACGGTGTTTTCGGGTCGTCTGGTAAGGAAAGTGTCGACGGGTAATCACAAGGTAGGTCGGTAAAAAAACAAAAAGGGCAAAGCTACCGATAGTCGTTATGCGATGCGGAGGCGTCGCAAACAAGGCGCAGTAAAATCGGAGAGTGAAAATCTATCGCGCGAAACGCTTTTCGAGATGCAAAAAGTCGGCAAAGGTCGTCCTACGATGGCGCTCTTTACCACGCCAGTCCCCGGCCAGCGGCCCAGGAGAAGGTTCCACTGATCCTCCCAATCGCCGCCACCTTCAGAGCGTCGATAAATCGAAAGGGATAAAAATTCGCGGTCGTATCGAGTCGTGTATCGAGCCGGAAATGAGTGTGCGGTCCAGGGGCGCGATTTCCGACGCGCGTGGTGATGGGCGATGCGTGGGTTGACGAAGTTGTAGATGTGAAGACCGTGGAGGCGAAAGTGAGGAGCGAGGTCAGAAACAAATCTTGCCTGGAGGCGGCTGGCGCAGCCTGAGAAAACACGCTAGCCAAATTGGGCAATCGCACTCCTTTACCTTCCTCAGGCCGGCCACGCGTGCCCGAGGTCGAGGTACCCACTATTCCATGAAACACACCAGAAATCAGTGCTGAGCCCAGGTACCTTTACTTTGCCGTATCCTGGTAGGGGCAAGGAGAAAGGCTTGATAGGCGCGCCGCTGCCCACTGAACTCCTTCCCGTGTCGAGGTATGGAGGAAATGTCCAGGCCGCATCTCAGCTCATTAATTAGAATAAAAAATTTCTCCGGCACGTTTACAGCAGGAAAACACTACTGTACAATTAAGCTAAGAGGCCAGTTACCTCGACTACACTGACCGGGGTACACAATGCCGTCCTACACTCACTACACAGGCCTTTGGCCTGTCTGACGAAAATCACCCGGAATTATTAAGCAGCCTTGGAAGCTCTGAAGTCCTTTACATCACATCACTGCAAGCCCCGTCACGCTAATCCCTTAGCAGGGGTCCGCACACCAACGAAGCTCGTCCCATAGCTACGCGATCCAACGCCATGTCACGCGTCTTGTCACTTTTTTTCAAACGAAGCGCAACTGCGAGCACGTTGCGCAATGACGAGGGTATTGTTATTTTGGTTTATCGTCTTCTGCCTCTGCCCGACCGTCCCTTTCTCGACGGGATTTTGTCTTCCACAACTTCGCTGTCTGGTATCTCTCCATCCGCGCCTGGACTCCTTCGCCGCATGGTTCCGGTGGATACAGCAACGAACTCCTCCTCACTATCGCTCTCACCGAGATCAAAGAGGATTGGCATGCGGAAGTCTCCTGCTCCACCAGAGTGCCCATTGACGATGGTCGAGGTAACAACATCAACATCCTCGTCCTCCGCATCCAACCGTCTCTTCTGCAGCTCCTCCTGGCCATAGATATCGAACTCGTCCTCCATCTCCTCATACTCCTGGTTCTCCTCAACCTGCGCAAAGTCGGGCGCAAGCCTGGACCACTTCTGTTCGGGTATGACCGACCATATGTATATTCTGCCAGTCTCCAGGCCGCATGTTGCAATGAACGGCCGTTCTGGATGCCATTCTACTACTCCCTGCTCTTCTTTGGGGCCGTCCAGGATTCTGATCAGTCCAGTGCTGCCGATACCTCTGTCCCAGACATATATCTCGTGGTTGTTGTACGTTGACGCCGCAACGTACTCAGAGGCCGAGCTGAACGTGACATGATTCCACGACAACCTATTGACTTGATCTGAAAACTTGTGCTCCTCCGTAAAGTGTATCGTATCGAGATCGAGATACTCGGCCGCGAGGTTCGGGATGTGAAAGGTTCGAACGATACGATCCTGCGCATTGATCAGGAGCACTCTTCCCGAGTTGTTCAGACGCAATGTCGTAATGACGCCGCTGCAGGGCTTCTCTGAGTATATCGTCTTTCTGGTCTTGACGTCGATAACGTTTACCCATCCCTTGTTTGTCCCCGCCAATATATGTTCTCCGGTAGAGGTATAAATCGTGACGGTTGTCATTTGTTTCGCATCGTCCTTCAACTGCTTCTCGGTGGGTTCTCCGTCTATGTCGGGTCGTTTCGGCGCCGAGCTGAGGGGGTACTTGACATCGGTGACGTCTGACACGTCGACGAGAATCGGCTGCTCCTCGAAGATGGAGGCGACGAACTGGTGACTTGGCGCGTTAGCGAGGCCTCGTCACTTGAGGCAAGGGGGCTCGGCGGCTCACTGATTAAAAGGGTTGAGCTCCGCGATGTACGCCGGGGCTCGAAAGCGGACCTCACGGTACCGCCTGCCATCCTTTAGATCCCACAAAACGGCCTTCCATCCTTGACACGCCGACAATAGGTAGCGGCCACATCTCGACCAGCTCAGAGACGTGATGCTTCTGTGGTGACCTCGCATCTTCCTCGCCACGCCCATGGTCTCAATGTCCCAGATGACCACTGTGCCGTCGACTCTGCCAGAGGCCAAGAGGTCGCCGGATCGGTTGAAGCGCAAACATGTTGAGTGGCCGGATCGGATTGTGTTTGTATTGTTGATAGCATTGATGGCTTCGACGGCGGCGATGGCCTCGTTCTCTTCGTTACTCAGAAGGAAGTTCATAGTCGCTGTTGCTTCCTGGTCCGGCGAGTCGGGTCTGAAGGAGAGGAAACCTGACCCTGAGATCGAGTGGACGGGTTGGCTTTATTTGCGCAGAACGCAAGCCTTCAAGAGCTCTCAAGGTTCGCGAAATGTCAGCCGTGCGCGCGGGACAGGCTTTCTTGCGCCTGCAAGGCTGAAGTGCTACAGGGGTTAGGCCCGCAGCTCTAGGTGCTCAGGTCGCAACTTTTAGCGACCGGGTCCACTGAGGCAGCTGACAGCGCCTCGTGGATTTCCTTCTGGAAGGTTTGGAGGCAGTTAGTTTGACATAAGGCACAGTGTAAAGTCAGGGTAAACACACATCTTTTCTTCCACCGAAGGTAGTCAAGTTGACTCAACCCAGGTTCGAAGTCCCAAAAGCTAGGAAGCTTTACTCCTCAAATCCAACCAGTAGCAATTTGAAAACAAAATGATCTCGCATCATACAGTCAACAAGCAGGGAGCAGAAGAAGATGGCGTCCCCGTGACTGCAGTATTATGCTTGATCCTTGTGCCGGTTCAACACCTGCCCTTAATGTTATCGAAGGCACTGGCACTGGGTAGCAAACTACCCCTCCCCACCATCCCGCCTAACACAGGAATTCCGACTGAGAATCACCTCCCACTACCTACCTCCCTACTTTACACCGGAAAAGAGACCGGTCCCGCAGTCTTTCGCCATGGCAAACTCCAAGTACGACCATCGTCTTCCCTCAGGAGCAAGTGTCACTTTCTAACTCGGAGCTAGATTCGAATACGTCAAGAACTTTGAGCAACCCGACTTCCTGCTGCCAAACACTTGGATCGTCGTCCGCATAGATGGGAGAGGTTTCACCAAGTAAGGGAGCCTCGAAGTCTGATACCGACGCGCACCTGACTGACAGCTTTACAGACTCTGCGCCAAATATGCATTCGAGAAGCCAAACGATAAGAGGGCGCTCGACCTTATGAACGCCGCTGCAAGAGTGGTCGTCACGGAGCTCCCAGACATCACCATCGCTTATGGCGTGAGCGATGAGTTCAGCTTCGTGTTCCACAAGTCGTGTACGCTGTTCGAGAGAAGGGCGAGGTAAGGCTTCCTTCGACATCGTACAATGGTCCAGCTCTCTCATGACTAACATGGCTCAGTAAAATCGTGAGCACAGTAGTGTCAACATTTACGGCCAACTACATCCACCTGTGGTCGACATACTTCACCGACACCCCACTTTCGCCGCCTCTCCCGAGCTTTGACGGCCGGGCGGTATGCTATCCCACGGTCATGAACCTGAGGGACTACATGAGCTGGCGGCAAGTCGATTGTAAGCCCCTCCCCTTAGACCCTGACCTACATATTCGCGTTGATTGATGCGTGGCCATTAACTGACAAGCCAAGGCCACATTAACAACCTCTATAACACAACCTTCTGGGCTCTCATCCAGCTTGGTGGTCTTGATAACAGAGAAGCAGAGAAGCTTTTGGCAGTGAGGCCCCTTTGCTCTGAGAACCCAGTCCGGGCCCCTAACGCTTGCGCAGGGCACTGTCTCGGGAGACAAGAACGAGATCCTCTTCTCAAAGTTCAAGATCAACTACAACAACGAGCCGGAGATATACAAGAAAGGCAGCGTTGTATTCCGTGATGTAAGCCCCCAATTCCTCCTATCATTTCTTGCCTCTCCCCTTTCTCATCTCCCTCCATCCTTTTTCTCCGTACACCGCAGTGAATGTAGGAGTGAATACCCCCCCCTGACCGCCAAGCAGTATGAACTCGTTGAGCCGGGGACACACAACGCCGCCGAGATCGTCGACGCTTTAGCCGAGCCGGAGCAACAGAGCAAGGCGCAAGCGGAGAAGGACAAGAAGAAGAGGAGCAGGGCGAGGGTTGTCATTGAGCACCTCGACATCATCAAGGACGACTTCTGGGACCGGCGGCCGTGGCTCCTCTCCAACAAGCCAGGCAAGACGCCCAAGGAAACCTGAACCAAGACGCCACCCTTGTGTACTTCATGACTGCTAGATGGATGGAGGGCCCTATCTGTCCGAATCACTGCGGACTCGTGCCTTAGTCTGCGCAGGGTCTGTAGGGGACGTAAAGTCGCATAAGAGGCCAGTTAGGTAGGTGGAAAGAGAGCTCACTCAAGTCGATGTGTGGGGAAAGCATTGAGGTTGAGACCACCATATGGCAGGAAGGATTCTGTTGTTGCGGCTGGCTGGCCTGAAGCCGACGCCATGGTCTGAGCATTATCTATACCTCAGCTCTGAATCGCGAGCTCGCAAGAGCCGCTGATACTACACTCTCCTCTATCATTGCCTTTCAAGTCCTTGCGCCGTGAAGCAGCCCATTGCCGAAGATACTCTGTCGTCCTCCCGCGTGATGTCAAGACCCTCGAGGGTCTGGAAGCATGGCCTGCTTCTCCTTATTGCGAAATGCTAGCGCGAATGGTGGGCCAATCTAGGCTCGGGGGGTATCTGTAACCGACCGTCATGTCGAATGAGCAAGAGGCTGCCTCTCATCCAGACTCCCCCTTCTTTGCTTTCCTCGCTTCCCTCTTGGCCTTCTTCGCCTCTCTTCTCGCCCTCTTCTCCTCCTTAGACTCTTTGCGATCCTTCGAAGAAGCCTTCGGCCCCTTCTTTGCAGCTCTGGCCTGCCTCCTCGCCTCCCTCGCCGCTTTCCTCGCCTTCTTCGCAGCCCTCCTCGCCCTCCTCTCCTCCTTCGTCTCCCCCCTCTCCTTCTTGTCCTTGCTCTTCTTCGACCTTACCTCCGTATCAGCCCCGCTCTCTGAACTCGTCGCACTCTCCTCGCTTTCAGGTGTAGAAGCGCCGCTCGCCTCCTCCTCCTTTGCCTTTCTCTCGTGTTCCTGGATCGTCCCCTCTAAGAAGCCGCCTCGCACGAAACTCGCATAGAGCATCCACTTGCCGCCCGAGACCTTTTCGATCTGATTCAGCCGGCCCTGCGTCACCGTCTGCGTTACCTGGCCCTTCTTCGAGGTGTCCAGGCCCTGCAGCTGCTCGTCGAACGCGTTCATCCACCATGTGTCGCTTGTGAAGTGTGCCTTGGTGCCTAGGCCCTTTGTGTTGTCCTTGCGGTTCAGCAGGAGCGGCTTCGCGAGACCGATGGAATCGTCCGTTGCATGGAGCGAGTGACCTTTGCCGCGCCATCCTTGCGCCGAGAGGAGGGCGTGTGCGTCCATCTTCGGGAATTGTTTCGTAGAGGGGGGGTTCGGTTCGATCGACTTTCTGTTCCGGTGTCTCCGTAGGAAGTTACGAAGTCGAGAGAAAAACGGTTTATCGATCGACTCTAGAACTTCATGAGCGAGTGTGTAGAGTTGTCATGGCCAAAGAGCGTTTGGATTCCTATTGTCAGGTATCCGTCAGCGGAGGGAGGATTGATTGCGACAAGGTCCCTGAGCAAAAAGTGGTCGGTGGACTGGAATTTTTTGCGCTTATCTTATCTTAGCACACCCACCCAACCCCACCAACAATGAAGCGCAAATGCAACTCACACTAGAGCATATATGTCTGTCTCATTGGTTTGCTACCAAGAAGCGTAAATTGACTTACATAGTGTCTCAATGGGTACTTCGAATTACCAAAAGACTAGGTTCTGGGTGAGCCGCAGGGCCACCAATGGTTAATCCAAGCAGAATATGTCTACCCTGATAACCCAATGCACTGGAGACATCGACAGATCACGGGGCCTCAGTCACCATGCGCTCGATGAAAGCATATCTGAACGACCAATGCCAAATCAAATTTGAACGTTTCTTCGTTGATGAGGTATCTGAACTAAACACTTTTGTAGCTCTCCCCTCTATGATTGTACAAGCAGATGTCCCATTTTTGGCGTCCCATTTGCATCCCAAAAAACAATATTTTACGCCTTAACTTTTTTGGCAGCAGGCTCCGCTGCGGCATCATCCAAAGCACGCTTCTCCGGCTCGCCAGCAAGCTCTCTCTCCGCCTTCTCGAACTTGGCCTGCTCCTCGGCAGTCATGTTCGGCAACAGGGGCTTCTCCTCGCCCTCCGTGATGTTCAGGTGGAAAGTACGGATAATCGAGTCAGCGTCGTCGATGGCGATCGGCCTGACATCTGCCAGGGCCTTGATCTTCTGAGTGACGAGCTTAACCTGGGCGTCGGTCATGGTAAGGCCAAGCTGCTCGACACGGCTCTTGATGGCGTTCCATCCCGTCAATCTCGAGGCGAAATGGACGTATCTGCTCATACCGAAGTCGGCAGGGTTGATGATCTCTGCAAAGTGAGTTAGCTCTGTCACTAGCTGGAAGAGTAGCATTGATGTCACGTACCATATGTGCTGGGGTTGTTCAGGATGGCCTTGGCGTGGATACCAGCCTTGTGGGTGAAGGCGCAGAAGCCAGTGATGTAGTTGTTGAAAGGAATGTTGATCTCGACGGCCTCGGCAACAAGGTCCTCCAGCTCCTTGAGCTTGTGCAGCTTGTACTTGGACTTGGTGTACTCGGGGGCGGCGACGATCATGCGAGCCATGAGACCACCAAGGGGGGTGATGCCGTTGCGTTCACCGATACCGATGACGGAGGTGTCGACTGTGAATATACTATCAGCAACAAGGTCCGCAGGAGACTACGCGACAAATAACTCACTGTGGGTGGCACCAGCCTCGAGAGCGCAGTAAGCGTTGGCAATGGCGCATCCAGTGTCGTTGTGGAACTAAATCATGCTTTAGGGAGACTTCTCGCTGCCCGAGTGTAGGAGCAACTTACGTGAGTCTCAATGTCGCAGCTGACAACACCTCTCAGGGTGCGGACAAGGTCGTAGACCTGTCTGGGGCTGGCGCAGCCGACGGTGTCGGCAATACCAACTCTGTGAACGCCAACCTTATCGACGGCGCTGTAGACAGAGAGCAGGTCGACGAGGTCGGAACGGAAGGAATCCTCGGACGAGAAGCGGATCTCGAGACCCTTGGACTTGACGAACTGGATAACCTCGATGGCGGTGTTGATGATGTAGGTCATGTCCTTGCCGTGGGAGTGCTCGCGGAGGTAAGACGAGGTGCCAATGACGACATCGACACCGTCGACACCGGTCTCGACGGCGAGGCGAGCATCGTCCATCTGCCCTTGTTAGTGTTCCGCTCCTTTTGGCACGGTCGGGAAGATTCTTACGTGGCAGCGAACGTGGGTAAGGATCTTGGCCTTGAGGCCGAGCTTGCAAATAGCCTCGCAGTCCTTGCGGGACTGCTCAGAGGCAGCAGGCGAGGTGAGCTCAATGTAGTCAACACCGAAGTCATCAAGGGCCCTGGCGATCTTGATCTTGGTCTCAGTGTCGAAAAAGGCGTTGGCGAATTGCTCGCCCTCTCTCAGAGTGGACTCGACTATGCGTCACACGTCAGTGGGTGTGACTCAAAAGAAGCGCTGAACGGCTGAACACACTGATCTTGTATCGGTCGACATTGCTGAGGAAATCGCCAACCGGCTGGTAGGGGTTGCTGTGCTTCTGCTTGGTCTACGCCGTCGAGTGTCAGATCAAGTCGTCATAGTTGAAGCGGTGTTCGGAGGCAATTGGTCCTTACGGGAATGGCAGTGTAGCCGGGGTGGTCTGGACACAAGAGAGTCAGTCAGTCATGTCGACAACACAAACGCACACGATCATTGGAGTACACACCGGCCTTGTCGCCGTTGGCAGCGCCGTTGGTGCCGTTTGCATGGCCATTGGTGCCATTGGAGTGGCCATTGGAGGCCGGGACGTCAGGAGTAGGGCACATTTTGTATGATCATGCACAGTATGATGTGTAGTTGGATGGGGTTTTCGAGGAGAACGCTTCCAAACGTTGGATAGCGGCAGGATTTATAATAGAATTTCGGGAAGGTCTGTTGAGTCACAAAATCGAAAAGGTGACTGGGAGGATGGATGGCCGACCTGGATATGTAAGGAAAAACGGAAAGTAAAAAAAAAAAAATAGCAGGCCGGGCGAGGCGAGGCGAGGCGGTACGCAACAAGGTGTGGATTGGGCGGGATGGCCAGTGATGACCGAGGACGGCGTTCGCTGCTTCCAAACTCAGCCAGTCGCTGGGCACAGAAAATATTTTTTCCCACTCTTTAGCCCCGCTCAAGGCACATCCCCGACTACGCTGCAGCACTTGCACCGTGTGTGCCATTGACTCTCAATGATTAATTTTCAGGGCCGGTCCTTACGTCTTGTCATGTCTGTACCCCGCTAGATGCCACCTGAAGTGGGCTGCATTGGGCAATTCCTATTGGCAGAACCCTTCTCCATGCGTCGCGCCGGCCAATCAGTCCCCCGTTATCGGAAGATCGATCTCCCACATCAAAAGACGCTAGACTCTATGCGGCAATTCCACATGCTGCAGCTTGCCCAGGTTTTGGCCCGTGCCCGGCGTTGTACCATCATTGCTGCCGCTTGCTGATGGTCCTGCAGCAATGCTGGCCCTGGGTTGGAGACACCGCCTTTCACCTTCTCACCATGATGTCGGCCCCTTCAGCCATTGTTGGCTGGTTTGACTGGTCCCGGAGCTGCAAGGCCGGCTAGCGCAGCGCTGCTGGTCGGCCTGCAGCAACGGAACAGAGAGACGCAATGCGAGCGTTGTATACCTGTCGTGTGCTGTTGCCGGAAGCCTAACTCTAACGAGAATTGGTATATTGACTCATCCCGCGGATAGGAACAGTAGGAGTTCGACAGAGTTTATCCAGCCGTCCGGTTCGGCTGGTCCTCTCTCCTCATTGTCTTACCGGTAGTGTGCGTACCTGTGTATCAGACGGCGTCCGCGGAGTTGGAGCAACCATAGGGGTGAAGGCCATTTTGGAGTGGCAGCCCATTGCTTTGTTGCCCGCCATTTCCCAAGCATCAAACATCAGACCAGCTCCTGCCGGCCTGGCTGATGCTAGTGATGCAACTCGCCGCGCTTTAATTTAAACTCCAGCCAAACAATTCCGTCAAGCATCCAATGAACCCGGTGAGAGAGAACCGTCCTCGCCTTCGCCGGTTGCCGGACAATCAGTGTACGGAACTACGTGATGCGAAGGCGGGCGGGTAGACGGCCTGGGGTAGACTATGCTCGAACCACCGTTGCGAGACCACTGAGCACTTTGTCGGAACCCCCGGGCCCTGGCTGCAGTACCGACGTCGTTCGAGACATTTGGTTGCCGGTTGCTGGGGTAGACGCTGCTCCATTCCCAAAGGGTCCACAGTTCAATAACGGATCCCCAGACGACGTCATGCAAGTATGACTCCAACGCTAAGCCGCTTCTCTTCGAATCCCCAAGAAACCAGAAGGACATCGACTGCCGAATGATGGTCAAGTTATCGCGTGCCATCCAACGTCTATCAACGCATGGAGACAAACGTATTGGATATGAGCCATAAGGCATCCATGACATGATCCTTTTCAGGGGTAACAATTTCATCCGCCAATGTCAAGATAATGCGAGTGACAGCGTTATGTGCTATGCTGTTTGCTTCTCGGTTACCTACCTCGCTAAAAGGAAGCGGTCACAATCTCACTTTTAACAGTTCGAGCTTTGACGACGATTCACTTCTTGTTTATCTTTACCTACTTGTCGATTGACTCTACAATATGGATCCTGTGGCTATACCCTGTTGGCCTCATCGCCGTTTTATGCCCAGAATCAAGAGAGTATATACAGATAGGGCCATGAGGCGCACGGAGCGCAAATGCCCAGATGGACGGAAATCAACTTTAACCGACAACCACTCCGCGTCTCCCCCATGTATTGCCTAAAAAATTTAATGTTGCCAAAAGTCTGCGAGAAGTGACTGCGTTATGCGGACTGTGAAACGCACCGAGTCCCCTTTTAGCGACTGTATTTATAGTCATCCTCCGGCCCCTGATTCTCAAGTTCCTCGTGCTGGGTCTTGAAGACAGGTATTTCTCGGACGAACTGCTCAAAACCGTTGGCAATAGGCTCAGTGTTCAGCAACATGGCACCCATGTAACCATAATCCTGTGGCTCAGCCGCCCTATACGTTCCAAGGGAGGAGTTGTCCTCGGCTCCCCCACCTTGCTGCTGAAAAGAATGATCGAGTTGTTGTTCATGCTGAAGAAAAGTTTGTGGCTGCATCGGTTGACCGAGCTGGGTATGGGTATTGTCCTGCTTGCCTATTTGCTCACGCTGGAGGCGGGCACACAACTGCTCGCCTGGAAGCGACATGTCACTTATGCCAGCTGGCTGTGGCTGCAAAAGCTCAAAGCTGTACCGTTGCGATCGGTGTTGCTGCGACATCGCCGGAAAATCGGATTGCAAGCTCCGTTGGCTCCGTACATGAATGGCCAGGCCATGTGGAGGATAGCGGTTCTCTGCCTTTGGATTCAGAAGTTCTTGGAGTCCCCAATTTCCTAGTTCGCTCTGCTCTGTGAGTTGGAGCTGTTGCTGAGCAACCTCCACTCGCAAACGAGCCTGAGGAGTCATAGGAGTATCTCGAACAAACGGTATAGCCGTATCATGCCGGCTCATCTGTTCGTAGTATGGAAGCAGGGTACCATTGGAATGCATGAACTGAAATGGTTGGTTGGATTGAGGCGTGAGGCTCTCCTGTGGAGCTTGTATATGTTCTGGGCGAGAAAGCAGACGATGTTTCGACTGAGACGAGATTTCCTGACATTCAACCCAATGAGCGTCGGCCCATAGAGATCGATGTTCCTCGAAATGGTTCGTCGTCGCGGCTGGTTGGATAGGAGCGAGGATCAACGATTCTTGGTCGATATAGACTGGAGGGCCCGGAGGCGGTTCAATAGGCGGATACACAGTAAGGGTCCTCTCGTCGGCGAGATACATGGGCGGCTGGTTGAACGGGAGTATCGGACGTGACTGCAGGGCTCTTCTGAGTTCAGCTTGGTCCCAGACATCTTGCAAAGTCACTGGAGGGTCACCTACAGCCAAGGCGGATTTACCACCGTTGACCTGATTGTTCCTCCAGCGTGCTTCGTCAATGATTTGAACGTCTGGCTGACCCTCATCAGTCTCACTGATGTTCATGAAGTTGTGACATGCGACAGCTTGGTTAGTAATGGCGGGAGACTCCTAGTTCTTAGCCACGTGAGCAAGCACCGTCATCTGCTCCACCTCAAAATCTGCACCGCTGGGCAGCTTCTGGCCCTTTGGCAGAGCGGCTGCAACAGAGACTTCGATGTTGTTGACAACACCAGCCTGGAGCTGAGCCTCAAAGACTCTGGCGCCGAGGGGTAGCACCTGGCCGGGAACAGGATGAGCCTGGTGGGCAATCTGACGGTTGACCAACACGAACAGTCTCCACTGACGGCCCTCTTTCTCCAGGGACGATGGAACAACCAGAATCATCTGGATTCTCAAGTGGTTGAGCGGCATGTGGACCGTCACGGACTGATGTGCCTCTTTCTCCAGAGGTAACAGAGTTATCTCGAAGCGACGCTCAACGTTGACCATCGGGTGTGTCTGAATTTTGAGACTGCTGATCAGTGCATCTGCAGCACCTGCGGGTCATGTCAGCAACATTACGGGTTCTTGATTTTCATCTAAAGACATACCTTTGCCTGGGGCTCGTCTCGTCTGGTCCCATAGAGGCCTTGGCGACTGCTGTATACCGTTCGTCTGCGGCTGGAGTTGCGCAACACCAATGGGCTGAAAGGTCGCATTGGACAAGTTCGCGGCCTGGCCGGCGCCGGGCGGCGGAAAGGCAGAAGGTGTGCCACCGTGACCAGGCGTCCCTGCTGGGGAAGGGCGAGCAGCGTCTTCCCGCTTGATGTTGTTGGCCAACGAGGGGCTTGGTGAAGCGACGGAGACGCTGCGAAATCTGTCCATCGCAGCCGGAATAGCTGGAAGCCCACCCTGACGCGAGACACCGTTGGAAACCGGTGTCTGGTCGCCGACCTGGGACCCGGATGACAGGGCAATTGGTGGCGCAGGAGACTCTCCCGAGTCGCTCTTGCCTCCAACATGAATTGTGATCTTCTTGGATGTCGCGGGCTGCTCGGACGCCGGCTGCTGAACCTTGAGCTTAATCTTCGGCTGTGCAGGCTCTTGAACAGCCGCCTTGGCCTGCTTCAACTCATTCTTGCAAAACTCCTATACAACAGTCAGCACTCAGAACCGGTGTCCTGCTGTTGTCATATCGACACGTACCTCGAGCTCTTGGGCCAACTCGTAAATCTCGCTTCCTTCCTCATTGTAGAAGAAAGCGTTCTTCCAGAGCAGGCTCGCAGTCTCCTCAAAGGCGACCCAGTTCTTGAATTCGCTGGTGCCTGTTGCCTCATTGCGACCCCTGACACCCTTGACAGCCTTCTGAAGCTTCTTCAGAGAGATCGGCTCCTTTACAATCCTGTAGTAGTCTTTCAGGACGCGAGGAGGAAGGTTGACGAAAGGCTCGAAGTAGGGCTCTTGACCACTATATGCCACGTTAGCGAAGCCCATGTCAAAGGAACGATGATCACTTACCCATCGTCCTTCTTGCGTAACATCTCCTCCACAATCTTCTCTTGGGCAGCCTGGAAAGTGAGACCTTTGTACGAGACGCCCTCATACTCGTAATCAGGGCGGCTGGGCGTGACAGTTCGTGCCTTTGCCTTGCGTGGCGTCGCACCCTTGGACGGCCTACCCGGACCTCTACGACGAATAAGAATAGTCGCGGGCTTGGAGGTCTGACTTCCCTCGTCATCATCATCTTCGCCATCGGCATCGTCGTCTTCATCCTCATCTTCCTCTTCATCATCTTCCTCGTCCGCTTCGGCATCATTCGCTTCCTCGTCTCCATTAGGGTCGTCCTGTTGTTCGGGAGATTTGACTGCAACCTGAGACTTGCGACGGCCACTTGCATGTTGAGGAGCGTGCTTGTCATCTTCGTCTGCGTCGTTGGTAGTGCCGTCGGCGGGCAGAGGGGTTGGGACGGCCGTATATCCACCTCTTGCGTATGCAGGGTTGTATTTGGTCATGAAGTTACTCAAGGCCTTCCGAACTCTCTCTGCATCTTCGAAGAGCTGACTCCCGCGAGGGTAGAACTCCTTAGCATTTGACACCATGCGCTTGCAGTAGCTTTCGAGTTCGGTAAGGGTGGCGAAGTCTCCGTTATTGAGCTTCTTCTCGATCATTGTCAGGGAGATGGGCATTCTTGTCTTCTTGTAGTAGTCGGGGTTGCTGTCCTTGTCAGGCAGTGTCTCGAAGTAACCAGAGACCTTGCGTCCACTAGATTGATTTGAAGTTTAGCAACCTGCATGACTTCCGTTGGGAGAAGGGGTTGTGGGGGTTTACTCACTTCTTGTCGGCAGTGCGGCGGATCTGATCGAGGAAGAAATGTCCATATTCGGTGGTAGACTCGACTGTCTCTTGCTCCTTGAGATTGTACTTCTGTGACGTGCTAAAATCAGCCTGGCTCTGGGGCAGCAATGCAGGGTAGCTTCTGCGGAGGCATGGAGGTCAAGGATGACCGCTAGAGGAGTGGATTGGATGGTAGGAGAAGGGTGCTATGCAAATCATGTCCCAATCAACAAAAGGACAGAAGGGATGTGATGATTTTTTTTCGGGCTGTGAGAAGCCGGCAAAGGGCATGCACAGCTGCTATCAAGGACGCATTGGCATGAAGCCTTCCGTCGACAGGGCAAGAAGTGCAGAGTGTAATATGAGGGCGCAACGACAAACGCTTACCGCAGCGAGCTTCTGCTTCTTCGCATTGGGCTCTTGAGCATCCGTCGCGCCATTCATGGCCGACGACCTGCGTTTGTTATCCATTAGAAAGTTGGGGACAATAGTCGCAGGCGCATGCGCTATTGATCAAATGAGTGACAAAGGGATGCTGAGGGATATTGCGCGTGCAATGGCTGGTAGCAGTATGCGACTCCGAGTAAGAGGTGGATGGCGATGCTGCGGTTGCGACGGGTTTGCGAAGGACGCGTCGGTTTGGAGATGGGGTCGGAAGGTTGCTTGCAACAGGGCTGCGGGCTGAAGTGGCTAGCGCGGAAAGAGCTAAGGTAGGCCCCTGGGAGTATTGCAGCTCTCCCCACGTTTCTTGAGCTGGGATGGGGGTAGTTTTGAATCTGCCAAAAGGCCCAAACGCTGATTGAGGTGGGAAAAATTGGGCGCGGCTTATTGTCGCGCGATGGTTGTGGTGTCTTCTTGGGGATGCTACCAGTAGGGGGATTCTCTCAATGGAGATGGGCCGGAAGATGCGCTGGATTTCGGGGTGATTATGGGTTAGGTTGGCTGTTGTGCTGGCTGGCCAGTCGGAGCGAGTGGTGGGAGTTTGGAAAGTTCGGGCTGGTTGGATAGGAAAGAAGAAGGTACGAGGTACGTACTGTGGCAGAGAAGTGCCTCAGGTCAGAAGCGCCCTTTTTGGTGAGGCAGCAATTCCAACCACCTCAGTTCACAGTGCTGTGCAGAGGTGCAGGCAGGCAAAGGTTAAGTGGGAAAGTCACGGACCGATTTGTGCACCTGAGCTGCACTTCAATACCAGTTGCATGGCGGTCGGCAGAGCTGTTACCAGGTGGCAGTACGTCGTGTGGAGTCGAGTCTCTCACCGTCCAAGGACGACTGAGGTGGGATGGCAGGGGGGAAGGAAATAAAATTTGGCAGAAAAGTCCCACCGCTCTCGGTGTGTGGTTTTTGTGTGGTGGGTTGATGCACTGAGGGGCTGCTTCAAAATTGCAGTGCAGCAGCACAAGTGCAGAGAGTGTGTAGCAGGCCAGGCTAGGCCAGGTCGACTGCAACCAAGGGCGGAAATTGCCGGCAAAACCGCCTCGGACTCTTGGGGGGCAGAAGATGATGGCAGCGCTGGGGCGGGATCTCAGTAATTAGATCCGACTTTTGTTTACTACTCCATATCTTTTCCCACTCTTTGAATAACAACCCCTCGCTCTTGCGCGCCAGCTTCCCTCGGTCATCATATTTCTGGCATCGAAGCTCCCTCGCTATTTCCCATTTCTCCTCCGAATCAGCGGTGCAGCTGAATTTGTTGTTTCAGCGCCAATTCCTGCCTACCCCGCCTGCTTCGTTGTTTACCTTTTTTTTTTCCTTTTCTTTTCTTATTTTACCTCCTTCGACTTGGGTGCGGTCGCCTGACCTCCCAAAGAAAACGGACCCCTTCGCGCCCTCAGACTCCCTCCGCGTCCGAGAGTATATCGCCAGTCCCCGTCAGCTTCGTCCATCACTCGACCTCTCCGCTCTAGCCGAGTCACCCCACCGGTCGCCTTCGCGGTAAGGAACCGAGACTCGACGCCACCGTCCATCCCACAGACACCAAGGCAGACAACCCCAGACAGCCGCTTTCGCTATGGATATCGACATGAGCCGTCGCAACAAGGTCCCGCGGCCTTTGTCCGACTCGGAAAGAGCCCGCTTGGATGAGTTTATTGACTCCATTCATTACTCGGCGCGGTATGTCTGCCCCCTACTCCCGTGTCAATGCAGCCCAATGGAGCAAACAATCGACTGACCAGTTTGCCTCGTCCAGATACTCTGACAGCGAGTACGAGTACCGCCACGTGCAGCTCCCCAAGGCCATGCTTAAAGCCATCCCCAAAGACTACCACGATTCTTCCCACGGGACCCTGAAGCTGCTTTGGGAGGAGGAATGGCGAGCACTCGGCATCACTCAGGTAGGGTCCTGCTGTGTGGCCCTTTGACCATCGAAGCCGGCGCTGACACTGCATCTAGAGCTTGGGCTGGGAACACTACGAAGTGCATGAGCCGGAGCCGCACATCCTGCTATTCAAGTCGGTCTCTCTTGCCAACGAACCCACGGTTGTCCGTCGCTAACAGCAAACACAATAGGCGCCCTCTCAACTACCAGCCTCCCCAGTGATCCGCCCAGCGAGGAGAAATGCCTCGTTATCCTGCAAACGCAGTACACATCCCCGCTCCCCGCTCAGCAGGCTGCTGCCTGGGCGATGCTCTCGACGACACGAATGACGGCCAATGATGATGGAAATTTTCTCTTTAGAAATTCAGGGGAAGAGGCTGAGAGAGGATAATACCTCGTCTTTGCAGACCACGGCAAATGGTATAAAGACGGCGCATACCACTAAGGTTATTGCATTTATTTGGGCGGTTTGAGTCATCGGGGATCTGTTAGTGTTGGACTGTTTGTCTGTTACATGTCTTGAAAGTTGAGGGGTCCTGACGAGGTTTATAACCCAGCGCACACGGCCATCGTCTATGCCACGCTGCCGCTGCCGCTGCCGCTGAGCCTCGCCAACGATGAGACCGGGATAGGTCATCGACGAGCGCACGCTACGTCTGTGGGGGGGGGAAGGAGGGACAGCGTGTCGGTTGTGTAGATAGTCGCTGTTGGCTAGTGCCTGCATAGCTCGACGGACGACAATAATGGCCAGAGGTTCGGAATCAGGGGATAGATACATGAAGCTAATTTCGTGCTACAAAAGTCACAGAGGCTCCCAAGGTGACCATTGAAGAACCAGTGCCCTGGCATCACCGATGTGCGCTGTGAAGCGTGTTCCTCAACTTGATGTGAGACACAACAAGACGGATGCTTAGGCACGCGAATATGCCTGGGCAGAAATCACATCAATCTCAAGTGTCGAATGGTGGCACTAACATGAGACATGCATAAAAATTTGCGTGAATCCCATATGGCATGTACAAGTAGTCAGAACCCCTTCATCGTGGCTGCTGGACTAAGCAGCAACGAGTCGCATGGCGGGGCCAGCGCGAGACGTCACTCTGGCAAACAAAGTCCCGGTCCGATCAACGGACACGATTTTAGTCCTTTTTGGGTTTTGGCATCCGATGTAGTGCAAAGTGACAGGGAATACAGGGAATAGACATAGGCCAGGCGTATGGCAGAGGCCCCGAGGTCTGCAATTGGCAAGTCGGCAGGATGCACCAAGCCGGAACGAGCTGGTTGGGCGGCGGCGGCATCCGAGAGGCGATCTGGGACGGCCAGGACTTATTTTGGCGCCAGGGTGGTCCCAATTGGCTCCTGCATCTGCTGATTTTCCACCAAAAGAAGGACACCTTTCACCAAAACGCGCTCGCCTTGTGTGTCCCTTTACTAGCCTTCGCCCCTCCCGTGAGACAGCACGACTGGGAGCCAAGTCGGAGTTGGAGGTACAATCTCGCTGTGCCCTGGCGTGTCAGGGTACATTGAAGTGCTGGCCGCAGTTCAGGATCAGCCAATCCTCGCCAGATAAAGTTACACGATACTCGGGGGGTTTAGTCCCTCAGCTGTAAATTAATCAGCTCGGAGGGTTCCATTATTGCTTCCACGTTTGCCGGTTCTGCTGTTGAATGTTGAGGACAGATTCGCATGACTCTCTGCCAGCTTCCTTCAAGCGAGGAAACGTCCAAAAAGGCCCGGCGATCCCGCTCTTCCAGAACATGCTGTCCATGTTTCCTCTGATTCTCGAGCTCCGTCATTCCTCTGCTCTGCTTACCTCACCATACTTTTTTGGCCTTATCCTTCCAATTTTCCAGATACAAGGCCTTGGGCTTTTTGTGACGAGTGGTAGCAGGTCGACCGACGCCACTTTCTCTCTCGTCAACTTGCACGTCCAGTGTAAGATCCGAGACAAGGAGACTGGAACCCCATTTTACCTTTCAATTAACCTCTAACGTCCCTGACCGTTTCCCCGAAACGAACCTCGCCGAACCTTACCTGACCCTGCTTGAACATTCGACGCAGCAATTACACGCAGCTTCCCTAAGGGCGCCCACAGCATAGACAGCCTCGGATCCGCGCTGCAGAGCCCGGACACTCGCAGCGTTTCAGTCGAACCTTTGGAAACTTGTCAACTTCACCTGTCCTTTCCGTTTGAGTTGACAACCCTCTCTTTGCGACCATCTGTTCTTGCTATCCTGCTGCATATTAAACCCACCGGTCGGCCCACCCTCCGCCAAGGAGTCCTTTCTCGATCATGAAGCCTGCCAGCAGACTATTCTTCCTCTCTGTGTTTGCGCTCTGGGGCTCTCCAGTCCAATGCGAGAGCGCCCAAGATGATTGTGCGGTATGCCGCCGTTTTCTTTCTCTCTCTCTTCCTCCTTTCAGGGACCTACGCCGCAGTACCCGAGTACCGGATCTCCCCATCTAACTCGTCATACCAGATTTCGCCCAAGGCCATTGTGTCCGACGCATGCGCCTCCTACTCGACACTCGACAAACTGAACATAAAGGTCAAACCTCTTATCGACGACCTCACGAGATCGACCGACTTCTTCTCGCACTACCGACTGAACCTCTTCCACAAGAAGTGCCCCTTCTGGGACGACGAAAATGGCATGTGCGGTAACATCGCTTGCGCCGTCGAGACGCTCGACAACGAGGAGGACATCCCCGAGGTCTGGAGGGCGAGCGAGCTGGGGAAACTTGAGGGCCCGCTGGCGAAACACCCCCCCAAGAGGGTACAGCACGAGCGTCCCGAGCGGCCCCTGCAGGGAAAGCTGGGCGAGGAGGTCGGCGAGAGCTGCGTGGTGGAATACGACGACGAATGCGACGAGCGAGATTATTGCGTACCCGAGGATGAAAGCGCGAGCTCCAAGGGCGACTACGTGAGCCTCCTTCGCAACCCCGAGCGTTTCACCGGATATGCTGGCTTCGGCGCCGCCCAGGTCTGGGACGCCATCTACCGGGAGAACTGCTTCCAGAAGAGCTCCTTCCCGCACTCGGCGTCCCTGGGACAGTCGCAGGCCACGCACAAGGGTCCCGCAGCGCAGGATTTCAGGCAGGTTCTCGAAGCAGTCGGGCGACAGCAGGCACTCGAGCAGATGCGCGAGACGCAGCCCAACGCCCCGTTCGTGGCCCAGTCCGGTCTCGAGGTCGAGGACGAGTGCCTCGAGAAGCGCGTCTTCTACCGCGTCATCTCGGGCATGCACGCGAGCATCAGCACACATCTCTGCTGGGACTTCCTCAACCAGACCACCGGTCAGTGGCAGCCCAACGTGGCCTGTTACCGGAGCCGTCTGCACACCCACCCGGAGCGCATCAGCAACCTGTACTTCAACTACGCCCTCGTCACCCGCGCCGTCGCCAAGCTGGGCCCCTACCTCCAGGGCCGCGATTACACCTTCTGTTCGGGTGATATCGACCAGGACGCCGCAACGCGGGCCAAGGTCCTCGAGGTGACGGAGTCTGCGGCCAGCGTGCCCCAGATCTTCGACGAGAGCCTTATGTTCAAGAACGGTGAGGGCCCGTCGCTCAAGGAGGACTTCCGCAACCGCTTCCGCAATGTCAGCCGCGTCATGGACTGCGTTGGCTGCGACAAGTGCCGCCTCTGGGGCAAGCTGCAGACCGCCGGCTACGGCACTGCGCTCAAGGTCCTCTTCGAGTTCGACAACGCTAGCGAGGACATTCCCTTGCTGAAGCGCACCGAGCTTGTCGCTCTCTTCAACACGTACGCCCGGATCAGCAGCTCCATCGATTCCATCAACAAGTTCCGCGCCATGGTCGACTCGGAGGACGCCCTCGCCGCTGCGTCTGCCGCTGCCCCTGAATTTCCCCAGTTCACCCCCGAAGGCATCCCCGACCGGGCGAAGAAGCCGCACCACGTGGTGACGCCGCCCGTGGCGGAGACCAAGAAGCAAGAGGAGCCAGAAGACGAGTACGACGAGGAGAAGCCGCGACGTGAGGAAACGGTCATGGATGAGCTTGAGGTAGAGGTCAGGCGCGTCGTCAAGGCGTTCAAGTTCGTCATGGGCCGTTGGCTTGCATTCCCCAAGACTTTGTAAGTTTCTTTTGTCAACCTTGCCTCTCCTTGCAGCGCATCAGACTAACACGCTGTGGTAGTGTCAACGTGATCGTCATTGAGCTGGTCCGGTTCTACCAGTTCTTCGTCGGTCTGCCCGTTAATGAAAGGAACTGGAGCTTCGAGCGACCTGACTTGGACGAGTTGTAAATTACAGTCGGACGAACTGTCGTCGGACGGCTTTAGGCATCACATCATAGCATCGCTTTTGAGTACTTTGCATGGCTGGCGCGAGGGGCAAATGGCGTTTCTTCGTTTCCCGTGGCACATTGTAAACCAGCATCTTGAATTGGTTGTACATACTCAACGATACCAGTGCCCAACACTCCTTGGTCCCGCCGAACTTTCTGTCATTATGTGGTTGTGACCGTAACCCTTGCGAGACATTGTGTAGAGATCAGCCGTCCACGTAGATTCAACCATGCAGTGCTGGTGGAAGTCTTTACTCGTATAACCCATCCTCAATAATACTCTTCTTCCCACCCATTGACGGTGTTTTCAAGGGCACATGCGTGACTACATTCCCAATCTTGACCTTGACCCCGACACCTCAATCTTCCACTCTCGAATGCCGCGGAACTCGGGTTGCCTTAGCAGGGCATACGTCTGTAGACACGCGTCCTCTGGCGGCAGCCCGAACGTCCAACCAATGCTCATGTGGAACGCGTCGTCGACAAGTTCAGTCGCGTGGGCCTGGTACAGGGCCGGGTGGCCGAAGCGCAGGGCGATGGCGTTGCACTTTGTCAGTAGCGCCCGAAGCTGCGGGTTCTTGCCACTTGTGCTAGTATTGTTCCGCGAGGCATCAGGGTCCGCAACGCGGAGGACGAGGAAGGCCCGGTCCGAGTCGGGCGACTTGAAGAAACCAATGCCTCGTGGGGAGACGGTGAAGTCCCCCGTTGCGGAGGGGAGAGAGGATTTCAGGGACGAGAAGAAAGCGTCCTTCTGTGCCGTGGTTAGGGATAGTGGGCGCGAGAGGGAGATGTGTAGGGGCAGAGGGGCGTTGAGGTCGGAGGTGAGAAGCGGGTACAGCTTCTGCAAGCCGAGAAGCGGCTTGATCTTGTCCAGAAAGGCGGCAAGGAGGGAATGCTGGTATGCGGTTGGATGCCCTTTGGCAAGTCAGATGAGATGCATGATAGATGGAAACGGCCTCGGAAACTCACACTCAATGTAGACGTGAGACGGCCAATTGCCAGCAATATGGGGGATAGTCCTCTTCCGACCTTGGTGAAGATTGGGGTCATCGGCGGTGCTGGTTCGAACAGTGGAAGCGTAAAGATCATGGAATTGGTCCGGAAGAGGAGGCAAGTCTGCGTCGCCGTTGGCTTTACCCGTAGCATTGGGAAGATCGGAATTGGTTTTGCTGGTTTGACCTCTGCCGGCGCCGGTGCCTGTAGCGTCGCCGTCGAGCGCGGGGCCGTGGGCCTCATGATCCGACTCTTTGCGACGCTTGGCCGGGGTGAGCCGGCTTCTGAAGCCGAGTCGGACGAGGAGTAATCCACCAGAGCCATTGCCGGGTGCTGGAGGGGGAGGGGCTGGTCAAAGTGACGGCCTGGGCTGGGAAGATCCGCTGTAATGTCTGCGTCTGCAAGACGAGGTATCAGACCAATAAGCTTTGGGCGGTTGATCAATGCACATGCTCAATCAAAGTCAACTGGTATTGAAACCCTGTCACGCCTGATCGCCTAGAAGGGTTTACCAGCTGTCAATGGGTGAGACGTTGAAGAGCCTAGTCAATAAACGAGAGGAGAAGGACGACGGAGCGCGTATCAGCCGCAAGGATGGGTGGTGGTGATCTTCCTGTGTTGGAAAGGAGGCTTTTGGGGAAGCTTTTCAGCGGGATCTCGATCGAAGTGCATCGGTGCGCGCAACGCATCTGTCCACTGGCGACAGGCACCTGGCGCCCCCCTTCACACAGTCAGAGAAGAGTCGTCCTGCTCTATTACAACATGTCCGAGAAAACAAAAGACTTCTCCGGCGTTTTGGTGAAGACTGATTGGCTCTGCGCTACCAAACGTACCGGCTTAGGCATAAGAGAGGGCAAATGAGAGGTGCATTGCTCATCTTTGCTCATCCCCGGTAAAGAAACACTGATGGGGATGATAATGTTGTGCTTACACTATGACTCCCGCTGGTCGGCGGTGAGTGGGCGTACGGTGTATGTACCCGGTTGGGCGACGTGTTCCCGGCCAGGTGTCGGAACAAGCATGGCCCTGACAACAGGGGCGAGAAGACATGAACCGGACCCTTCCCGTAGCGCCCGTAAATGCGGCGCAAGAAGCCCCGAGCCCTTACATGCTGGCAGTGTGTGAAAAGGCGGAGCTGGTACATACGTGGACAAGTCGAGTCTCGGCTACGGGCTCACTGAAGTCTGTTGTAAGTGCCGGCGCTGGTGTATTGCTCCTGCATTAATTACTGCCAGAGCTCGTATACTGTGTGACTCTACCATGATGGCACCTATGATTGGCCAGGGTGGTCTTCTGCTCGGTGGGCTATCAGTTCAGCAACCGAGTGAGTCGCGGCACAAGTGGAATGCAGAGGTGGGATGTTACGGCTGCTGATCCCCTGACTAAAGCGGTCGTTCCTTTTCCCTTTTTCTTTTTTTCTTTCCGCTTTGAATCACATGACGTAGAGCCAAAGAGCCTATGCAGAAGACGGGCTAGACGCTGACTGAGTGGTCCCAAGTGCCCGCGTGTCCCGTTGTCAGCGGTCTGTGGCTGAGCTAAATCAATACAGCGGGCAAATGTTTCGTTTCTCGTTTTTTCTTGTGCCCCTCAAGGATGCTCGGATATCGTTGTACATAGTAGGACCCTGCAGGGATCGCGTCCGTCCAAGCGGAGCCACAGAGGAGAAAAGGATACTGCACGTAGTGGCTCACGGAAGGGGTTGGGAGAAGATTGTCGAAGTGCTGGTCTCGGGCTGGACGCTGAGGTTGGACGACGGGAACATGTTCGGGAACAGGTGAAATGCTCCATCTTGTAACCTGATAAGGCAGGCAGGCAAGATGCAAGACAACGTGCTTGCTCAGGAATCGAACGGGGCAGCTTGCAGTCCCGTATTAGTGTACGTATAGTACAGCGTGTAATCAAAGCGGCTTTCTTTCTAGACGATTGAGCGCACGACAAATAAGGTAGTAAGCACCGTCTGTTGTATCCGTACCTGCCATCGTCGACCCCGGTCTTCTTGCCCACACCATCTGGTCATGCGCTTCCCCCGCCCAGTCCGGTCCCTTCGTTCCCTCCCATGCCCTCCCCTCCTTGACGCCCCTGCGCTCCGTGGTTCCCTTGGCTCCGGTCCCCTCTTCCCCAATTCGAGGTTCTTGTGGTTGCGCCCCAAAAAATAAAGAGAAGGAAAAATTTTGAGACCACCAGGCATGTCACCAATGGAAAGCTAGGCCGGCCCAGTCACCGCAGGTCTCATGATGGTCACTTCCTATCCTGGCATGTCCCTAGAACGCCCACGTATTGCGCGCAGAATTCTCTATCCTTTGCGCATTGCACCCATCAAAGCATGCGCTTGGCCTGACAAGGACGGGGGTCTGGAGAGGAGTCTAGGAAGGGCCTGGACTGGCTGTGCCTGTCGTCGGCATCTTCGCCCACCCTCATGCTCATGACTCTGCTGCCCTCTGTGGTCCTTTGGGGGGCCAGCACCTCACTCATCCCACCAAACAGAACTAAGGTACGGACGAAACTACGGACCTGAAAGCCATCAAAAGGGCACTCCCGCCTGCTTTTCTGCTCCGCGGTTTCCACGTCTTTTCGATCTTCTCGTCTTCCTCCTGCATTGCATTGCTTCGCTTTGCATCCCCTAGCTTGTTTCGACACATCATCCAGCCGTCCTCGACTACCTAGCACACCGTCGGTGTGTCGTGCGTCTCCGTCTACCTATCTTACACCGGGCTGTTGTCTTCTTTGACCGAGGACTCCGGCGAAACCTCGAACCATCACAATACCAGCCAAGGCCCTGGAAGGATCAGAACACTGCCTTGATCAATCAATCTGGTCAGCCACTAAGACGTCAGCATCGCTCCCCTGCCCGCCGACAAACCGCCTTGCGCCGCCAATTCGTACACTACACAACGTGTTTGTCGCATCGCATCGACGTCAACAGCCATGGACGGGTCCGACAAACAGTGGGTAAGTCTTTGGGCCGATTTCACGTTAGCTTATCTTGTGTCTTCTCGTTCGATGTAGCGAACGCTAGTTGTTATTATTATCCCCTGCTCATTTCCCCTGCGTCATCGCTCACACGTTGTTCTGTTCCTTTCCTTCTCCACATTTCCGATCCCGTCACCGTCACATCTGCCGCCTTATCGCGACCCGTCGAGCCCGTCTCCAATGTTCCCATATTCCGTCACTCCCGGGCCTCGAAGCAAGTCGAGGTCCAACCAGCCGCTTTGTCCATGTGTCGTCAGGCAGGTAGAGTCCAAGTCGGTCACCCTGTCTCGCTCATCCTTTCTCTGCTGTCAGGGCACCAGGGGCACCCGACGACCCCAGCTGCTTGCGCCCGACCGGCCTTGTTGTCCAAAGCCACCCGGAGTCTGTCCAAGCTACCCCTGTCAGCTCGAGTGAGTTGGCTGGCAAGGTACAGACGGGACCCCTGGACTGCACGGTTCAAGCCACCAGAGTCCCTTCTTGCGTCACTGCCCATCCAACCTGTTGGATTTCCAAGAACAGTTCCAAGCCCAGCCTCACACCATTCGCACTGCAGCTAAGCCGTCGACGACGTAAATAATACGGGTCCCTCCACACAAGCATGCGCGTCCTCTCATTGCTCATAGAGTCCCTTTCTCCTCATATTACTCGACCTTCTGTCAGATTCGAACCACGGTCTCGTTGAATCCATCAATTGACGCAAGTACTCTAGGCCAAAGCATATCTGCTCGACCCTCTCACAGCACCCGAACCCAGCCAGGAAACAGGTCCTGGGAGCTCCTTCATAAACCCCAACCCGTTACTCCGAACATTCTCCCAGAAGAAAACGAAGGGCAAGGAGCCAGTCAAGAGCAGCAATAAAAGTCATACCAGTCACAGCCGGACCTCATCATACCCCACTCCTCCTGCGTCCGCAAGCCCAACCCGCTCTAGCTTTCATTCATCCAACCCGTTCTCGCCCACTTACAAACACGCTTCTCTGCCTCCGTCCAGAGAGTCTGCCTCACCAGCATCGCCCTCTCTATCACGCGGGCTTCTGGAACATAGTAGCAGCGTCCGCAATAACGGACTTCGAAGCCCATCATCTCCCAGAGATCGCTATCCACCAAGCACAAGTGTCACTCGGAGCTTCAGTGCCCGCACTCGCTCCATCGGCGAGGAGAACGTATCAGTTTCCAACTCCTCTATCCAACGCAGCAAAAGCGTAAACACCCAAACCGGCCCCAGTGGTCTCCGTCGATCTGGTTCCTTGAATCAAAGATACCCCGGCGACATGTCTCATCGACCTCTTGACATAATCAAGCGTGAGGCGCGCGCTGCAGACCGCGCGCCTCACCTGCGGACGCGCAAGAATGGACCCATGACGGACACCATTGACTCGCTCGACAACATTGGCGGCGTCTATCATCATGGCGGCCCGTATGATGCTACCCTAGCATCCCGCAACCGCAACAAGATGTACGCCCCTGTTGAAGCCGTGAGAGATTCCAACATGGAGGCTTTACGAGCGACGCCTCGCGAATACATTGAGGATTCTCTGTCTAAGCATGTGCCTTTGCAAGGAACCGGCATCATTCCGGCAGGCAGCACCGACATGAGTGGCAATGTTATGAACTACGACGAGGGTGCCGACCTGATGCGCGAGCCTGATGCGCAAGGCGGTGCCTATAAGAGATGGGATGGAATTGTAAGTCGATTATGGTTCGCAATAGGTCAAGATCCGTACTAACCTCTGACAGCCGTACCATCCTGATGATCTCAAGGGAAAGGGGGAGCCTTCCTACACGTACGAAAAAGATCTCAAGGAGAAGAAACGATTGCGCAAGGCGTCAATCGGTAATAGCCCTGCAGAATATGAGATGCGTTCCGGCGTCAACGCTCAGTCACGTAAGGAGAACGGGGCGAAGGTGCGCCAGCGTAGCGTCAGCAATGCCGCCGACAGCAGACCCGGGCCTTCCGAATTCCGCAACGGGCAATCGAACAGCGCCGATATCCATCGCCACAACAGCACCGGCAAACGTCTGAGCGAAGGCCTGAAGCGTCGTTTTGGCAGCATCCGACGGAAGAACCAAGGCGCGGCCTAGCTGACGCTTGAATATCATCACGCTACGCAACATCTTCATGTAATACGAGGGCGTTGATGACGTCATGCTTCAACGGGGGCCACACGATGTGCGCAACGACATATTCGATAGCTAGTCTGTAATTTCTTTTAGCGAGTGTACGAGTAGGAGGTCTTGAGCAGCCAAACAAGGGGCCCGTTATTGTTTAAACAAGTGTGGCAAGGAGTTCGGCCTCGGAAGAGGAATGATACTTGATATGAGTCTTCGGCATTGGTTCGTAGGGAACCAAGAGCAATAAACTAACCCAGCCTTCCTCGACGAAAAACGGGGGGTGGTTTTATAGTCTTAAAAATATACCCAAGAAGCTCCAATACATGTTTTCACGTACTTTGAGTAGTGACCAAAGTATTTTGAGACTATTTTCATAGGTGGATGTTGAAGGTGAAGGCAGGCAGACAGCAGACTGAACCGCACTCATCAACGCCTCGGTTTGCTCTATCTACCTAGCTTAAGTCGGCTCCATCAGATGAGAGTCTCCACCAGATCAACAGGCTCGATGCTATCTGGGAAAATATACCGCGGAATCAATGAAAACGACCAGCTCCTCTTTTTCCATGATCAAGTGTCCATCCATCTTCCACTCATTTTATTTTTTCAGCCCCCCCAAAAAAAGGAGTCGGCAGGGTGCTCTAGAAATAGGCCATGCCGCTCCATCCGAGCACGCCCTCCAGCTCGCCCCGCACCTCGAGGACGTCACCGTAGCCGCCCTTGCCGGCAACCTCGGACCTGCGGCCGGCGCCGAGCTCGTTCCAGCGCGCGAGTAGGGCGCCGTCGACGATGCTCCGCCCCGCGCTCGTGTCGACGCCGGGGGTGCGCGCGTCGAGGGGCTGGAGACGGTGGGCCTTGGGGTTTGTGGCCGCCGCGTGCGGGAGGGCGCCGGCGATGCTGTTGGCGAGGGACGTCAGGCGGCGGTAGGCCTGCTCCGAGAGGGGCGTGAGGGACGCGAGGGCGCCGGTTGGGGAGCCGAGGAGGAGGGTCGTGGGCGGATTCTTGGACGCGGAGGTAGCGGATGGGGAGACGGGGGTTCGCGGGAGGGAGAGCGTTGTGGTTGGGTGGTTCGGTGCCGCCGAGAAGGAGGCACGGTTTAGGAGGAGATGGCCCTGGAGTGATTTGGGGTCTGGGAGATGTTAGCAACCCGATAACTTTTACTAACAGCAGGGACAAAGGGGTAGCTTACGCTCAGGGTCGAATTGCATCACGTGGATCACACCGTCCTTGTCGCATACGACGATGTGCAGCTCATCGCCGGCGACGATAAAGTCAGCCGTCAAGACCTCGAATTTGCCGGTGCTCTTGCCGAAGAGCATCATCTTATAGGGCTCCTCGGCGTAGCCCACGAACCAGACGCCCTTGAAGGCGTCCGTCATGAGGCAGTAGCCCGTGCCGCGAACCTCGCGCACGGCGGTGACGTAGCAGTTCATGTCCATAAAGGCGACGGGCAGGAGGGTACCGTCCTCCTTGAGACCGCGGACCATGCACTTTTGGCCCTGGGCGACAAGCATGAGACCCTGTGAGCCCACCTCGCAGATGCCGGTGACGGCGCCGCGGGGAATCTCCTCCTTAGCAACGAGCTTCAGCTTCTTGTTCGTCTCGGGCCGACCGGGCTGCGGTACAACCGAGACGACATCGTAGACTAGGATACGACCACGGATGGGCAGGTCTTCGCCGCGGTTGATGGCCGTGCCGATAGTAATGAGCATGCGGCGCTCCTTGGTCTCCTCGGACACCTCTAGGTGAAGCGTCTTCATGCACATGGCGACCTCGTGGGGCTCGAGCTCGACGGTGTCGATGACGGACCAGGTTGTCGGGCTCATGAGCTTGATGATGCCTCGCTCGGTCTGGGGGTAGCTGGTGGTCGCCTCCTTGGCCCATTCTTTGTGGTAGTCGTCGTCCTTTGGAAGCTCGAAGCGCTCTAAGACGCTGCATGCGACGGCGTACGTCTCCATGGGCGGGTGATAGGCGATCAGACCGACATCATCACCAACCGGGATCTTGCGCACCGAGACGCCCAGCTCGGTAAAGTTGGAGTCGGCGGGCAACTGCGTGACGCGCGTTTGGCCCTCCGAGTCGGCATAGATGAAGCCGCGCTCACAGCCCTCAGTGTGGAACGAGCTCATACCACGCACACCGATACCCTGCAGGCCGACAACCTTCGGGCTGCTCTTAGCGGACTTGATAATGAAGGATGGCGAAGCCCCGGGGAGGAAAACGGTGCTGTATCCGTTGATGTTGGCGCAGGGTCGGAGAGGGACGAACCGCGGCTGCTCGTTAGCTTCATCATCGGCAACTTCGACGGGGCTCTTTGCAAGGGTAGGGTTTGTGATCTTTTGAAAGTGGAGTGTCTTTGCGAGGCCCAGCGTTTTGTCTCGTGATTCAAGACGGATGGGCTCGTATATCGTGAGGTCGTCGTTCGCGTGACGCAGCTTTTGGGGTGACAAGTTAGCAGGTGACGAGAGGTACCCTGAGGCTGAAAACTTACGATGAGGTATGGGGAAGTAGCAGTGGTGTCTCCGAGGTCAGCCACCAAAAGTTCAGTCAGCGTCTCCTGAACGGTGCCGCGTCTGACGGCGTAGTCGGCGGAGAGAAAAGGGGGGACGTAGGTTAAGCCAGCTGCAACGTAGACAGGCTTGGAGAGATTCGGAAGTGCGTATATCTGAAAGATATAAGCACGTGTGTTAGTCGAGCAAACGATTGACTCACATATAATGCTCCCGCAGCGCTCAGCAAGAAAATAAAGATATTTTGGCCTGCTGGCATACCCTTATCTGTTTGAACAGGGGCAAAGAGGCCTGTCGTGTCTGTGTACAGGCACCCCGCAAGCCATTTTGTTGACAAGATGGCGTCGTCCTGCTTCTCAACCTCTTCCAGCTCGCAGTTATTATCTATTTGGGCCACCATAATACTCGAGTCATCCCGAACTAGGAAAAGATAGGGGTCGGCGATGCTGGCACTAATGACTCTTGGCTCGGCGCCAGTCTCTTCGTCAAGCATTGGCAGAATCTGGCTAAGTCCCAAATCTGGTTAACAGTTAGTAATGATGTCCGAAAGAAGAAGACAGGCGGCAGAGTACCGACCTCCATCATAGCAGCGCACCTCCGACTTGAGTACTTGAATAATGCGCATGTGCTTTCCCATCGTGCCAGCCTCGACGGTGAAGCCCGCAGCTGGGTCGAATTCCGTCCCTGTCAATGCTTCAAACCCGGCTCCTGTCAGAGCATAAACGTCTGACGTCTCGTAGCCGTCTAGATCGACCTTTGAAACAATCATGAACTTGTCGTAAATGGACGAGGCATCAAACTCGCTGCCGACTGTCGCATTGGCTCCCTTGTCGCCCTGCAGGGACTTTGGTATAGGTTTCTGAACGCACATGGTCCAGAAACCCCTCGCCTCTGGAAACTCGAACTTTCCGATCACCTTGGGCTGGATGTTCTGGTTCAGGATGGCGACGGCACCAGCATTGCCTTTGCCTACCGCACATGCGAGCTGAAGATCGGCCACCACACCAACCGAGTTCTTCTCCTCCTCGCTATCTGGGATGAAGGCCTGTTTGCCCGAGGCCATGTCCTTGATTGGGGCGATGCTCAGCAAGGAGTCGTGTATACGGAACGTCAAATCCCCTCCCTTGGAAACTCCGTTGGCCGTGGCTCCAGGCTGGATCATCGTCGTCGTCGTCTCGCCGTAGAGATCGTCGTCATCGCCGTCATCCATATCTTCGTCCTCGAGGTCATACTCGAATGAGTCGTCAACCAATCGTGTTTTCCTCCGTGCGTTTTGTGCTTGTTTCCGCGTCCAGCCAAGAACGAGAGAGTCACTGCCCGTGGTTCCAACAAAGAAGACGTTCCTGCTGAGCTTCGAGATGGTCGAAACGCTGCACTGCACAATGTTGCCGCCAACATCCGCGTGGACCAGTTTGACACTGACCCCTGAGACCGTACGTCCATCGATTTTGAAGGTAATGATGGCTAGCCGACCGTCACTGAGTACCATGAGCAATTCTCCATTCTCGGCAGACATGAGCTCGATGTAGCAATGCTCGAGCCTCAGGTCCAGATCGGACTGGTCCGCAAGGGGAAAGTTCGTTGTCTCCTTCGTGAAAGTATTGACGGCCACGCCATTGGGCTTTCCGGACTGGTCAATGTGGATCAGTTCGTTTGTGCCGACAAGAAGTGCACCTCCTACGGGGCCTGGCAGAGCGATGACCTTGAAGAGGTCCTGCGGGAGGTTGTTGACGGATAGAATGGCGGTTGAAGCCCTCTGCTGCAGGTCGAGAGTGAAGACCTTGTATGAGAAGTGGTCCTTTCGAGGTAGGGTGTTGGAGCGCCGTTGCATCGACGAAATGATACCAAAGGTAGGCTCTCTGTACTCATGCAAGAAGGCAAGGTGCACAGGATGAAGGAGACTGGGATCAAGCTGCGGTAGAGGGAGGACGTATGATGTTGAGTATGGTACATCTGCTATGTTGCTAGTTCCATTTGTGGCCGCTGTTGCTGGCGGCTCTTTTGCCGGCCGAGGCCCATCCACATCTTCATCCCAGTCATCCATATCTATGTCCTCATCGGCTTGCTTGAAGGGGAGAAAGGCGATGTATCTGGGGCCAAATCTGAGAGCCGCGCATCGCGAGCCAGGATCAACGGCAAGATGTGTTCGGTAGTTGCTCAATGGGCCGTCGAATGGCGAGCCTTCCAATTCTTCTTTCTCGTAGTAGTGAATGGAGATGTCCTCGAGTGCGTGTTTCTCGGGATCCCATTGGACCAGGCTCAGCCTAGCAACTCTTGTAGCAATGAGGAGAGCCTCGCCCCCTGATTTCGAGTGTTGGAGCTTGATTCTTGCGAGGCCCGTCACGACACCAAATACTGGGTATTCGGCGACGAGTACAAGCTTGGTGTTGATGGCGCGATCGGCGCGAACCAGCATGCCGTCGCCGCCCAAGAAAGAAGACTCAAGGCCGTCATCGTCGTTCAATCGGCGGTCGTATGGGTTTTCGGCCCTGGATGTCTGTTTCTCTCGAGTCTGCGAAGTGTCGACTTCGGAAGAGATAGTCTTTGTCGTAAAGATTTGCAGCAGAGAGCCCTTTGCGACGACCAGATTGTTGCTTTGCGCTGAGAGGAATGGCAGGCTAAGACTGTACTGCACGCCAGTCGGCGGCGTGAGCTCTGTATAGCACTGCATCTTGACAGTCTCAGGCAATTGCCCTCAAACCGTCTGCTGTCATTAGTTTGGGAGTGTAAGATAGTGGTTGTAGGAGCGTGAAGGATTGTCGCAAAGCTCAGAGCTCCTTCCGTCTACAAGGAGCTCTAAAGACGGGAGAAAGCCCATTGAGCGTGTCGCGTTCCCTGATTGGCAGGAACTGTCGAGTCGGAACAACGGTTGGGCCGAGGGTACATTGCACCTATTATTACCTAAGCGAGCTGCCGGATCCACGCCCCAGTGACGAGTACTAGGCCGCTGCGGCGCACACACGCAGCTGGGGCCTCTCAGACTCCCTTACCTAGTCTGTCGCGACAGCAGGAGCTATCAGCTAATTATTCGGCGCGAGTTACGTCACCCGGTGCAACCTCTACAGACCCAAGGCACGCTAAGCTTGTAGAGCTCACCCCAGCGCTGAGGAATCTAGCAGTGAAACAATGACGATTCCCACAGCTCCCCTTCCAGTATATTCTTCGAAAAACAACAACAGAAAGAGTGCGGTCCGAGAATTGCGATTTACTGTAGACGCACTGCAAAATCGCAACTCATCATGGCTAACGCAGGCCTGCTCCAGACCAGTCTCATCTGGGTCGCGTACGCTGTAGCTGTCGTCCTCTGTCTCCTGGCTGCCATCATCACCACATTCACATGGCAAACGCCCCGCGAGCGATCCGCCATAGTCAGTATTGTCGCCATCGTCAGTCTCACAGCCCTTTTGGCAACGGTTCTTCTACTTCCTGTCGATATCGCTCTTATTTCTTCGACAACGCACGCATCTCTTGGTGTGAAAAAGGACTGGGCCACGGAACAGCGAGTCCACGATATCCTCCAGACTCTGCGCATCGTCTACTACTCTCTATACAGCTTCGACGCTCTGCTGTGTCTTTTGATTATCCCATTCGCCTACTTCTGGCATGAGGAATACGATGAGATCGAAGTCGAGGAGGGTCGATCGTTCGGCAGCCGCCTCATCAGCGCGCTGAAATACACATTGGTCTTCGTCGTCCTGGTTGTGATCCTCTTCCTGGTCGGCTTCTTCGTACCCGCTGCTGGAGATCACCATGGCGCCAACTGGGACTTGGACTACTTCAAGCGCATCCTTGTTCAGAACAAAGGACAAAAAGCCCTCTCCTTCGCATTGGGTCTGCTCGTCACCCTCGGAGTTTTGCTATACGTTGTCTACACAGCGGCTGGATTGGCGCTGCTTCCCATGTCCTTCATCAAGTCTGCGCCTTCCATATCAGCACCCCAACTCTCGGAAAGCACCGCATCGGCATTGGAGCAGAACCGCGAACGCCAACGTCAGCTAGAGATGCGCAACGCCGGTCGCCCCGAGGGCATGTCATCCAAGGACAGACGTGAGCTCGAGGCCCTTGTGCGCGAGGAGCGGACGTTGACGCGCCGAGAGAGATTGGCGGCCGAGGCCTCCGGGGAAGGTCGCAGCACCATCTACAAGGTTTGGCTCAAGATTTGCGCCGTCTTCCGGCCCATCAAGCTTATTGGTGGTATCTTGTTGCTTTTGCTTTCCGTCTTAATCTGGGTCTCCATGTTGATCACTGGAATCGACAAGGCGAAGAACTCGTTCTGCAAAGGGAAGTGCGGCTACATTTTGGGTCACATCAACATCTTCCAGCCCATCAATTGGATCTTCACGCAGTCGGCCAAAGCATTCCCGGTCGACTACATACTCATGGCTCTTCTTGTTCTGTTCTTCTTCAGCAGTTCGATCTCGGGCATTGCCACTGTCGGTATCCGGTTCCTCTGGGTTCGCATTTTCCAGATCCGCAAAGGACGTACCGCACCTCAAGCCCTACTTGTCGCAACAGTCATGCTGGCTCTCATCATTCTGGCCATCAACTATGCTATCGCCAACATGGTGGCCCCGCAGTATTCAATCTACGGCACGCAGACGTTTTGCACAGCGCCTCACCACGCTGGCGAGACGCCCAACTGCAAGGACAGACCTGACTATCTAGTTCAATGCTCCGAGGCTTTGGACCCCGAAGCCTTGAAGGTCTGCACACCCTCAATCATGGCGGAGTTTCTTAACCGGATTGCCATCACCTGGCCTTTCTTTGGCGCCTTGGACTTCTGGGCCCAATTCGTCTTCCTCGGCATTTTCCTCATTGTCTTTGTGACTGGACTGTTCCGAGCACCCAAGCTTAACGTATCCGAGCTCGACGAGGATGCCGAGGAGGATGAGGAGGAGGGTCTGCTCGCGAGCACCGGACGGAGATTCGGAGCGACGTGGCAGGACATTACGGGGCGCACGAAATCGAAGAGTACCTACGGCACGCAGGAGAGCAACAACGGCGGTGGCTCGTCCGAGGCTTAATTTTGTGGAAGGGACTCGTTGTGTCGGAAACAGAGTGCCGAGCATATGCGAGGTTTGTAAAACAGGCACATGACATGTAGGGAAAGGTTCGGGGTAGCGTGAAATTTGTATTGGGTTACGGCCACGGCACACGGCGGCAGGAGGGTTTGGTTTGGTACTATGGTTAGCGACACAGAATGCCCAAGCTATTTATATTGTTTCCTTCATGATGCTCCTAGCATAACCCTTCTTTGGCTATCCTTCTTGGGCTTTACGAACCGGACGGCCTTGTGCGTCCGATCGTCGAAGGCTGCGGCAGGCCCAACGTGCATCTCGTGCCAGCACCTCGCGCAGTACACATCCTCACAGCCCAGACACTGCAGAGTGGCTTCCTCTAGACATACCGTACACCAAGTGTCGGCGTCTTCGTCCGTGTACCCCGCTTTGGAGGTCAGCCGCTTCACTGCGCGATCCGCCGGCTGGAACGTGGGGACCGAGGGCAAGCCCATGCCATCCGATGAGGAGCCCAGACCGCTCAGGGCGGCCATGCGCGCAGCGATTTCGTTGTCGAAACCCGATTCAGCGTCGTGTTGTGGTGCGCCAGATGGGACGGAGGGCAGCGAGAGGCCACCTTCGCTCTCGTCGTCTACCTTTGGCGCCGCGAGGGTTGAAGGTACAGACGGAAGGGAAAGCCCCATATTGCCGTCGCCATCGCCTTGATGGTCCTCCCATGGACCGCTTTCGTTCGCGTGGCCGGGAGTAGCTCGACTTCTGCCTGGAGCTGGCGGGTCGGGCACCTCTTCGGGCTGGGGATTCAACCTTGCTTCATCGAAAGCCTGGGAGAGCACGTTCTCCACCTCGCGGCTCATCTCCTCGCCATCGGACTCATCGTCACTGTGTGCATCACGCGCCCTCTCACCCTTGGCGCCGGCATCATTCCGAGACGTCGCCTGCTGGTCCACCGAAGCTTTCGAGAGCTCTTCCAGAAGGGCATCCACCTTGGCGGACTCAGCCTTGGGGTCGAAACGCCACCGACCTCGGGAAACAGACTCGTCAAGGAGATCTTCATCGTTGAGCAGATCCTCGAGTGTCTGGTCGTCGGTTTGTAGGAGGGGATCGACGTCATCCCCCGCTTCTGCATGAGTCGCTACCGGAGCCGGCGTGGTTGACGGCGCGGGCGATTTCGAGGACGACTGAGGCGGTGCAGGCACAACCGGTTCCACCGTGCGTGACTGTCGGATGAAGGATGGAGACCCTGATGGTGAGTGTGTGGCCTCTCCACGGGTGCCGGTGGTCTTTTGTTGACAGAGATGCGAGTTCGCCGCAACTTTTGCGGTCTGTGGTTGCGGAAGAAGATGTTCCTCGCGCTCTGGTGTGTTTCTCAGGGACCGTAGTCTGGCCGCCAGTGCATCTTCTCTCGAAGCTGGCTTTGCTGGCTCAATGCCAGTGAGGGAGACATTCAGGGCACTTTGAGAAACCTTAGCATTTGTATTCTAGCCATGGCTCCCGAGGTCACCGAGAAAGCGGCTCTTTTGGTATGATTTACTTTGATGATCGGTCTAACGAAACCCCAGGACTGCCGCCGCCCTTCAGCGCGCTCAGGCGATCGAGCAAACTCTTGTCAGGGCCGCTCATGCTCGGAGAAATAAAACTTGTCAAGTAGATCGAGATGAGAGGAACGGAGCTGATAATAGGCTTTGGTCAGACGTTGGGTAATGCAAGGTGAGAGTGACCGACCCCGTCAACCTGTCGGCGATGGCGAGAGTGGGCGATGTGTGGTTCGATGGGTCTCCGAGGAAGTGCTCCTTAGCATGCGGCGGTATGGAGTTGGACGCCCGGTGACTGAGGAAACGGTTTGGATAGTAGCGCAAGGCGGCTTGCGAGGCATCCAGGGACGGACGATCGATGGGTGCAGAATCTGGGGCAAAGGGGTCACACAGATCTCTCAATAATCCCACGAGATAACCAGGGCCCCTCGTGGTTCGAATGACAGGCTGGAGAGTCGTTCAGCGGCCTATTGGGGCGAGGACTGGGGAATACTCAGCTTTGATTAGTGCAGCGATGCTGGGCTGACACTCTGAGGATGTGGAGATGTAACAGTGTCTGACCGCTTAACCCAGCCAATGGCGCATTGGGAGGCGAGATGTGATGGGCGCTGCACAGCCTCACAAGTCTATCCACAGCTTCCTTTAGCCACCGATTAAGCTTGAATAAGCGAGGAGAAGAGACTTTGTCACCCCATGCCTCTATTAGGCAGAAACCTGCGTCTCGGCGCGCCCGTGGCTGTGTGCCAAAGGTACCATGCAACCCTGCGGTGCAGTCTGCTAAAGTCCCCGAAACCATCACAATTGGCGTCGCCCGACTATGCCGAATAGCTGCTGCTGCTAAACCTTCCTTGCCAGCAATCTGGATGTTGCGCTCCTCTTCAGACGGGGCAACCGCAACGGCTGAAGCGCCGGTCTTTCACCTATACTGACGATTGTCCATTCCAGTGGCGGAGCTTCTTTCCATATCGCCCCAGAGATTTGGTCACGCCTGCCCGCAAACGGTCGAAAAGGGCTGCCTGCGGCTCCTCTGTGGATTGTCGGTTGACCGCTAGAAATGGACCGACATAAACGGCTTGCTGAGAATTCCATTCAAGCCCCGGTCACGTAAGGCGCAGCGATGACCGTGCCCCCCTCGAAACAAATACTTGGGAATGGCAGATTTTTCGATGAACGCGGATCCAGACGAAGGATCGATTCTTTGCTGTGCGGCTGCCGCCTCATGACCCGGGCTGATATTTGTGATGTAATGAGAGAAGTGAGAGCTGAGATGCAGAGTGAATACTTAACCAGAGGACGTCCAGGGGATGTTCTGGTCCTCTTTCGTCATCGTTCTTGTCACCTTCGAGAATATCATCTCACAAATTCATACCTATCAGAAAACAGGCCAAGGACCCTGCTTGCATCATAGACTGGCATTTCTCTGTTCTCCACCTGAAAACAATACGTTCCGAATACCTAAGGGTCGCACCACCACGCCTAAAGGCCCCTTCTTTCGACGGCTCAGAAGTGACTTCATTGCGCATTCATCCAATCGCACCCTTACACCCAGAAATCCCCCAGGCGCCGATCCTCAGCGACCACCGAACCCGAACCCCGTTCTACCAGCGCCGTATTAGGCAGTTGAGCCAAGGGCGAGAACATAAGCACGAGAGCGAACACCGTCGCAGCACACACATCAACTGGGCGTAGCGTTTCTCCCGGCCATCCGTCATAGTCTGCTTAGTCGGTGGCAACCACTCAGTCAATTACACATTGTCTGTCGGGACCGTCATCAGTCCGAGCATCCCTGTTTCGGTGGGTGGGCAACCACTCAAGCACACAGCGCATCTCTTGGCACCTGACACGCCAGACCTTCTTTGAAACGGCAAAGAGACAAAATTACCCTCGTTCCCGCTCTGCTCCATCGTCGGGACGGTATTTTCCTGCACTTTCCCTACCACCCGAAATCTTACATCCCTACTTCCCCCAAAACTCAACTTCTGGCCATTCGTACTTGAAGTTCCGCGAGACTTCCCATCGGTCGTACCCGTTGTCAAACACTTGATTTGGAAGGATCCTCCTACCCGACGATCTTCCATATACGTTACCGAATAATCGGACACACTCAAAGCGCGCCAAGCGAAATGAGACCAGACATCGCAGTCGTCGCGCTGGCGCTATTCGCGCCCGCGTGGGCCGCAGCCGTCGATACCGGACTTCACGGATCAGATGTCGCATTCCTCGCCCCCAAAGCAGAGCGCGACAACTCCCAGCAAGACGAGAAGCTGTGGAAGCGCAAGGGCGGCGGTGGAGGCGGCGGTGGTCGCGGAGGAGGTTCATCAGGTGGGTCCCGCTCGGGAGGTGGTGGTCGTTCTGGCGGTTCCTCTGGGGGCTCCAGTTCAGGCGGCTCCGGCTCCAGTTCTGGCTCGGGTTCAAGCTCATCCAAAGGTGGTACAGGCGGCAGCACAGGAGGTTCGAGAAGCGGCGGTGGTGGCAGTGGTTCCAGGTATGGGTCCTCTGGACAGTCCCGGTCCGGTTCGTCGAGCAACAGGCAAACTAACAGCGCATCAAGCACTGGGAGAGGCAGCGTCCGCGACAACGCTGGCGGAGCGACAAGGTCGGGCAGCGGCCCTGCGCCGGCTTACGGCGGCGGCAGGTACTACGGCGGTGGCGCAACGGTTCCTTACAGGGCCGGCGCAAGGAGTGGCAGCATGGTGCCGTTCTTCTTGGTCGGTGGTGCTCTGGCCTTCTGGCCGGGCCTCTGGCTTGCCGGCGCACACATGTACCCGTACAGTTACCCTTACCGCTACTACAACGAGACCGCACGCGCGAACCAGACGAAACCAGTGCTCTGTGGTTGCGCCGACAACCAGCCTTGCGGTTGCGAAGAGAACAACGCCACCGATTACATGAACTCGCTCCTCGGCAACGGAAGTTACAACGCTCTGAACAAGACTGTCGTCAACATTGGCGAGGTGAATGGCACTGAGACTATCCTCATTAACGGCACCCTGCCCAACGGCACAACTGCGGCCGGCGGTGACGACGAGGTTGGCTCCGCCGCCTTCCGCACTGCTGTGGAGACGCTCGGTTTCTGGCCCGTCGCCGCGGTTGTTCTGGCGATGGTGTTTGCCGCATAATCTCACACAAATGGTACAAAAACGCTTAATGAGTACGGGCTTGGTGTATAATGTGATGATTGGACTGTACATAGGGGTTGGCTGTATGACTTTACACTTTCTGGAGTTGAACATGATACCAGGCTAAAGCCCATGATGGTTTCCTCGATGATTAAAGGAGGTCTCTTGAATGATAGTTAGAAAAATGAAGCTTTGCGACGAGGAGGAAAAAATATGTTAATGCTCCTATGAACTCTTCTATAACACGCTATCGCTGTGATATCTCGACTTGTGCCATGGCAAATGGGAGAAGCCGCGTCTGCCGCTTTCTTCCTGCCGTGAGGCACTCCGGACAGCTTTCACAAGGCATCCATTTTCATCTCGGCCCGCCTCCTCTCACACCACTCTCCCAGCTCCCTCCAGATCTTTTCCTTCTCCGCCGGGCGGAGCGTAGCAGCCAGCCCGCTCGTGCTCGTCGCAACAAACACCTTTGCCCCAGCCCAGGCCTTGTTCGACGCATCGTCACCACCATCCTCTTCCCCCTTGACAACGACGCCCATGTTCTCCCCCTCGTCCTGCCACCCGTACCGGAACTCCGCCTTCCGGATCCCCCTCCCGCGCCGCACCCGCCAGATGCTCTCCCATATGCCCTTGCCGACAATGCACACCACCTCGGGCCGGCACCCCCTGACTTTGGCCTCCAGCACGTCTACGCCCTCGTCCATCTCCGCCTTGGACAGCTCCGCGCCGTTGCGGCTCGGGCGGGCGACGATGTTGGTGTTGCCCAGGCCGTAGAGGTGCGGCAGGTCGCGGTCCTCCGTGGGCGCGCACAGGCGTGGGGTGATGCCCGACGAGTGGAGGAGTTTCCAGAAGAGGTTGGAGGGGTGGGCGTAGGCGTGGCCGAGGGCGGCGGTGCGGAGGCCCGGGTTCAGGCCCACGAAGAGGATCAGGAGGCCCGGGGCGAGGATGTCCGTCAGAGGCGGGAGGTGGGCGTAGGTCGAGGGCGGGGCGTAGCCTGCTGCCTTGCGCTTGCGTTTTGGTTTGGCGGCGTCCCGGACGGGCGCGGCGGTGGTTGCGGGAACGAGGGCGAGGTCGGCGGAGTCCGAGTCTGGGCACTCGGGTTTCGGCGAGAGAACACTAGAGGTCGGGGGCGGAGGCGTCTGGGATTCTGGTGTCGACGCCACGGGTTTGGTGGTTCTGCCGGCGCCGGCGGTGCGTTGCTTGGTGACGCGGTTCGGGGACGGGACGAGACCGAGTGGGGTCGCCTTCCGGGGGCTGCGGCGGAGCGGCACCGGGGATGGGGACTGGAGGCTTGGGGTCGCGGCTGTTGTGGGTGCTCCGGCTGCTACTCCGCCAGGTGGCGTGGATGCTGCCGAGCTGAACATGTATTCTTGCAGCCGCAGCCGCCCATGAAAGGTCGCGGCCTTGGACTTGGGCTCTCCGTTGAAGAACGGGGATTCCATGGCACTGTGTCTCGACTAGGATCTCTCAGCGTTGCCGGGTTCTAATGCAACGAAACGCCGAGGAGGAGCTGCTGCGTCGTCGACGGAGTTGGAGTAAGCGGCCGGGCTGGACTGCCGATACGCCGCACCCCGTCTTTACAATGCTGAGCGCCTTCGCGTCGTTCGCGGGGATATGCTCCGATGGCGGGTGGCCAGCTCCAGGCCGCGAAGCAACCCCTCTTGGAATTGGGGACGGGGTCGTTGGAAGGCGAGGCTGGCTTTGCAGTGGTGAAGCTCGGGGCAGCCTGGTGATTGTTGAGTCCAGGCGAGCTGAAATCAAGTAGGCTAGGTAGTTGAGCTGAATACCTTTCCGCCACCAGCCAGAGTTGCCACCGCGCTGGAACTTAGTCAGGGGAAGTTCTTGTTAAATTCAGGATTGTCAATTAACATCGGGGACCCACAAATTGGAACTTTGAATGTGCTGCTGTCTGAGGTGACACGGATGCAGCTACGTCTGCTTGATGGACTTTTATCGTGGTCAATCTGTTGATCGACCTGTCACGATGTATTTTACAACGCTTCGCTATTTATGCATTCAGGCGGTCCTACGCAAAAGGAGAGAATCGCCGCTTCATGCGCACCCTGGATGTGCTAGTCGCTTTGCCACACAATCACATGTCTCCCGAATGAACTGGTAACGCGCAACTGACCATAAATACCGCAAGGTAAACTTTGCAATTCTATACCAAGGGAAAACGTAGCTCGGAAACTCCTCCATAAGTGGTATCTATCATGCACCCTGGTTTCAGACCCCAAATATACACTGTTACGCTATGCTCCTAAAAATCTTCGCGAACCTTTGGTGAGATACGACTGTCATCCTAACACTCGACACTTCTTCGACAGTTTTCAAAGGACAATGATGTTGTCCACCCTCCGTCCTTGCGTCTCAATGAAGTACTTCCTACGGACGCCCACCCCCAGAGCATTTCCGAACTTCTCGTACGCCTCGGGTCCGCCGCCGCGAATCATCACCATGGCAATGGGATGCGGCCGCCGCAGTCCTGCCGGCGTAATCTGCTCGACGTCGAGATGAGGCTTGATCATCTCATACTCCCACATGTCTGGGGCGCTGAAGACGTAGTTGTTCTCGAGCTCGTCCTCATCGACAACAATAACGAGCTGGAGGGAGCGCGCTGAGGGCGTGTAGGAGGGGATGTTGGCGATCTTCTCGCTAAAGGAGCAACCCCCACGGCGCATGACAATGACTTGATGATGGCGGGGCGCCTCGTCCGGCAGGCGGCCGTCGCAGCCAAAACCTGCGCGGTAGACTGTCTGCCACTGGAGATTTGGAGGAACATCGTCGGTGGGGATGGATGCGTCGGGGATATCAGGGAGTGGAACAGCCCCCTTACCCACAGCCAAAGCCCCCATATAACTCTCGACATGGAATTTCGCCTGAGTTCCTGCGGGACGAGGCGCCGGAGTATTGGTAGGATCAAAGACCGACGTGACAGCGCGGATCATGGACTTGAGCATGGACCGATACGCAGTGTTCATGCTCTTCCCCGCAGCCTGGTCTTCCGCAAGCTCAGACCTGGCCTCTTCGGTAAGCTGAACCTGATCGTCGAGGTCACCAATTTCGACTTCAAGTCCCTCAGCGGGCACTGGAGCGCTGGCATTACGCTCCTCTGGCTCTCCATGCATCATTATGAGTTCAATGAATCCATTGTACCGAACACGGTTGAAGAGAGGGTCGGAGATCCCATTCAGGAGGTCTGCGTCGATGTGGACAGGTTCATCCCGCCCCAGGGGCATGTGGTTAACTTGCGTAACCCGCCAGGTATGATCGTATGCAGAGTCGAATGTGTCCTCCTGAACGAAGTGGACTTTCAGCCCGCTAAGAGCAGATATTCTGACGCCGACCGGTGTTTTGAAGGCGGCAGTATTAGCAAAGAGGTTGTTAAAAGCGCTGCCGACACTGCCCTGCTGAATACTTGATGGAAACTCGATGATGAGTGTAGGCTTGAAAGGTAACGCCGCGCAAGTACCGTTGTCGGGAATGAGAGACCGTGGCAATGTCCAGGGAAAAAATGTATGGTTTGCCTTGTATCTGGAGATTGAGCCATTGCTTCCTTTGCCGGCAGGAACAAACTCCACCCCACTCCTCGGGTTGGATATGGTATGAAGGTTGACGAAACTTGCCGCGTGGAAGACGTCTGCTCGCGCGGCGAGAACCGATCCGGTCAAGGGTACTTGTTTTACCGGAGCAGGGCAAGTGTTTGTGAAGTTTTCGTCATAGTAGACGTTGACGCCCTTGGCCCACTGGCGGGACTTCTGCTTCTTCTTTGGCTTTGTCTTCCGTCGAGGGATTATCAGAGGATGCGCCTCGGTTGTAAAAACATAAGCAGCATCAAGCTTGTTCAGAGGGTGGTCTGGGTCGAAAAGCAAGTACAGGTACTTGGTGGTTTCACCCAGGAAAAAGCTTTGCATGCGGTCGGCCTTCTCCCCTGTGTCGACGTTTTGTAACCCGGACCAACCGCACTTTGTGTAACACAGCCTCTTGATATCACTAAGGACCATTTCCCCAACGTGCACGTACCAAGGGTCGTTCGTAGCACGATACAAGTAGTAGTTCGACTCGATGAACTCGGGCCGACCAGGCCACCAGCCAATGCCGGAATCGACCTGTCGATCGCGTACAGACCATCGCTCGGGCAAAGCACCATAGCGAGTCCAGAGGGCTGTGTAGAGCAAGTTGGCTTCCTCTGCCTCTTCAACTTCGCCAGCCATGGCAAGCAAACCGGGATAGAACGCCGCGAGACTGTCAATCCAGCTCGTAAAAGCATACCCACGGGTCCGGTGACCCGTCATGTAATACGGATGATGAGCATCGTTGTACAAATGACGCTTGATCGCCGCATGTGCATGATGCCATGCCTCCAGAAAAGCCCCCGCAGAGTTCTCTTCCGGGGTCAGCGGCGTGTCGTGCAACGTGTTGGGATCGAGCCATTGTCGGTCCGTGGGTGGCTCTGATATTGTGACGTTGGGGAGCTCATGACCCGACAGCAGGATATGGCTTTTCAAAGCATACTCGAAGAAACTGTCAACGCCGGCACCTATACCCGAGTCAAAGCTAACCCATTCGCCCTTTTCAGGGTCAATGGCATTCCCGATGAGACCAATTTCGCTCTTGGCTTTCCAGACTGCCCAAAACGCCCGCTTGGCTAACTGCTCAAATCTCGGATCGCCCGTGAGTCGACTGAGAACGGTGAACTCCAAAACAAGACTTCCTGCGCCGGCGCTGCACGTATCTGTTTTCTCGTTTGTAGTTCGAGGCGAGTCTGGGTCATCGCGGGAGACCTTGTGTAGCGGGGAATTGACGTAAAACGGAATACCATGTCGCAGGTTGACCCTAGGGTATGGAAGACCTGTCTTTGTGTAAAAAGCAGGGAGTAGTCGTTCCGCGAGATCCAAGGCTAGCCTCAGGAGTTGACCATCGTACTTGAAGCCGTTCGGCCAGGATATAGGGTGCAGTTCCAATGGATCTGATTCCTCGTCCTCATCCAAGACATGGCCTGGGTTGTATCCCGGTATCGGCAACTCTCCAACGGCAAAAAGATGTGCGCTCAGTAGACCACCGACCCCTCTGATGACCGTCTCGAAGACCTGGACTTTGCTGTCAAGATCGAACCCCCGTGCTCTTCGCCCTTCTCCGGAAGGGCCTTGTCTGCCGTCACCGTAGTACTCAACGAAAGCCGCCACGCTCTGCTGGAATTCCTGTAAAGCCCACACAGCAGTGTTGTGATCGGAGGGAGTTCCTGCGAGGATCGCCAAAGTCGATAGGCTATCGATGAGGGTCAAGGAGTAGTTCCCAAGGACATCGTTGAGGTCGTAGTTTCCGGGGTTCGCGGGATCGCGCGTCAGTGGGGTGCAGGAGATTGGGCGCAGCTATAGGTCAAAGTCAGTCTAGTACTGATATGCTTGTGAAGCCTCGAGGAGACATACCTCGTCCTCTGGGAAGGCAATGCGCATGTAGTTGTCCCAGCCATGGTGGAAGACCTGTGTAGTTGCGTTGCGAAGTTCGGCGAGGCGGACAGGGCTGATTGCGGACACGGCTAGAGGCCATAAAAGACAAAGGTGAGCCAGGGCAAGTAGTTGCGATAGCATGGTGATGCTATCTGCTTGGAACCTCGGCGCTGGGCAGGGTTCCCATCAATCAGCGGGCTGCCAGCGGCAGATGCCTCTCGATTTATGCGCGACTGAGGACAATGGTCGTCATGGAGATATGAACCATTCAGCAAGTAGTGATTCAAAATAGAGACATGGATACCACCAGATGAAAATGACAATACTAGAAAAAAAAGAGCGTTGATTGAAAGATATGGCTTCCCTTGGTAGGTCTCGTGCCTCCCTGACGTGGAAGCTCGAAAGTGGGATGCGATGTCTGTCATCTTCTCCTGATTGGTGGAGCCGCTGACTCAGCAAAGAATCGTCCTCTGCACGCTGCACCTCAACTTCTGACGTTCTCCATGTTCTGAGACTGGACGAATGTGTTTTGAGCCAGTCGTCATATGCTTCGTATGCTTCTAGAAGACGAGAACGATATGAGTAGATTAAATGCTTCTTCCTTTGTAGTTCAACCAAGCCTGATTTTTCCCTGATGTCAGGAGGTCTATTGTACTGCGAACTCTCTTTCAATGACAGCCGTTGCTACATTGTATCAATCGAAATTCCGGGTGATGAATATGGCGACAAGAAGCATCGAGTTGTAGTAGAATATAATTACTTTATATTCACCAGGCCAAGACAAGAACGGCTACAAGTCGTCAGCTGAAGCTGACGTCAGTTTGGGATATGCGTTCACAGTCTTGAGGTAAGTTTGTTGGCCAGGTGAAGGCTGCAAACCTCAACGTTAATTGTTGGGTAGTTGGGGAAGAGCAACTACCTTACATCTAACCTCATCAATAAAAAGGAACAGAAAAAACCAGCAATGGAATTCTGAATAGCGCCAAAATTGTGCCTATCAAGGAAGCAAAGATCAATGATACTTTCCCAGACACTACGAAGGACGTGAGGCTGGTCACCCCAACGGCTTATCTTCCTTATCGTCCAATCTTATCGTCTTCAGCTTCAGAACAAGGTGCGGCCAGTGCGCTCGGGCGCTAGTTGAAGCTTCCCTTCCAACTCCACAGCGCCAAAATCCTTCATAACCAACCTCATCAAAAGCCATGATGTCTCGAAGCGCTTACGACCACGAACCATAGGCGCGCCGCATAAGCGCAGAGTAACCGTCGATGATGCTACCCTTTGTTGATTTATGACTTCTGGGCATGGTTCAAGAGAACATCTAACCAAAGTACACTGAATTCACGCCCCTGACCATGATGCTGGTTGAGGTGCAGCAAGCCCAAGGCAGTCGCCTCCACACTGTCAAGCCATTTCAACTAAAGGCGTCTGCTCTCCAGCTTCAGGCAGCATCGAGAGGAAACGGTCTTCGGCATCGAGCTTTCTCGGCAGCGTCCTCTTGGGGTCACTTGTGACGTCCACATCGTCGCCTGGGTCGCAATTGGGTATCACCCCGGGGCGTATGTGATTCAACCAGAGGTGGCCGCCCAAACTGGCCGCACACTGCCAGGCCAGTTTGGGGGCCCATGACTTCAGCTTCACACACTCGGATCCGTAGCCAAACCCCGGTACTTGACACTCGGAACTCAGCCACTCGCAGCGACTTTTTGAATAATGCATTGTCATCAGCCAGCTCTACTGCAACCCCAAGGATTGCGACGTCGGGATACAGGAGGCAGTCGGTAGAACCGGGTCGGGAAGATTGCTCTGGACGATGGGAGCGCTCTCAATTGCCAGGAAACGAAGAGCAGACAGCTTGGCGCCAGCTTTGATACGCGAATGAAGCGACAGCCTCTGAACTCCGAAGTTGCAGCGAGAAAGCCCCCACCCCTGGCAACCACGAGCTGTAATGACTTTTGCTGTATGTAACGCCCGCAGTTCAGGGTGGTCCGTCCTTTGCGTACACGAACCTCCCATTCCGCCGCACTCGAATCTCTGGAGGCACACCCATTGCGAAGTGTGTTTGTCACGACCCCTGCTGGGCAACAACCCAAGCCTTCGAGCTGAAGTTCCTGAGTCCCCTGGTCTGTGGCGCAAAAACCAGAACTTCTTCCGCTTCTAGATGCTCTAGGAAGATTAGTAGGGCGTTCTGATCACAACGGTCATCACAACGGCGGAGCGTGCCGTGAGTGCCGAGTGGCAGAAAGCTCGATTGCGGGCGCAATGCTTTTTCCCCACCCTTGCCTGGGCGTAGGCAATCGTGCGATATCAATGGCGAGAGGACGAACCAGTCATTTCGGCACCAGAGCTGTTTCGAGTGTTCCCAATGAGGCAGGAGAAGGACGGCCTGGATACCTTTGCGGAACAAGAGCAAATTCGTCTTCACCGACTTTGAACCCGATACTCTGGATCGGGGCCTGCAAAGAAGCAAGAATGAGACAGATGATGCAGAAACTCTGCGACAGAGGGCATGTTTTCCGCCGCTCCATAGCCAGCATGGAGGAAGGCGAGCGCCTACTGGTGGGAAAAGCAGAGAGGGGGTGGGAGACGACAACCTTCATGGCGCTGCTGGCGCGACGACCCCACCCCAACTGGCTTGCTCGCTTGCTTGCTGTCCTCGTCGCTGAATGGAACGCTGCAGCTCTGCCTGCAAGGTAGAGGTTATACCCGGCAGGCGGTTCCATCCTGCAATATTGATTGGTCCCGAGAGGACGGATGGCAATGCTACTGGCTGGTTTTCGCATTTGTAGTGGCTTAGCCGCTGCAGATGTGAATTACCGGCCACTTCTTTGCTAGTCTGGCAATGATCTGGCGTCTTATTCCGGGTGCGGTGCATGACAGATGTGATGGATGGCATGATCGCCCTTTCGGCCTGGCACACGCGCTTCGCGCTTCGCAGCTTCGTTGTTGGAACGGAGCCGAGAGGCGGTTCGAACAGGCGCAAATAAAAAGTGTTGGACGTCAATGATGCGCCAAATCCGGGGTTTGCCATTCCGCAAATGTAACCTACGAGGTCAGGTCCAGCACTTGCGGGAACGGGATGCGCCAGTTGAACCCAGGCCCGCAGAGCAGACACACCATAGTAGACGAGAATGCCACCTCACAGAAGGGCGGCCGCCGACAATGGTGTGAGGTGACAAACAAACCGTAGTCTGGAAAGATCGCCGAGAGAGCAAAAGTGGACAATGGCATTGACGTGTGCATTGGACAAGGTTTAGCCTGCCTGTGAGAGACAGGTTGCAACAGAGGGCTACATCGTTTCGACAACGGTAGCTCAGCCCAGTCACAAAATCCCCATTGTGGTCGATCAACACCCTCGGGTACCTCATGGTCCGTGGCCTAGGCAAGCCGGGATAAGGGAGGGCACTTTCAAAAGCTCTGTCTACGTTTCACCCCTCTCCCATCTCTTAGGGGTTCTCGGGATGGGGGAACGCAACCGCAATCTTTGTCAAAAGAGCCAGTAGCCTAGGAAACGACGGAGAGCGTCCAAAACAGTTTCGCAACTCACGAGATAGCAAACCACGTTGACAACTTGTAGCGTCGAGCCCGACTCCGCGGGGATCCGATGAAGGATAAGGGCGGGCCTTTCCTCCACTCCCTCCGTCCCTCTCTTTTCCTCTCTCTCACGCAGACGATTGACAAAATGAGCGTTTGCTTTTTATCGCGCGCTGTCCACAGCTCATTTACCGAGTTTCCGGGACCGTTGATGAAGTGTCTCTGCAGACCAGCCCAGACGTGGACGGTGAGTGGAGATTCCGAGGAGCTCCTTAGGATGCTCCACACAAGGCGCGCGAACAAGAGAATATTGCGGAATATATGGTCCTTGCGAGAGATAGCACGCTGGCGACCCCCCCCCCAAAAAAAAGAAGAAAAACTAAACCCCGAAAAAAGGCCCCCAGGAAAACACGGATGGAAAAGAAAAAAAGGAAAAAAAAAGGAGTCGAAGGAGTGTCGGGGATACGCACGCACCATCAGGGACTATTTGCACCAAGCCTTTCAGGGATCATAGTGTATTTTGTCAGTGGACGGTTTGCAACGCAGGGGTTCATCACATCTTTCGTCACACACACAATCTCTCTCTCTCTCATTTCCAGGATGGTTGTGCCTCCTTCCTTCTCCCCTCTCGCTTGCCGAGTCCTTTCTTCCCGGAACCTGGGAAGCAAAAGGACCAGTGACTGGTCCGTGATCAGGTCCAGTCACCACACCGGTCAAGATCACCCCTCAAGGATATGATGATGGGAGGAGAGGGGTGGAGGGGAAGTCGAGTCTCCTTTCCGATCCGTCCCCCGTCCTCCGTTCCCCAGCAACATCCCCCCTCAAGGGAAGGGGGGGGGGGGCTGTTACGATCAGATGAGACGATGGGATGTACATTGATTGCGATTAGAATTATGTGACAAAGCGTAGCACTCGCCCTGGGTTTGGGGGTTTGGGAGATCAGTTCATACGAGACTGGAAACCACAAGCGAGACGAGGTTTCGAACCGACAGGTACGGGTCTTTGGATCTGTTGACGCCCAAAGGCCCAGGGAGATGAGCTTCACTCTGGACTCGGACGGACAGGACAGGACAGGCCCAGTCGCAAGTCAAGTCTCCTTCTTGTTTCTATCAGTCTCCAGCAAGAGAAAGCGGCTCTTGACATTGTCATTCCTGGGGGACGGCCGTTTCCGCAATGCCTAGAGGTGGTGGCGGCGGCGCGCCACCACCCCCAGGGCACGAATCACCCCGGAGAATAGGCCCTCGAGTACGCAGCCTACGTGCATTGTCTTCTTCTTCGTCTTCTTCTCCTTCGCCGACACTCAATCTCAGCAACAGCGGTGCCACGGAAATTTCCCACAGTCTTCCCACTTCACGTGAGCATGATGGCGGCAGCAGCATGGTGTGCGAGTCACCCTGGGAAAGCCGAAGTCTGGCTTGGCGGGAAGCGACAATCACAGTGCGCGGAAGCTGTTCTGTGGGGCCGTCGGCTGGGATTCCACCATCCTCGCTCCACTCGAGGTCCGGGTTCCCTAGGGCAGGTGTCTTCTCTTTTTTCTCGTCAAGGGGAGGGGGGGAGGAGAAGAGAGGAGAGCACAAGGTAACGAGCGGGCACCATACGGGGATACCCCGGGGAAACAAGAGACGGGGGGGGAGGGAGAACGGACGGCCGACCACTCCCATCATTCCCATTATTCCCATCTTCCATCTCTGGCGCCCTCGTCAACCCTCTTTCTCCCGCCTCTTTTTGCCTGGCGCCGCCGTCCTGCGCCTGTCCCTATCTTTTGCCATTGACGTGATCCCTGATAATGCCCTTTTTCGGCTGCTGCTTGTCTCCTCTCTCTCTCTCTCTCTTCCCCTCCCGTTATGGGCTTATCCCCTAACACTACTTTCCCTAGCCCCCCCCCCTTCCCTGCCCCGGCATGTCCTTTTCATGTACCCACTAATTCGAGTAAAAAGGGCAAAAGTTTCGACTCCCTGGACTGCGGAAAAGTAGCACGTCGCATCCGGGCCAGAAGGGCCGCAGACACGGTCTGGCTGTGGATATCGTCTTGTCGTATGAGGTTGTCGAAGCAGTGCAGGGTTGGTGAGGGATGATCCACCGCCGTTGAAAGCCACAGCCGCAGGACGCACTCTCTCCCATTCTTGTCTCTTGCCATGCTCTCCGTCTTTCCTGGTCTCTGGGTCTATCACATCCCTCCCCTTCCCATCACTCGCCTCGCCCGCTCCTCGGCACCGGGGGTGGGAAAGCACAGACGGGGGGCCCCCGTTGGAGAGGGCTAGCCCAGTATTGCCAGCATGTAGCATTGGCGAGGTGTACGAAGAAGGCGTGCTGCTCCTCGTCGTCGTCGTCGTCCCCTTTGGTTGCGGCGTAGCAGCCGAAGAGGAGAAGAAGGGCAAGGTGACGGGTCTCTGTCTCTTGGCGCGCCCTGATGACGATGAATCAGCGGGCAAAGTGACAGAAGCGATACCCGTTTTGGTCTTGATGGCCTTGTGCTGCCTTGTCGTCATGAGACTATTAGTGTCGTTACATTGGGCGCGTCGGCGAGTGCGAATGCTGCCTTGGTCCCGAGAACTTGGGAATTCTGCCTGGAGATAGATGAGATCGCGTCGTTCTTCTTCAACCAAGGTATCATTCGATATTGGGACATGTTGGGCTGAACCGCATGGTCATCGTGACAGGCCCCTGTGAGCTGGGAAACAGCTCTCTTGATAGTGTAAGTAGCATAAGATGTGGTATTGAGACGACCAGAGAGGGCGGTTGAGCAGCAATGTCTATGTAAGTGCGAAAACAGATCTTGTATGCTTTCGTGTGTGTGATGGACGATTCGTAAAAAATTTCCACAAAGAAATATGTACAGAGAAGTATAATCGTGCATGCAGAAGACGGCATGCGGGACCCAGAAGAGCCCTCGCCGTCCATTTCACGCCCCCCCCAGTGAGCCCCGACAGAATGAGTGGTATCTTCCTCTGAAGAAAAGAAAAACGAAGAAAAAAGTTATGCAAAACAGAAACGACAAACAATCTATGCGCCGTCTCCAAGCTGATTTGGCTCGAAAAGGTTGACCTAACCTCAAAACCCAAAATCGCAACCAATGAAAAAATGCGAATTGAAAGGCTGTTGTAGCTCGTGTGCTCTGCATATTCTTGTGGAAAAACTCCTCAAGAAGCCTTGGATTTTGGTGCAAGGCGTCCTTTGGCCCGGGGCTTCGCCGGTGCCCTCCTTGATCTGGAGGTCTTCCTGGTGCTGGCGACCTTGCCTGATATGGCGTCTACACCCTGGCCGCCTTCAAGCTTGATACCCCCTTGACGGCCACTTCCCTTTGAGCGAGTCTGGTAGATCTTGTCGAGCATGGCCTCATCTTCCTCCTCCCCTTCAGCGTCGTCGCCCCTGTAGTCGAAGATTTCGTCCATGACTTGGTCGCGCAGTTCCGGGTTCCGCTCCAAAACTCCGCCGCCGTTGTTTGCTGCCTCCTGGAGGATGGCGTTGGAGTAGGCACCAGATCGGAGTCGGTTGCTGACCTTCTTTGCTCTACGCGTCTTCACCTGGGGATCGTTGGGCATGGGCACGTAGCACTCTTCCACCAAGCCCATGTCGACTGCGAAGCATTCAAGGGCACTCTGTCCCCAGGGAGTAATCTGACCACCGCCGAACTCCTTGAATTTATGTGCGGCCATCTTGTGGAACTGCTGGCAGACAAACCCATATGCCTTGGCCGCAAGGTGTTGCTGGCCGTCGGTCAGCATGCTACTTTGATGATGGGGAAAATAGGCCAAACTTACATCTCTCGGTGACATCCTGAGGTACTTGTACCTTCCTCTTGCCACCAGCATCTGTAGACGAGGAATGTCGGAATCCACGTCAAACTTGGCGTTGAACTCCGCCGATATGAGCTCCCACATGCCGCGCCCCTTGTGGCCCGCTGCTGTCAACTCCCGCTGCCTCTCGAAAAGGAATCGCTGCTCCTGGGGACAGTCCTCCTTGATGACGAAATCGTCGGGAAGATCTGGAGTGACCTCCTCAAGTTGTGCCTGAGCAATGTTAACGGCCTCTGTTGATTCCCTTGAGGGTGGGGTGGTCCGACCCCTCATACGAGGCTGCCTCGCCACCCGCCCTACGGACTGGGGACGGCTAGGCCTCGAAGGTCCAGATGCTTGCGCAATGGGCTCTTGACGAGCAATCTGTGTGCTTGGAAGGGAGTATCCGAACTGGCGCCTCCTGGTAGCCGTAGTCTTGAAATGGGTGATGTCGGCTTGTTCTACCCAGGGAGCGGGATTTTGCTGGGTGTAGTATGGTGCGTGGACGGGAGCAGCGTTCTGCGGCATGGGGAGCTCTGAGGGCATCTGGCCCATGATCGGTTGCGGTTGCATAACGTGCTGTCCGTTGTGAGGCATGTAGTACTCTGGGGGCATCTGAGGCGATAGAGACCCTTGCTCTGGCTCTGATTGTGCGGAAACCGTGTAGTTGCCCCAATAGTAGTCTGTAGGTGGCTCAGGGACATCGTCGTTTTCTGCTGGAATGTAGCTCATCTCGAAATGGCTATCTGACGTGGGTGGGTTAATAGGCATTGGAGAGCCAACTTGGCTTTGGGTCGCGCTCATGTTGACAGGGTTGTGCCAAGGCACCCTCGAAGGACCAGAAGGGCTGGCTTGTGACTGCATCGCTGTCATTGCGGAGGGGTACTGGGGCAGGCTGGCAGTTTGCTGGACACAAGGCGAGCCGGTACCGGAGACGGGGGTCAACAGATGTGTTTCGTTGATCTGATGCTGCTGGCCAAAAGTTGTAACCTTGGGATTGTTAGGCTCGACTCATGGGGTGGCCGCAGGCCATATAAGTTGACTTACAGAGTATGGGGGGCTTTCAAGCTCTGGATAGGCCGTGCCATGAGGCTGGACCATGGAAGAGCGCCTGCTAGTCATGTGTTCTGACAGTCCGTCTGGCTGAACGGATGTCTGATCAACGTAGGTTTGGTTTGCCATGGTCAAGTGAATGGCGATGGAGAGGTCTTGACAGTTGAGGAAGGCAGTGGGCTCTGAGTGTCTAGTAGTGGTGTCCTGGGAGAAACCTTGGTGGCAAAGAAGGAGCTCTTTCGAGTCTTGTAGGCGCATCTAAATTGGTGGACTGGTGTGGTGTAAGGTTTGTCTTGTCCGTCCGAAAATCCGGGGAGGGGAATGGCACAGTAATATAGAGCAGAAGAAGCAAACCGAGTCAGCCTTTCCGACAAGACTTGTGAAGTGTAAGGAACGAGAAAAGAGCCTCGTGAGGACAAGAGACGGCCGCGGCCTATTAATGACGAGCGAAGTGGACAGCCATGGTGCCGATCAAAGGTTTGTCTTTTTTGCAAGGGGAGCCTGTCAGTCGAGACGACTTGAGCAAGTGCCACTCGCGAGGAGGGTTGAAGGCAGCGGGGACCAGTGCCAGGGTTCGAATGGTGGCCGGGGAGAAAGTACAGGAGGTACAAGAGGCCGTTGTATCTCGGCACACAGTCCAGGAGGAGGAGAGAGTGCGAGAGGCAGCAACGCAGACAGAGAGGGAAAGACGCGACCTCGCATGCGGGGGCAAGGGTGTGGCAGTTCCTCGCAGCAGGCGATAGCCGCCCGGGGCTGTTATGAACGGCTAGTGCAATTCTGTAGAAGCGGGTCGATGTGCAGCCGAAGAGCTTGGGGGGCGTGTGCGGGAATGGGGGGAGCCCACCTAGTCGGAGTGAGGTGAGGTGAAAGCAGAAAGAGAGAAAGAGGGCATGGGACGTGGGTCCACAACTCAATGGACGGGGAAGGAGGAGCAGGGGATAAAGTGAGAGATTCTGAGAGGTTACCGGTGCCAGCAGAACTACCTACTTACCTACCTACGCAGCGTCGCATTCGCAGCAGATGCAGCCCAGCCCAGCCCAGCGTGTGTTCCAGCCTACCGAAGCACGACTACTTTTTTTCTCAGAGACTTCGCCTACCTCGTGCGCTGCCTCCGTTGCGGCCGCTTCAGAGCGCCTAAACGATTGACAGGTGGGGGACGGGTGGGGAAAGAAAACGACTGATGGACAAGGCTCAGCACAGCAGACTTGGTCCGAGTTCAAGTCTTAGCAATGCCGTTTCTATCTTGAGTATCCGTAGGGCTTTGAGGAGTGGCGAGGTGCGGCATAGCGGTTGCATTGCAGCGCACACGACTACGGCTGGCTTATACCGGTCTGATTCATCCATGACGGGAGCACTTCTCTGCTCCTCCACTTGGTTCGCGAGTTGCTGCTTCACGGTAACAATCATTTCATCGCCTTTCATCGGCTATGTTTCATGAAGCCCAGACGCAAGATATACGGCCTCGCTCGCACCTGTGGGAACGTTGCGGTCGAGCAGGCAGACAGGGTCTAGGGCCATTAAGCAACCAGTGATGATGGAGACGCTGGTCGAGACTTGGCTCTGATTCGTAGGCAGAGACAGAAAGAGAGACGAAGAGGGGAGGAGCTGCGCGTAGAGCCTCGGCGCGAGTGCGGCGTAGATATCTGGGGCTTGTGTCGTACGGTACGCTGACTTGGATAGGGCCATATAAGGCAAGGGTTGAAATTGGAGGCGGGCATCACTCGGAGGGAATTCACACACGGACTCTGCGATCTACATGCTCTCTGCCTTCTCCGTGTCGCCAGTACTGTATACAGGGAAGCTTAGTGGATGAGGACATGAAGAGGGAAGACCGTGATCTCGGAGAAAGACTGGGTTGGCTTGTGGTCACCCGAACCACAAACATGAGGAACCCGAAGAGCTGGTAGATGCGCCCAAGGAAAAGAGACGACAGGAAAACAGGCAAAGGCTTAGCTGGGGGCAATGCCTTTCCCTCCCAGTCGATAGGCGTGTGCCTGTGTATTTGGGGATGACTCCACCGGCCAAGGATCTCAAGCAGGTATTGGGACCCAAGACCCAAGGGGAAGGACTGGAGTATGGGGGATCGTGTCGTCAAAAGCAATACTGTTTGAGTGTCTGTATCCGAAGAGGGTGGTGTGCTGCAGTAGATACAGTCTCAAAGCGGGTGGCTGCAACAGGGCAGATGGACATAGTGAGGTACGGGGGGCCTATCAACTCCACATGACTTTGTACTTTACGGACGTATTTACGCACGTAACGGACCCAATGATGCCAAGATCAGCATGGATCACCTTTAACGGGGTTGTCCCGAGATGGCACTCGCACGGATTCCCTTGGTGGAGAGGGCCGAGGGCGAGAAAAGAGGAATTAGACTCAAGCTTGGAGACTGACCAGAAACCAGGCCCTCTAGAACGATTTGACTTGAAAACTTTGGGGATACATGAGGCAAGTAATATTCGGGGGGCTAGGAAGTAATGTGTGGGTTATGAATGGTAGCATAGTGCCAGTTGGGACGTGTGAGTGCGTGTACGCGGCCGCGCATGCGTAAGATGTACATGTAAAGACGTCGAACCCAACCACAGCCCGCGGTCTGGCGAGTGTCAGTCTTAGAGCTGGAGATGGAAATGACCATGGGAATAAGGTAGATGGGGGATGAGGCACAGAGTCACAGAGACCGAGGCGGCAGCGATTGGTGGTGCGAACAACAGCGCCCTTGTCGAAGATAGCAACGGTTCAAGTTCAGGTTCAGGGCCATAATTGGGGGTGGGAAAAGGGTAGAAGAGAAACAAGAGAGCGTGGAGGTCGGGGTCCACCACAAGGAGAGGGAAACGACCGAGTGTCATTGCATGGAATCTTGGTGATTGGCCCTGGAGACGGCCGCAACGGGTCGGCGAACCGGGGTTAGAACCCAAGTGGGACAGGCTCATCTTGCGGTACGTACCTCGCCTCATACCTTCACTGCCTTGCCCATTCCTCAGAGGCCAGAGAGTGGTCTCCCGTCGGTGCCATGGATGATGAACTCGACAAACCGGGCCCGCTTGCGTGTTACCTGTCCTCATTTTCCCGTCCTGGCAGGAAAGTGCTCCGTCATCTCTCTCCAGCCCGCGGTTTTGGTGAGTTGCGTACTCTGTTCGACCTTCAGGCACATTTGCGACCTAGGTGAACGTGTAATCTGCGGCTTCGGTTCTGCGAAAACGTGCTTTCTCGACGAGACTTCTACCTGAGTGGCATCTTGGCTTGACCTTAGTCATGAAACACCACTTCCCGGGCTACGTCAACTATGACTGCCGACCCTCGCCCATCTGCTCGTAGGTGTCCGTTTGATCCGATTGCTGTCCTTTCAGTGGGCCTAAGCATTCGTGATAGCCAAAGTGCAGGTTTAGCAATGTCTGCATTGCCCCAGCGAACCTTGGGCCCTGGCCTTGCGCCAAGCATCGCGGAACAGAACAGCCAGTGCCCAGAAACAAGTGTAAATCTTGGAGGGGCAGGGGCGGTGGGGTCTGCGCGGAGCGCTGATGTGTGTGGGTGATGCTCCTGTCAGTCTTCGGACAAGGAGCAGTCGAACGAATCCGCAGTTTGTAGGAGGGTCGACACATCTTGCCGGTGGGCGTGACCGGGAAGTGTTCGGTCAATGTGGAAATCGAAGCGGACTGGACTCTACACACTGGAATTCCTTAACCATTCACCCGAGAACTAAGTAGCTGTCGTCAAAGTTGCCTTCCTCCTCGACAACCCAGTTTTTCTCAGCTCGAAGACCAAACGCACTCATGTCAGGCCATAACCACCTTTGAGGCAAAAAGACAAGAAGCCAAGGCAAGGGGACTGTTCCCTTGCCCGTGCATTTTTTTTTTCGCTGCCGCATCCAGACGGAATACACACCTCACACACACCCACACACCCACACACACTGGTCGGACAGTGCATCCGTATCGGTTCGCCTCCTCCCATGACAACGAGTCGCCATGTCATCCCCATACCTCACCTATGAAAACCCGTCATGAGAACAAACTGCCGTCGATCAAGACAAGCAGGTATGCCAGGCGGCACAGGCCGTAATAGGCTGCTCGTCTTGGACCGCGAAGTGCATTCTACCTGGTTCCCCAGGAACAGGACTAGCGTTGTCCACACTGAGGGGAGGAGGGACATGTAGAGTACGAGTGAATGGGTACAGGCAGGAGCCGTCCGATCTGAAGGGCCCATAAGGTACCGCTGCCCGTCACGATCTGAGATCCATTCCGCGCCGGCGAGAGGCCCGCCGGACAATCTAGGTTGCCGCACAGAGTCTTGTCTCACGCGAATCACCTGTATAAGGGGTATAATAAGCTGGACGCGAAGACGGAGTGAGGGGGGGGGACTCGATACAGAGTCTGAAGAAACGGTCGACAGCACACCCCTACAGCCCAGCCCGGCGCATACGCCCCCTTCCCCCTTGGGGCTCGCTCACGAACAGGGAAGAAATGGGCTGATTAACTGCGACATATGCATCTCCGAGACCCTAGACCATGCTTTCTGATTGAGCAAACGAGAATAATGCCCACGTAAGATAGCCGGTGCAAAGAAGAGAGGAGAGGAACGCAACAACTACTGCAGAGAGGTGAGGGGAGAGGCGGACACGGAGCCAATACGCTCAGTTCTCATCTCTCGTGTAGTCATGGATGCCCCTGCTAGGGCCGACCCGACAGTCTGGTTCGCGCTAAATTAGCGTTGAAACCAGTGGAGCACACGCTCATGCGTGGCTATCATTGGATCGCCTCGAAGCCTTTTTGTCAAGGCGATGGGGGTCGTGGTGAGCCTGAGGCCACTGAACCACACCCCCCTCCCACACGTCGTGGGCTTTGCTCTTACTCACTCCACCCCTCCCCATTTCTTGACGCACACCTTACTGGTCAGAGACCGATCCCAGTATTCGGAGTTAGCGCGCGTCTGTTCACTCGGACGTGAAGTTTAAGCGGTGCCAACCACTCACGGTGCACCTGTCAACTCCAGAACAGAGCGTTCTCACTTCCAACAAGCCGCCAACCTTTCGTCACCAACAGAAAACTGCCAACAGAACACGCCTTTGTCGAGTTTTAACCGCGATATTTCACGCCCACCCACCCTGCCAGAGCTCACACGCCGCGCTTGAGCTCCCGCAGCATTCCACACCACCCGGCTTGCTGCAGAAATGCCCCCCCCCCCAAACTTTGTTGCTCCTGGTCGCCGCCTTCCTCGATCCCATCTTCCCAGGTGCGGGTACCTAGCCATGACGCATCCTTGACGAGCCAAGTCTCAGCTGATGCTACGCTTGCTTCGAGGGCGGACGAGTCGATACCGTCCCGTCCTTGCGTGCCGGCCCTTCCTCATGGCTTTCAAACCGATTGTACCTTGCAGATCATCCTTTCTATGGATAGGTACCGGCACAGAGGGCTGAGTTGTGGTCTGAGCCTTCGCATTCTAAGCCTTGAGTCTGTGCCACAGCATGAACTCCGTTTTGTGCCGCTTTAGCCTTGCTGTGCCCCTCTCGCCAACTACTCACAGCCGTCCAATTCTGCCGGCCGGCTGTTGAGGCGACCGGGTGATGCAAATCAGGAAGCGACATCAGAAAGACGACGACCTGGCCGCAAAACTCGGGCTCGGCCGTCTCACGAGGCCCGAGACTCTCCATTCATGGTCACGTCTAGGGTCGTCAACCTGACCTCAAAAACTTTACCGACCAGAAACAGCCTGATAAGGAAACGGCCGCAGCCCCGATCTCTAATATTCTGCACTCTTAGCGCCCAGGTCGCATATTCTGTCGCCGCCATTGGCCATCACCACCTCATCACGCTGCTGGTCGCGTCTGTCACCAGTTCCAGGCGCGGTTGCTGGCCTTTACTATTACACTCTTGGACAACCTCAAGCCAACATTGCCTCAAAATCGCTTGAGGTGCCGCCTCATGTAGCATTGGAAACTTTCATGCACATTGGGCGCTTCCAGTCTGTCGGGTCTCAATCACACAACTCTCTCCCGGCGGAGGTCTTACTGGAGGTGCCATGACAAAAGTATCCACATCACAGCGTCTTCTGTTGGACTCTGATTGTGCAGCTCGTCGTTAGACTCTGACTACCGGGAAATAGCCCAACAGCTTCCGGCGGCAAAGTCGCGTCAAAGAAGCCGATCAGCAACCATGTCCACATCTATTAGCCGGGCGTAAACGTCCAGATGCGACGCTCTCTGCTGTCTGCCAGCTAATGACATGGAGTCGAACCCCTGAGCGAATGACAACCTTCGTCCTAGGTAGCGAAGCACGCTCAGACTGACGGCGATTGTGCCGCAAGCCTTGTTTGTTTTCTGTCCGAGATTTCCAGTGGGCAATGGACCGATGACGCTTGCCCTCGCTGCCCCGTGCAACCCTGAGACTCCACCACCCTTTGCAATCAATGAAGTCTAACGGCCCCTGAACGTGGACTGGCCGGTCACCCCTAAGGCATGGAGAGGGTAGTTCGGGGGTACAATAAGATACAATTTGAGACGGCCTTCACACCCACCATGGCTTCTCCTGGCCTCATGCGGGTGGCGCATGCTCCACGTCTCGGCCTTTGGGGGGCCATTCGGCTTCAGGGATGTACTCCTTCCGACTAGAGGCATGTAGGACGAGATATTACACACGATCCTTGGCCTTTGATAACTTTCTCATGCTGAAGAACTGCTCAATCGAGGCAATCGAGGCAACATTTTTCTTGGGAAAAGGCACAGCGGTGACAGCCGACGGTCGGACGGCTAGACGGGCTTACCCTCCCATCCCTCCAACTGACCCTTTGGAATCGGTTGTGACAAGAACTGGCGAGTGATTTTGAGGCACACAGATACTTTCAGGAGACAACACCTTTTCCTGGACTCTGCTCCTCCCCGACCAATAAAGCTGCACTCAGCGAAACAAACCATCCATCTTCACTGGTGGTGGCCCCCGTTGAGCTGCTGTCATCAACCCTGACACCCACGAATCATGGGCGGCACATCCATTCTGCACCGTGACGAGTCTCTGCAACTGTCATGGATGACCATTCTTCGAGTCCTTGCCGTGAAGGAGAGGGGGTGAGAATACCCAACGCCGTGGCAGTTCCGTGTGGAAGAAGCTGCCACGACGGGCCTAGTCTGAGTGGACAAAGGCAGGCGTCAAACCCCTCGCCGATTGCGCCCGTAAGAACGTTTTTTCCCCTCCATGTCTCATCTGGAATAGCGGGAAAAACAGGTCCCGCAGGAGAGAAAGGATTTCTTCCTTCCCCCTTCCGAAGCCAAGCTTTGTGGTCGCGTTGAAGTCGAATCGGACAACCGTCTAAGGAGATCCGCAAAAAGGGCGCCACCACCACACTATCTAGCTCATCCGCGGATGATGGAGTACCTCTACTATGGTTCCAGGCCAAAGTTTTTTACCCCTGTCAGGTATCTTGTGGCTTGTAAGCAGGCAGATCTAAGCACTGGTACTTCGCACACTTAGGTGACTGTCCAGCCAGTTGGGTTGTGATTCCTCGCTGGCTGTGGGGTCAAAGCCAAGAACTACCTGTTGTGGGTAAAAGACTTACCCATCACACCATAGTAAGGAGGGGAAGTCAGAGAAATCCTTCGGCACTTTGAGCCTAGCCCCCAAATGCTATGTCCTTTGTTGAGCTCCTGTTCTCACTCAAGCCATGGACGGGAGAGGCGCAGCCAACGGCCGTAACGATATCCAAGCGTTTCAAAAGCCGCCGTTGGTGTGCGCGTGAGCCCTCGCTAGGCCTTTGTGGAGATAATCAGCACTTCAATCTGGACGAAGAAGATCTGCTGATTGCTACTGGGGAAGCCGTTCGCTGATTGAATATGATGGGCACGGGCAGTGTTGACGAACCGGATCTCTTGTCTGGTCCACTCCCAACTGGCGACTTTGTCGGGGGGCTATCTCCGCCGCACGAAGATGTCCAGAGTCGTTGTTCAGATTGATTTCCTGGGATAATGATGACATTTCGAGAGAATAATGCCTCGCAAGGCGTTCTTTTTTGATTGCATTCCCTGTATTATATCTCACTCATCACGTTGTGACTGGCCCTCGACGTGGGAGGCCGCAACTGAGGCCCGAAAACGCGGCCAAGTGCCTGCAAAGCCCCGCGCCCGCTTCCACGGCGATTCCGGATGTTGAACGAAATGGCTTCGTACGCTGTTCTGAACTCCGGAAAGTTTCCTCTGCGTGATTCGGCAAATCGCGCTTAATGCTGACGACCGTAGTATCTATCGCGGAGAACCATTGACTCGGCTAACTGGTCATGCCTCGAGGAGCTCGGCTCGTTGCTGCTGTGCCCTCTTTTGCACACCCCAATCTTTCGACCGCAGCTCCGAAGCTGACTTTTCACATGACACAGCAAGTCCGTTCTTGTTCTGCGAACTCTTCCGCAGTTCCAAAGATACCTGAAGCTGCGGATGCGCCATTGCAACTCCGCGATGCGCCGCCTATTTTGAGCCCATCTGCAGGAACGAGGCACACAAACAGCGCTCCGTCCTGCTAACCTCTCTGTGTATTACAGCCCTCCATGTTTCCTTGATGCAAGCAGCTCGAGTGGCGGAGTGACGGATCCATGTTTGAGGCTGTGAAGCTCTGCAAGGAACGAACAACCAAATAGCCAACCAACCAACCGACTGACGAATGGCCCCCAACAGCCGAACACCACGCGAAGAGAAAAGAAGCGACACTTCGTCTCCCAACCAACAGCAGATGACCGAAGCGAGTGTCCCGTACCCACAAGCATCCAACAAGCGCAACAATCCACACGAGCAACTCTGCTCCTCCCTCGACGTCGCTTCTGCGTCCACTCAGCCCCCTCCTCCACGATCGAGAATAGCAAAAAAAGGAATGCACAATCTAAGGTTGCTCCCGGCCGCCACCTCCCGCTTGCTACGGCGGTGCAGGGCACCAAGCTCTTATCGGAGTTCGTCAAGGTCAAACCTGTTGGATGACTATCATCTTGCTCCGCCCCTAGCATCCCTCCGGCCCCCGCGATGACTCAAGCCCCGATCTCGTCCTCGAATTCGAACGGTACCCATGGAACCGAACAGACGATGGGAGTCGAACAGACGTCCTCTGCGCCGCCGAGGACATTCTTCATCTGTCCCCACTGCTCCTTACCCCGGGAGCAGCTGAGGAAGTGGACGAAGGTGTGTCTGCACACTGAATCCCAATCCCCAAATACGGCTTCCATTGGGTAGACAGAAATCTACCTCGCCCGCGGGATAAAGGCAGAGAACGCCTCGCCCAGACCCAGCAACTTGCCACCAGACCGCGCTGCCGTTTCTCCACGATGAAGCAAGCGACGACCAGATTCGCCCGGTCGAGATACTTCTTGGCCACGTACAGATACAAACTCGCCAGGAAAACTAGCCATACGCTTGGGTTGTTGATCCAGACCCCAGTCTGTCACTGCCTCTTGCAGTCTCCGGAGGAGAAGAAGGAGTTAAACACATCTTGGCACACATAAACAAGTCGAACCTATACCGTGGCAGTCCCGCCCACTGAGCCGCTACAGAAGCGGCTCGCGGCTATCTAGCATATGGGAACGGAACCCGGGGGAGTTGCTGTATAACCTCAGCCTCTTGTCCCCACGATGCGTCGCGGATATGGGAGTCGCAGATGGGGAGGACAGGGGGCTAGGTGTCGCATTTTCCAATTCGCGCCATCGCTCGCCGGTTGATGCTACCCCCGTGCTACGTGGACGTCAAGCGGTCTCGGTCGCGGGAGTTTCATCACCACCTGCGCGGCCGTTGTCCCAAGTCGGACACTCCTCCGAGGCAGGAGACAAGACTGCATTCGACCTCTCCGTGGTGAATTCCCTACGTGCGCGAAAGCCGTGCCCGTTTGATGTCTCTCCTGCACGCCTCCGCTGCAGGGCCCGTTATTCGGAGGGAGAGGGGGGGGGGCTTACGGCCGGAGTCGCACTCGGCTGCCCGGCTCGAGGACATTCCGGACCATCCAATATTTCTCCGCCGCGACGTCGAGATCCCCGAAAAGTTCCCTATCAGGAACGTTGGGCCGTCGGGACTTACATAGCGGCATATCATTTCCACCTTCTGTTTCGTCAGATATGTCTCGGAACGTTGACATCCAGAAACGCCATCACACGCGCTGCAGAAGCATGGACAAGTCACCGGACATCGTCACTGTTTGCCAAGGCCAAGAGATAGCACGGTCAAAGTGTCGTCGAATTAGATTTTGTGAATTTAAAACAACGCTCCAGCTAACTATGGCGCCTTCGAGACTGTGTATACTTGTGTACCATATGGACCTGCACCCGCTATTGCCAATGCTTGGATGATCCCGCAAACAGAAACAGAGAAGCCTCCCGAGAATGAAATAAAAATAAAAACGTACGATACGACCGCCTAAACCGAAGTTACGACCCAATGTCGATTCGTCATGTCGTGGAGTTCGTTGTCGAATATACACGTGATTATACCGTCATGAATAGACCGTCCTAAGAAGCCAGTGTGAAGGAACAAAGCAGGAAAAAAATAGTATACGAACGAGAATCGCTTCGTGGGGAGCTTCCATTTCGGGATACCAATGACAATAGCAGGTGTAAACTCGACAGAAACATCTTGTCCTCTCGCTGGCGCGAGAAGTATGTTCGGGTGACACGATATCCGCAACAAGAAAATATCGTTCACCAAGGGGTACGGGAGGATCGCCTAGAGCTGCAAACCTAGTCACTCATCCCCGGACCCCAACGGGGGCCAACGCAACGTCTGCCGAGGGGCGTTCACTCACCCCTTTCTGACAGTATGCAAGTCAGACTGCCCGCCGCCTTTCCGCAGTTCTGAAACTCGCCCCCGATATGCAGGCGTTCTTCTCTCATTTGACCCTCTCCGGGAAGAGTCGCTACTCTAACAGACTGCCTCGCGTCAGGGCAAGTCCTATGCGCCCTCTAGAGGCTGCACAAAGTTGTAGTTGAAGTCTAGGAGGCCATCCAACATCCAGTGCTGCGGGTCGAAGAAGTCGTAATTGGTCTCGCCATAATTGATGCCGCTCAGCATGCTGTTGCTGGGTGCTTGGCTGCCGATCCCGCCAGAATGGCTTGGGGTAAGGGCTCCGTTGGTGGTGAGCAAGCTGTTCGCTTGTAATCCTTGGGTGGCCGGCATAAGTGTGCTGTCCAAATGGGTTGACGACGCTGAGGACTCGTTCGCTGAGTCTGGATTAGTAGGTTGTTTCATGGCTATTTGGGATGGCACGTAAGTCAGTCATCACAGTCACACCGAAGAGAGACGTGGATGCAATGGCTAGAGCACGGGAAGGGGAAATGGAGAAGGAGTGTATAATTACCATCAATCGAGCCTCTGCCTTGGGCCTGATACTCTTCTCTCCATCGCCAGACAGAGTCGAACACGAGACTCATGCTGTGACGACAGCGCACCTTCAGCTGCAACGAGTCGTCAATGTGCAGTGGAGAGTCGTCGTTATCGAAAGATGCCGTGCTGTTATTGTCGAGCCGGGCACCGTTCCACATTTGCACCATCAACTCGGCCAAGCGCCACTGGAGGTCGTTGTTTACAACGCTTGTCGCGCGAATAGCATTGATCGTCTGATGGAAGAGGTTGCGGCCACGATCAAAGTCGATCGTTTTTGCAAAAAATGACCGCATGAGTTTGAGCAGAGCAAACCCTGCCGCAATCAACATCTGTTGGATATAGTTTGTCGCATATAGCAGGATCTGCCCGGGTGAGTTCTGTCCGGGTGATGTGACCTTGTCGACCTCGAGAATATTATCCAGAAAACTCGTCGTGGCTCTCCAGAGCCCCATTAGATCGTCAATATAGCCAGGTGTTGTGCTCGAATCAAAGAAGCCAGCCAAGCGTAAGTGAAGGGCGGCGGCTCGCATATGGAGGTTGACGATTGGCCCTAAGTGTTGTGAGAGGATGGCCGCCTGAAGTTCGTTGAAATCCTTCCGGTACACCCGCATCAACATGGCTCGATGCTCATCCCCAGCGACTCCTCGAGGATCACTGGCATTGCTGTACATCTCCTTGGAGACCTTATCGCAGAACCGTTCGATTTGAAGCCTGGCCTCCAATTCAGGGGTCAAACGAAAAGGGCCGTCCTCGCCCCGACGAACTGCCAGAGTCCAATCGTAGAGGGTCGAGGCCGGTTGACCATAGCCAGTACCGATGGTTTGAGCGACAATGTTGCAGACAGCCCAAGTTGTTACCCGATCATGCAGTTGCTCTTTGTTAAGATCAACGGATACCCTGGAAAAGTCTTGGCTGTGGTTAGGCCTGTGAAGACCAATGCCTGTCGCAACCTTCATCATGACACCACACAGAATGTGCGTTGGATCAGCACTTGTCGTGCTGGTCGGCAGAGGCCATGTGCACAGCAGACACAGAGCCTTGACAACGAAGTAGCTGCTGGGAACATCTCCAATGGTTGACCATAACAACCTTGTCAAAGGCCCTGATATTGAGGTCAACAGCGTAGGGTCTGCGCTGTATCGACGAGCAGCAACCGAGATGATGGACCAAAAGAGCAGAGCGTGTTGTTGAAAGTACTGGTCGGGTGTCTGCTGGGGGTTGAGGAATGGGAGGAAAGGATGATAGTATGCGAAGAACTCGTTGAACAGCTGGTTCACTGACTCTTCGGTCAGACGAACATTCTCCAGCTCGTGTGTGTAGCGCGGCAGACTGTACGACCCGCCCCTCTTGAGATGCAGCAACGAGGATACAGCCTCATCAGAGCCCATGAGAGAGGGGTTGCGGGTATGGGTATACACGCTCGTTGCGATTGGAGATTGTAGGTCGTGATCATCGTCCTCGACGGTATAGCCCTGGTTTTGGGCGCGTGCAATATTGCGACGTAACCTATCGATCTCCTTCTCCATCTCGGCGTGCTTCGAGCGCTTGCCAATGCGCTTAAAGTTTGACTCAATCTTGCATTCGAGCTTGAGACGATTGCACCGGGAACAACTCTGAAAGGGCTCTTGGACAACATCGCATCGCAGCTGTTCCAATTGAGGTATTGTTAGTTGAGTACCTCTTGCAATGGCTGTGGTTCGCCGTGTGACTCACTTTCTGTTGTCGGCACTCGTTGCAAGCGCGTTTCACGCCGGGCTGGCGTTTCTTAGAATCTTGATCGCCATTCTCGTCGTCGTGACCTACATTGCTGCCCGGGCTACTATCCAAGGCCATGCTGCTGTGCTTCCTCTTGGGAGGTCCGTTGGGAGCATGGCGGGCGTTCGTGGGACTTGCGGGCGAGACGGGCGTGGCCCCGCCGGCAGATACGATTGCCAGACCGTCCATGCAGGGCACGGCGGACGGTCAGTCGGGGTGAGACAAGACGATACGCAGCAGAGGCGGGTTCGGGGACCCCCTCCCGGGCCGGGCGCGGCGTGAGGCGCGAACGGAGCTCGCAGGAAAGACTCGGCAATCGGAGATGTTTGTGACGGTGAGCCAAACTCACTGGGGCGGCGGTCCGGTGTCGCGACGTGTGTGTTGGAATTGTTGATGTGAGGTGGGAGCTGGTGTGGCCGAATGCGGAGGGCGGGGAAGTTTGCTTTCTGATTTTGACCTGAAGAGCGAGGCAAGATTTGCTGTGGACAAGAGACCTCTTTGCGCTTGCCCAGCCGTTGGACTTTTTTGATGGGGGGCGCCGCGGGGGAAATGGCTGGACTTCGTCATCCCATTGGCTCAGCTGGCCTGTATCTCCCCGCTTTCATCTTCTGCAGCGGGCGGGGTTAGCACGATGTTCACACATGTCAGCTGCCGAACAGGGAAAGGCTTATCAACCATTCTAACCAGACTCTCACCGGTTTCTCTGCCCAGTGGTAGCTACTGTCAAAAGAAAGCACAGACTCGTGGGATGAGCCCCTGCACTCAGTATCGAGATAGCAGACCCGATTGAAAGAGTTGGTTAAATTGGGGATTGACAAGTTGTTGATCCGATATCGTTCTTGTTTCGTTTCATACCCACACGCCTTGCTTTGCATCTGGGCAATAGTTCCCACGCGCCCGCTGCTCCTGTCATGTTGCCAAGGGCGAACGCTCCAGTAATGACAAGTCCAAAATCCCAAAGTGGACATTATAGGTTAAAATTGGATCAGTCAGCAGGTGAGCGCCAGTTGAAGTGGCCCGTTGTTGGCGGAAAGGCGTGGGCCTGTGACTAATCACAAGCGGGGGTCCTCGGCAGCTCGCAACTCGCAGGTCCAATTGATGCGACTCTTTCCTTTGCCATGACAGCAACTCAGGACTGACCTGTTCGCATATCTGGTTAGACGAACGCTTTTTTCTCAAGACTTGCCCAGAAACTTGACTCGTAGCATCCCGAAAGCCCCAGGTTTCGCCCTTGCGCCTGCTGGCCTGTCAGATATTGCATTTAGCCAACCCATCTTCAGCACTCACGTTACTCTACGATCTTGGCCATGCCGAAAACAGAGGCAAAAGAGACTTCGAAGCTGCCGGTGAAGGTCGAACTCGCATTGCCGCCTCTCTATCGGGGCAATGGTTCCTACACCGAAAACCCCAAAGGAGTTCGTGACGTCCAATTTGCTATGCCGGGATCGCTACCCAAGCCAGGTGAGACATTGTGTCTCAGTCGCGGCACGCAGTTCGAAACTGACTGTCGTCGTAGTCGAAGTACTTCAAGTAGACTCGACAGCTGTGCCCCAGCCATTTGTTGATCCGGCTGTCTTCAAGAAATGGAGCGGCAAGTCATGACGACAATGAGAGCCAAAACTGGTTGAAGATCTCGGAGATTGCCACGTAGTCAATGCGAGATGGCCTCCTAACACTATGGCCGTTCAGAAATGAGAGGATAGAGCCATTTTAGATATCTCACGACGGTTGAAAGGCCTGTTCATACCCTTTCTCGTGGATAAGACAGCCGCCAAGGCAACACGCCCGGTGGTCAAGCTTGGTGCACTCTACTCCAACAAGCACAGAGTCCGAGTGTTCTCCGGTAACTGTCATCGGCGTTTAGTTTGGTACCCCAGGATCCGTCCCCGCGGTTCAACGCCATCCGCTTTGGAGATTAAAGCTTCGGCCGCCACCTACCCGGCACCTTCGGCCCAAGTCTTGCTTTGACAAGGTCCACTATCCAACGAATACCCAACGGATACTAAGCATTCGGGGTTTACGCAGGGCTAAATCCTCGGGTTCGGAGTTGCAGCATGCCCACACCCGGCTAATTCGGGAACGCATAGATCCCCCTACGTTATTCGTCTTAACGTCATCCTCGGTCAATGATAGAACGGACGAGGATGACTGCACCACTAGCTGAAAGTAAATAGAGGTTCTAATTGCTCATTCAGCCGTTAGACCTCGGCCTCGAATTGTCGAAGTATGATTCGTGAACCGACCGTCAGCACAATGGGGCGTCAGCAGGCCGGCGATGCTACTTTACTAGGTGAAAAGAGGTACCCATCCCGTATCCCTGCCTGGAACCACAGCTGTCTTATTCTTGCCAGGGTTAGTTGCGCAGAACAATCCACTTGTTCTACCAAATTTCAAAGCAGTTGGTGACAATGTCCTTGAGCCATTGGGAAGTAGGCAGCTACTTTGTACCTGGGCGTCTCAGAGTTTCTCCCCGTGCCCACTTTCTGCGTGCGGGGTTCCGTGCACTAAGAAAATGGCGTTGACCATCGGCATATCGCAAAGGCAAGGGTCTGGAGTTAGCAAGTGTCCCATGTCAATCGGTAGCTACCACATTGTCTACTGCAAGACTATAAGAATCCAATTGTCAGCTGAATTCAGCTACTCTCAGCTTTCTCTGGCTGCAACACGCTCCTTCGATACTACAACTTTGTTTTCTCTTCGTGATACCCCTGACTGAGAAGCTTAACTCGTCTCCGCATCACACCTAGCCATGTCGACTCAAATCAACGGTACCTCGTCAGGCGGGGACTACACCGTTCCATTCTTCATTGACGGTGAAAAGGTCGTTCCTGAAAAGACATTCGACGTCGTGTCGCCCGCCACCGGAAAGGCTGTTCACAAATGTGGCAGCGCAACTGAAAAGGATGCCCTTGCGGCAGTCGACTCTGCTGCCAAAGCATTTAAGAGCTGGAAGAAGACGACGTTGATTCAGCGTCGAGACATCTTTCTGAAGGCTGCCGCCATTATGGAGAGTCGCAAGGAGGAGCTGGCTCGCATCATGTCTGAAGAAACCGGCGCGGCTGCTGGGTGGTCCGAATTTATCCTGGGCCTGGGCATTGGCTGTGTCAAGGACGTTGGCGGACGCCTTGTTACCGTGGAGGGTTCCGTCCCGGCAACAAACGACCCGAACCTCAGTGCCATCGTTTTGAAGGAGCCTTATGGAGTCGTTCTTGCGATTGCGCCCTGGTCAGTAGATTACGCCAGATGCCATCGACGTGAGAGCTAACTTAGTTGCAGGAACGCCCCTTTCATACTGGGAGCAAGATCAATTGCATTTCCCATCGCAGCTGGCAATACAGCCATTCTCAAGGCCTCGGAGTTTTCTCCGCGAACGCTTGTGGAGATGGTATCTTGCTTCCATGAGGCTGGCCTGCCCAAAGGTGTGCTGAACGTGATTGTTCACGAGCCTGCCAACGCCGCCGCAATCACAACATCTCTGATCGCCCACCCTGAAGTCAAGAAGATCAACTTCACCGGCAGCACCGTCGTCGGGCGCATCATCGCCAAGCAGGCAGGCGAGCACCTGAAACCCGTGTTGCTTGAACTGGGAGGCAAGGCTCCGGCCATTGTATGGGAGGACGCCAACCTCGACCTGGCCGCGGATCAATGCGCAGTCGGCTCTTTCCTCCACGGAGGTCAGATTTGCATGAGCACAGAGCGAATCATCGTTCACAAGAAGGTCAGCGAGGAGTTCCAGGCTAAGCTGTCTGCCTCGATTGAGAAGATCTTTCCAACAAAATCCGATGCGCCCGTTCTCATCAACGCAGTCGCTGTTGAAAAGAACAAGAAACTCATCAAGGATGCGGTTGGCAAGGGCGCCGCCGTCGTCGCGGGCAATGTCGATGCTGAGGAAACGTCCAAGACCAGGTTGCGGCCGATTGTCATCAAGAACGTCAGCACAGACATGGACATCTACAAGACCGAGTCTTTCGGTCCGTCCGTTTCGCTCTTCGAGGTCGAGACCGAGGAGGAAGCGCTGAAGATTGCCAACGACACCGAGTATGGTCTGACGTCTGCTGTCTTTACGGAGGATCTGCGTACAGGTCTGCGATTCGCCAAGGAGATCGAATCAGGAGCCGTCCACATCAATAACATGACTGTTCACGATGAGAGTGGATTGCCCCATGGCGGTGTCAAATCGAGCGGCTTTGGAAGGTTCAACTCGACGGGCTTGGAGGAATGGGTGAGAACGAAGACGATTACTTACAGAAACTGAATTTTCTTGCTACCATGGTTAGATACCTAGGCTAAATAAAACTGGCTGTTTCGTCCCTGGTCTCGATACATTCCCAGGCTTGGTGCTGTGCGACCTCATGTTTCTCATATTCCTACCTCTCACAATTCGTAGCATGAGTTTGTTCAAGACCGTTAGGAAAACCAGTACTGATCCTTGTGAATCGCTTCATCGCAATCCAAACTCCACCCAAGACTGGTACCCAAATTCGCCTGGTCCACTTGCTCACTCCGATTTCAGGCACTTCACGCTTCATCGCCAACACCAGGGGAAGTCAACTTAGCGCATAAATGTGAGGACTTGGCTCAGCACAAACCCGCCAATTAGATCGAGCACTTGAGTTGGTGGGTGCTCGGCTCTTGCGAGATGACCTGATTGAATAGTTGGCATCTGCAAGGGAGATACTTAACACACCAACCTAATGCTAGGATTGCCATCCCCATTGTTGTCACTGACAGTGAGGGGAACCTTCTTCCGATGGAGAAGCTCAGAATGCATTTTGGACATCTGTTAGTGAAAAGAACTGCGGGAGCTCGACCTGTGAGCAACCCTTAAGCACAGCGGTCTGGAACCAAATTTGCGCTCATCTGCTCCTAACTCCCCGCTCTAGACACAATCCCTATATTGTGTAGGAGATACTAAGTCCCTATCTCCCCGGAAGGCTCAGTTGATAACGGGAACGGATTTGATTGAAACCGAATTTATACATTCGGATTACAAGACGGCACAGAAGTTCTCGTCCATAACCTAGGCTCGAATGCGTCGATTGTATTGGTGAGAATGGTCGAAATTCAGCGTTCACGGTTGGCGAACTGAAAAGAGGCGCAAAGTCCGTGCAGACCCTGTAGACAGAAATGGCGCTAGACTCTTTCGTCTGTGAGCTCTCAAGACCCTGGCATCACAAATTCGAGTTCCCTCTCGAGACCTTCAGGTCGAATGACATGACGTCCAATTGCCAACAATCTGCGCCATGCTTCCCGCACGGGCTGTCCGAACAGCTTCACGCGCGCTACCGAGCCTCCGAGGCCCATCTTTGAGGCCGCAATACCTTCCGAGACAATGGTACTCCGACAAGAAACCGGCCGCCGCGCCGGCCACGCCTTCCACCGTCGAAGATGACCTGCCCGACCACCGGAAGCTGGGCATTCAGCAGGAGCTCTTCACCACCTCCGTCTACAGCCCCGGCTCGCCGATATTCCTTCCGAACGGCACGCGGGTCTTCAACCGCCTGGTGGACTTCCTGCGGCGGCAGTATGTCCACTACGGCTTCGACGAGGTCATCACGCCAAACATCTACAAAAAGTCGCTGTGGGAGGTGTCGGGCCACCTGCAAAACTATGCCGACGATATGTACACCGTCACCAGTCGCGCGCGCGCGCCCGAGGAGAAAGCAGCAAGCTGCTGCGGTGCTGATGGCAGGGACCCGCCGCGCGAGGGCAGCGGCGAGGCGGCCCGGACGGCTGAGGGCGAGGACGACGACTACGGCCTCAAGCCCATGAACTGCCCGGGTCACTGCCTCATCTTCGCATCCAAGAATAGGAGCTACCGCGACCTCCCCATCCGATACGCCGACTTCAGCCCACTGCACCGCAACGAGATCTCGGGCGCGCTCAGCGGCTTGACGCGCGTGCGCCGCTTCCATCAAGACGACGGTCACATCTTTTGCCGGCCGATCCAGATCCGCGAGGAGGTGTTCAAGACGCTCGACTTCATGAAGACGGTTTACGGTGCGCTGGGACTGGATTACTTCGATTTCGCGCTGTCGACGCGGCCGGCGGACCATTACATTGGCACAGATAGCGAGTGGGAGCGGGCGGAGGGGCAGCTGCGCGATGCGCTGGAGCAGGCCGGGCTGAAGTATACCATTAAGGAAGGGGACGGCGCTTTCTACGGTCCCAAGATCGATGTTATGCTCCACGACTCTCACGGGAAGTCGCACCAGGCTGGCACAATCCAGCTTGACTTCCAGCTTCCGCAGAGATTCAACCTCGAGTACCAAGCGCCGGCGCCCAAGTTGGAGGCTCAGGGATTGCCGTTGGAGCAGGCAGACCCAGCTGAGCTCGAGGCTTACGGGCCAGTCACACCCGTCATGGTCCACCGTGCCATCTTGGGCTCAGTTGAGCGTCTGATGGCGCTGCTGATTGAGGAGTACAAGGGCAAATGGCCCTTCTGGCTGAACCCCCGTCAATGTGCTATTCTGACGCTGAACGACACGGAGCCCGTGGTCCAGTGGGCGTCCGACATCAAGGATGTTCTGACGGGACACGACCGCGTGAGGGATTCCAACAACCCGAGACAACCCCGTCCGACGGGTTTCGCGGTTGAGGTCGACGCAAGCCCACGGCCGCTGGCGAAGAAGCTGGCGGAGGCGAGAGAGAAGGGATTCGGCGTCATCGCCGTGGTGGGGAAGCAAAATGTCCAGAACGGGACCGTGACCGTCGATGTCAGCGAGCGGCCGTCTAGCAAGGAGACCGGCGGCAAGAAGAAGGCTCGTGACGACATGTCGCCCGTGGATTTGCGCGAGAAGATGCAGGAAATGGTGGCGACGTACCAATAGAAAACACGCGCCGTGTATAACAAAATGTAGAACTGTACACTACTTCCACAACAACGCCTGTTGAGCGTTATGTATTAAAGCTATGATGTGAATAGACCGCCATTGATCCTCCTTTGAAGCCCGCTTGACAAAACACTGCTGATTCTCAACCCATGCCCAAGGTATCTCTTCACCGGTTAACCTTAACTCCGTAATTGAACCCCAACGGAAATCACACGCAACGACCCTCGTCGACTCTTTGTCATGTCACCTGGTCCTGTTGGAGGTGCTGTTCGCCTGCTGGTGATATAGCGGCCTGGAGACAAGTATCAGTAAAAGCTCGACGCTTGTGGTTGGGCCGATTCCTCCGGCTTGGAGTACTCACCGCTTGTACTTCTCGTCGACCTCACCACCGGTGCTCTCGATGCGATCCACCAACTCCTGGCGCTGTCTGAGCTGCTCTTTCATAAATTCCACAGTCTTCTTCAGTACGAGGCCCTCGGAGCGGCCCTGGCCCTCCAGGCCGGGCACCAGCTCCGTCAGGCGATCGAAGCCCTCACGAATGGCCTGTCGTCGCTTTTGTTCTGCGGGCACGTGTTAGCCTTGTTGTGTGACGCACCCAAGGCGATGCGTGAGTCTAAAATTGCGCGTGCAGAAGCGCGACGCGTGCTGAAGCTTTTTCGTGCGCAGAAAGCTGGACGTACCAGACGCAATATGATTCTGCTTCTTCTCCGCCTCGGTAAGGCGCGGCTTCTCTTCTGGCTGCTCAGCATCTGCGGCAGCGGACGGGGAGTGTGACTTATTGGGAGAAGACATGATGCAGGCGCTATTCGCTCTCTATTGAGACATGAGAATGCTGTAAGTGAGATGGATTTATGAGCAGCAATGTCGTGGGCTGGCTCAACGTCAAGAAGAGGAGGATGTGGTGTGTTTCGCACGATCACATGCCGTTTCGCACCAAAGCGGGATGTCTCTGAGATCAGATCCTCCCTCCTCCGCACTGCGGTACTCCAAAAATACCAAGACCACCCCTGTACGGTAAGGTTCCTGCAGCACGTATGTTTCCGTCCGCAGGGCTGGCTGGCAGCTGGAATGCCAACGCTCTCTAGGGAAAGAAAGAACAGATAAGATAAAGAGTTATGGATCCGGCGGGGTTGGCACGGCCCAAGCTTTGTGACCTCATTGGCATTGTGATTTCTTATCCAGAAATTCTACGGATGCCGGCCCACAATCCGCCAAACCTCCTTTCTTTCCGATAAGTGTCCTCGATCGTATTCCCATATTATCCGCACGAACTCTCAAGACGGGGAAGTAAGCCACACGCAACTCTATTTCTGCCAATTCTCCCAAAGTCTCTCCAATTCCACCACAGGACCGCCTGCAACTTCACATACGCCAAGATGGTCGACACCAAGACTACAGCCGATCCCCACCGGAATACGTCAAGGCTACCGAGCACCTGAACCGACCACGGGCGCCATCCGCTGCGGCCGGTGGTCCCGGCCTGCGGGCACCGCTACCCCTCAACCTTCCGATCATCTCCTACCTCAAGTCCAAGCGCGTGATTCTCGCCTCCGCCTCGCCGCGGCGGCGTGCACTCCTTGGACAGGTCGGCCTTACGAACCTCGAAATCACACCCTCGACAAAACCCGAGGATCTCGACAAGTCAGCCTACGGGCCTTACGAGTACGTCTCCGAGACGGCGCGGAAAAAGTGCCTCGATGTATACGAGACGGCCCTGCAGACGCACCTTGCCTCGATCCCAGACCCCGATGTCGTTATCGCTGCCGACACCGTCATCGTAACCCGTGACGGCCGCGTGCTGGAGAAGCCGCGTAGCGAGGCTGAGCACATCAAGATGCTGCGCCACCTGAGGGACACCCGCGTGCACCGCGTGCTCACATCTGTGTGCGTCATCGCGCCGAGAGAGGACGCGCGGTCGCCAGGCTACGAGATTGGGAACCATACAGAGGAGACCAAAGTGTACTTTGCGCAGAAGTCCAATGGGCTGCCGGACGACGTGATTGATGCGTACGTCAAGACGAGAGAAGGCGCCGACAAGGCGGGCGGATACGCAGTGCAAGGCATTGGTGGGATGTTGCTCGTTGAAAAGATCGAGGGCAGCTTTGACAACGTCGTCGGCTTGCCCGTGAGGCAGACGCTGGCGCTGGCGGAGAAGGTGGTCTTCAAGCAAGGCGAGGAAGAAGTGGCTGAGGATGATGAGGAGGAGGATTTGATGTGACCTGGGGCATAGTTGAGCGGCTTGCTACATACCCGACTTCCTCGAAACGAGGAGTAACGCATTTAGAAGGAGCGCGAAATATCACGAGGTGCCCCTGCTTCTACGCCAATCATGTTGGCGAATCGAGTCACCTCTCATGAGTCGGCTTTATGACCTGTGCTGCCCGTGCTATTCCATGAAGGTGTTTTGGACACAGTATATCAGGCGAATTGCGGCGTACGGAGTGCCAATCTTTATGTTTGCTGCTCCACTAGCAGACCGGAGACTTTGAATCTATAAGCTGCTAAGGAGGCGCCAACACGTAAGATGACCCATTCCAGATTCACAGGATGTGGGTTTCTCGAGTGCATCGAGCATACACAACCCGGTCCTCGGTTTGGATCGAGGCTTGGCTTCCATCAGGCAACACTTACAACAGGTTTCTCGGAAATTGTTTCTCTATTGAGGAAAACTCAGTTCAACACCATGAAGCGTACCAGAGTCTTCATAACCCTAGTAACCGAAGTTGTGCTTAACCGGATGGTCCGATACGAACATTTTCGAGGACACAGAATTGATACCCCTGAACTCCTAAATGATAGACAATGCTTGCCAAGTGTGGACTGTGGGTATCAAAGGCTCGTAGGTGCCTGTGCTATCTTCTGATAGATAGATATGGAGTGAAATTCGCATGATGCCAGCGACGTGTCTTCGGTGTCTTTACCGGGTTGAGTGTCGCCTATTATTACAATGTGTTTGTGTTCCATTGTGGAAGTTTACACAACGCCCTATTCTTTCAGGGTGCTGTAGGCCGTTTGAAAGGATGGGCTTCCGTGTTGAAGACCCATTCGTCTAGACTGATCAACTCGGGGTCCGAGAAAATCAAGTAAAAGTACTTCAGCGTTTCTGCGAAGAAGAAGCTCTCCATCGTATCCTCCTGTCGTGACTGGCTGTACGTCACGTCGACAATCACTGCGTGGGCGTCGTCCGTCCGCGTTGCCTTCTGGATGGCCTGGAACATATCCCACGCCATATCGAGCAGGTCCTCCCTGCCAGTGATCCGATAAAGGATAAAAAGGCTCTCGATACCTTCGGGCCGCAGGTTGTAGTGGGCGTCATCGACGCGCCAGAACCCACGTGGCGCATGTTGGCTGCTCTGCGCAACCCATTTCTGCTCGTCCCACTCACAAAGTTCTACGGTGTCGCACTTGACGACCTGGGCCTTCTCTGGCATGAGGCCGCTCTTGAAGGATTTATACGCCCACGCGCACCCGCGCGCGAGCTTGTCACCGACCTCGACATCATCAGGGATGCCGAAGAGTTTGCCGGCCATGGCGAACATGCCGCCGGCGAAGCAGGATAAGTGTTCGACTTCCGGTATTTGATCAATCTTCCTGAGTTTCTCGTTGACAATGGCGGTGCCGAGCAGCAAGATGTCATCCTTTTGTGGTGTCATTGGCCGGTATAGGAGATGGGCTTTGGCTGCTTTAGCTGCGCCCTTGTACATTTTCTCATAGGAAGTGTCTAGCCCGCCGAGCAAGACGTGCATTTTCGGGAGGTACTCATAGAGTGAATCGCCGTCTCCGCCTAGCTTGAAGACGTTGTTGGTCGTCTGGAAGTCTTCGCGAACGTTGATGAAATTCGGCCACATGCCCGGCAGCATCGTCTCATCTTGGATACGATCAAAGGCTAGTTTGATGCGCTCAATGGCGTCATAAAACTTGAATTCTCCCGTCAACTGAGAAATTCTTGTGAATTCCAAAGACATGCTGCCAATGGCGGCAGCGCTTTGGTAGGGGTCAGGCAAGATTCTCCCCGCCTTGAGCTCTGCGAAGCTGAAGGTGTACGGAGGAAATCGGTTTGGTGTATCGAAAGCGGCATAAAGCATGTTGGCGAGCTCGATGGCTTTGTCGAGAAGCACCTGTTCGTTGCTTAGGTCGTATGCTGACAGAAGCCCTCCCAGGTACCGAATGTTCGTCTCGAAGACGTTACACCTCGACTCCGTCGCGTTGTTCCAGTCAATCGTGCTGACGTACTGAACTGCCTTGTTGAAATCGTCGTACAACCCCATCAACCAGAGTGTGTCGAGCGAGTCGACCAGGGTGACCCCCCAGCCGTTGTAGCGGTTTCTGCCCCTCAAGGATAGAGGTTGCAATTCGTCGTATCCCCAGGCATGTCGGGTATATGACTGCCAGCTCTTCATGAAGGCGTTGCGCACCTCATGGCGGCGGGAGCTCATTAGGCCGATATCCCTCCTCTTCAGGTTATCTAAGCGGTCTGAAGCGAATTCGAATTGTATCTTGGGAAGATCGAGGGGCTCTCCATTGGGGAGTCGTGTCATCTCGGCCAGAGGGACTGGATGCTTTTGGGGTGTGTAGACCAGTCATAGCTGCTCTTGGTGGCCTGGAGGATAGGAATAGCAATACCGTCATCATCAAGCAGCACCGGCTTGTCCCGTAATAGCAGGACCGACAACACAACAAAGACAACGAGCAGCGCGAGCACCCGATATGTCGGTGGGGAGTAGCTTCGCAAGTGGAATTTTGCAACCATTTTGAGCGAAGAATGGACTAAGATGCAGCAGGATTGACATATGGAAAACAAGGGGCTGGAAAGGAGGGTACAGGACAGGCGCGCCGGACAGTTTTGTAAAAGACTCTTTCGTCATCGGATTTCGACAGCAAAGTCCGTGAATCGCATGTTAATTTTTTGCCTCTTGCGGCGTTTGACGTCTCGAAGGTCTGCTGCTTCTGGCGCGTTCCCTTCTGTGAAACATGAGGGGTGACCCATGATTATGTTGTCACTAGTCCTGGGGCTGTCCGTGCAAGGAGGGGGTTAGATCTCTCGGACTGTTGGCATCGAGGGACCTACCTCGCGATTGGACCCCTTAGGAAGGCGGAGTGCCGGACATAACTGGACCAACGCTAGACTAAGAACATAAGCTGAGACCATTAGATGCTGTCAAGACTACAGGCAGGTGAAGGGAGGTGATGTGCTGTCACTGTTACGTTAGATGAGAGACGATTGCGGATGCAACGATGAAGATAGGAGGAATTTCTGTAGGTGACTGCCTTTAAGTGGTTGAGCTGACATGTCAGGCCAGGTGTAAATGCCATGTCAAATGGATCATGGCAGATGCCGTCATTAACCGTATTCTGTAATTGAACTACCTAGACTGGGTTGAATGCTCGAGCCGTCAAGAGGGTGTCGTTTCACGGCACCTGACATGTTTCAAGGCACGCAAACTTGGGAAAGCTGACTGGACTCAGTCGGTGTCGGCCGACGGTGCAAGAGTGGAGAAAGGTGGGAAATGGAACGGCGGACCCGAGAGTGAGACGGTGCAGTGGGGGGTACCCCCACCGGACCGAGCGACCGAGGCGGGTTTAAGGCAAGTTGCGCTCACAAGCCACACCCACGTGGCTGCAGCTTTCTCTGACCGCCAAATATTTTCAAATTTCTGCCGCATCCCACCTCCCAAACCCAGGATCGCCAGTGCAATTTGTCGCCTTTTCGAGGAGCGTCGTATTTGCAGTCCCGATACCCTTTCCATACGCCCAAACCGAGAGGACAGAATCATGTCGTCGATGCGCAACGCCGTTCAGCGGCGCTCCCATAGGGAGCGTGCCCAGCCCTTGGAGCGCCAACGTTTTGGCCTCCTCGAGAAGCACAAGGTTCGTCAAGCACGCTCTGCTGCAATCTAGACATAGTCGCTAACTGCTCTTTTTACAGGACTACTCCCTCCGTGCCAAAGATTACAACAAGAAGAAGTCCCAGATCAAGTCCCTGCGCCAAAAGGCTGCCGAACGCAACGAGGATGAGTTCTACTTCGGCATGCTTAGCCGCAACTCCATGGGCTCGCGCCTGAAGGACGGCAGGAAGTGGTCCGGCACCGTCGCCGGCGACCGCGGCAACAAGGCGATGGATATGGAGACGGTGCGTCTCCTCAAGACGCAGGACGTCGGCTACGTGCGTACCATGCGCAACGTCATTTCCAAAGAGGTAAAACGCCTCGAGGAGCAGATCGTGCTAGTCGGCGGTATCGAGGCGGCGAGCCACAGCAACAACGATGCGGACGACAGTGACGAGGAAATCGACAACCGATCTGCGGCGCCGAGGAAGATTGTGTTCCTGGACGGCGCGGAGGCCAAGGCGGAGGCCGCTCAGCAGGAGGCGATGGATCTGGATGGGGACGAGGGTGATGAGGACGAGTTTGAGGGATTCGACGATGACGACGACAAGCAGGCCGCCAGCGACGACACCCAGGCACAGAAGGAAAAGACACTCCAGCGGTTACGGCTACAACTACAAAATGCGAAAAAGAAACTCAAGGTTCTGGCCAAGGCGGAGGAGGGCCTCGAGATACAGCGTGCTAAGATGGCCAAGACGGCGACCTCGGGCGGCGCGACGAAGAAGGGCAAGAAGATTATGGTCCGGACGCGCAAGCGGTAAACTGAATGTGTCATGTCTCAAGAATTGGGCGGTTGGCGAACAAAAGTTTTCGGTTGCGTTTTTCGGTGTTCTTCATGTCTTCATTTCAATCCTAATATCTGAGCGGTTATGGAAAAAAGGATAGCCCAGGCTCAGAAACGTCGTCATGCGATACCCAGGCACCCCGGAGTATAAATCTAGATGTACAAAAAATGAATATCATCGCTCCTGTCCTTAGTCCTGGACAAGGTCTCTCATAAGGAAAAAATCCCATTATTCCAACACCCCCCGACCAGAGAGGGAAAACCCCAGAAAACTCATGCGTCGAGAAAAGTGGTATCTCATTTCCATCAAGCTCATCCCGAATTGTTCTTTTTGTCTTTCTTCATTCTGACTTGACACCCACACATTTGGCCAACCCCTTGACAATGATAGCAAGCGCCTTAAAGCCCAGTGTCAGGAACCATACAAGGCACTTGAACAGCCCCGCCACGACCTTAAAGAGCGCTCTCAGCGGCCACGGCAAGCCGTCGCGCGCCTCCTTGCCAGCCTGCTCCAGCTTTGCAAAGCTGCTATCCTGGCTCTCAATGTCAATCTCAAACTCCTCCATTTTGCCCCTCCGTGCGGCGGCGGCGGCTCGCTTCTTCTCCTCTCTCTTGCTCAGCCGCCGCTCTCCGCCCATGGGCTCCCGCGGCGCCGGCGGCGGCTCAAACGTCTCGATCTTGGTGTTCTTCTCGTCTGCAGTCGCGACGAGCAACAGCGCCGTAACGGCAACGTCGACAAGGAAGAAACTGTCAATCTTGGCGGCGATGGCCGTGTCAACCTCGAGGTAGCCACTGCCGGTGCCATCACGTGTCAGCTTGGCAAGGTGCTGTGGCGACTCGTGGTGCTCGAGTGTGTACTCCACGCGGCTCCAGGCGGGCGAGCGCTCGATGGTGACGCAGAAGGGCGTCGCAAGAGCCGGATGTACCAGGAAGTGCGAGCCAGAATCCTCGTCCCAGACGAGGCGGGCGCATTCCGTCTCAGCTGTCATAATGGCGTTCATGTCGTCCGGCTTGTCAAGGGCCATCTTGGCAGCCGCGAGGGGGTAGAGGAGGGCCACCAGGCCGTCGTTGGGCGGATGCTTGCGGGACTCCTCTTCGAGCGTCGTCGTGAGAACTTCCTGCCAGTGCTTGTTTTCGGCGCCCTTGCCATGATCTTTGTGGCCGACGACGCCGGAGAGGATGCTACTTGCTGACGAGCTTGCCATGGGATTAGGGGCCTTGTAAATCTTGGCGGGGTCGTGGCGGCTGAGAGTGACGTATGCTGAGGCAGAAGTAGGATCGAGTCGGAGATTGTAGAATGGTTGTGATGACGAGGATAAGGTGTAGACAGGCGCATCCTTCTCCTGGGAGAGCTTCATGCAGTATACTCTGCCCTCAGAAGGCGGCGCCTTCCAGCCGTTGGATACCTTCCATAGGCTTTTCATACGCTCGTTTGTTGAGACATTGGGAATAATAGGCGGTTCAATGTTTCGTCTGGGCCATCGTTGTGTTGAGCCACCGCTCAGCGGACTCCTCATGGGGCTTCTGTGCTGGTTATTCTGGCCATCACCCTCCGGGTCCGGATACCAGGTGGTCCGGTTGATCACCGCTCGCGGGATATGAGTCGGGCTGGTTTGGGTAGGGAAGTAGTCTTGTTGGTTGAGCGGCACTTCGGGGTTATACCGAGGGAAGATGGACCGCAGGGCAGGCTGCTCTTGTGAAGACGATGACGACTCCTCCGGGATTGGAATCTTTGCTATTGAGCTCCGAGAACGAGTGCTGTTGCTTCGCACCAGAGTGTGGGCTTGAGAGAAGGCGGTGTCTGACCGAGGTGGTATGTCGGCGACGGGAGGGGGCCGTTGGATAGGTGCTGCCGCTGTTGTAGGCGGCGCTGGCACCTCACGTCTACTTGGTGTTGTATCCTGTTCACTAGTTTGGGCCTGGTGGACGCTTTGTGGAGTTTGGGACCGCTCAACCGGCGACTGGACTCTTTGCTGCGGTGTCTGTCTGCCATGGCGCGGTGGAGACGCTTGGTCAACTGGATGTATGCTCTCAGGAGACACAGCGCGGGTGCGCTCGCGGGACTCTGATCTTCGAGTTCGGGATGCTGGCCTCCGCATCGCTGGAGGCTTCGCGTTGGGGTTCGGGAAGAGTGAGTACCCTCCAGAAGGTGGCTGAGTTGACATGCTTGCTGGGCTTGCTGCGGCTCGAGTCGAATGTTGGATTCGCCCCCTGTTCAACGATATCCAGTTCTTTCACAAATATGGGGGATTGTGTGAATGAACGAAGAAGGAGTAGTCCAGATGCTACGGATGCATGGTCCCAACTCTGGCACCTAAGAATAAGCAGACTTGTTGTTTATTTTTGCAGTACTAGTGAAAGACAGCCATGTGAAAGAGAGAGAAAGATATGTAAACATACAACCGGCAACGATACCAAGAGAGAGTATATACTCTCCTGCCTATTAACCCGGCAGCGCTGCTCTAGTTCAACGGCAGGTCACCCACGGCAGGCCTGGTAAGCGCTGGCTTACTAGACGGGCCATGGTGAGTGGTGAAAGCGACAAAAGGATGGAGGGGATGGAAGGGAGTACGGTCGAGGTGCCATACCAAAATAGATTCTGAGATGCGGGCTGGGCCAATCAGTCCGACCATCACACTGCATTGTAGGCGCCGAGACCAGGGTGGTGAGAGACAGGCGCGCAGGGTTGGTTCGACGTGAGACTCGCGCCATTGGTCAGGGCTTCCAAATTGGGTGTAACTTACTTGGACTTTGACCGCTATGGGTGTATGTGGAATGCCGACTGTGCAGCTCTTCGGGCATCGAAGGGAAATGTAACGCGGGAAATTTTGGGTGGCTTGCTGGGCTGTTTGAGAATTATGCGTGTGCCCCCTTATCCTCGGGGAAGGTGGGATCGCAGCCAATGTGCATTCGGCCATCACGTGGAACAGCCCAGAGTGCATGTTCCAAACAGCCTTGAAATAACGAAGGAGTATCAGGCCATCTTCATCTTGATAAAGGCCAACTTTGCAGTCTAAGAATTCTTGAGCTTGCTCACTTAGCAGACATCGCATTCGCTTTTGCGTCTTTCGCGTGCAAATATGAAGACTGACAACTATGCGCCTGAAAATCCATGTCGAGATCGGAAACTGCTACGGTTGGCAACTTGTCTGGTTTGTGTACAAGTCGATGTTGATGTGAGAGAAACAACCGGCGGAGGATACGATCGGACATGAGACCGGCCATGGACGGCCTCCTGGCCAGAACTCCGTCGGCTTCTGGACAAGAGTTCCGGGAACCTGCCCGCGCTTTGAGACCGTACATGGCCGGGAGCCCCTCCGATGGTCGGCGAAATCAACACTAACTGGTGGAGATGGGCGCCCGAAAAAATCAGCAATCGGTTCATTTTCAGTCATTGAATTGACGCAAAATTACTTCGACATCGAACATATACAGAGTAGACCTGCTTGTAAACTCACCTCTTTTGTAGGGTTCGAGTTAATGCTCTCAACGTTGCGAATATTTCACTTTGAACAAAAATGACACAAATTGTGGTGATCGGGTAGCTACAATCCCACCTCCGTCACGTGGACGCGAACTTACTAACGAGATGCAGCGCCGGCGTGATTGGACTAAGCACTGCTGTAAGACTCCAGCAGGATGGCCACACGGTAGCAATTGTAGCCAAAGATTTCCCTAGTCCTTTTGAGGCCATAGATGCCAAAACACTAATCAACTACACATCCCAATGGGGAGGTGCTCACAACCGCTGGGTAATACCAGCGAACGAAAATGAGGAGCGTGATCACGCAATGGCTCTCAGGACATTCCAACATATGGAATCGTTGAGCATGAGCAATCCGGAAGCCGGCATCACCTTCCTGCCTGGTATTGAGTACCTGGAAGACCCTCCGGCGCAATACAAAGCTCTTACTGAGGAAAAGGCGAAGACACTAGGGCTGGTTGAGTTTCGGCGTTTGAGGCCGAGCGAGTTTCCAGATGACAAGGTGAAGTGGGGTTGCGAATATTGGACATGGTGTGTAAATCCCATGATCTACTGCTCGTTTCTCCTTCGCAGGTTCTCGTGGAATGGCGGCAAAGTATTCCGCAGAGAGATCAATGACGCGCGCGAAGCTTTTACAATCAAGGAGTTGTTGAATGTGCGGGTCGCCATCAACTGTTCCGGGTTCGGGTTTGGCGATAAGAACTCGTTTATCACACGAGGTGTGTGAGCCACTGGCTGAGCTCAACGTTGTCTGTGTCGCTAACATATCTCTCAGGACAAACCTGTGCCGTGGCCAACTTGAGCCCTGCGACAGTGACGCGACAGAATGCCGATGGCTCTTGGATTTTCTGCGTGCCCAGAAACTTTGATGGTGGCACCATTGTCGGTGGCACAAAGGAACCTGACAACTGGGATCCAGAACCGTCGCTAGATGTGCGAGAGAAGATCCTGAAGGACTTTGCTGCCACATATCCTCGTATCTTGGGAGACAGCAGTGAGTTCCGTGTTCTCAAAGACATTGTGGGCCGACGACCGACTCGGAAAGGGGGCATGAGACTTGAAAGAGAAGAAGTTGGCGATGACCGTACCATAATTCACGCTTATGGCCTTGGGGGCCGGGGCTTCGAGTTGTCTTGGGGAGTAGCAGAAGGGGTCGTTGAGCTGCTGGGTGAAGACCAAGTTAAGGCGCGATTGTAATCATTCTGTAGCATCACAGTAGATTATCGAGGTCCGTTGCAAGACAAGCTAGCTTTGGGCCGTCAGGCGGTTGCCGATTTGCCAGTGGTTGGGATGCGGTCGCGTTAAGAGCAAGATGCGAAAAAGAGCGACATCGGCGGATGTCGATGATTGACAGCTTGCGGTAGTGCTGAGACCCAATAGTGAGGTAGAGCCCGTTTGATAGCCACCGTTTGATGGCTGCAGGTTCGGTACCTGCATGGCGTCACAAGACGCCTGAGTGGCTTAATCACGCCTTGGCGGTAGCAAAATTTTTTGGATTGTTAGCCAGAGCTGTTGGAGAGGAAAACCTAGGTGAGACCGATTTTTTGGGTTTACTGCCATCCCATGTCATTCTTCCCCGCGCTCCGATAAGCGGTGAAATAGCAAGTCCCCTAGAGGAGTCACATAAGGTGGGATGTTTTAGAGTCATTGCCCCACGCACCGTCCTGCCTCCAACTCTAGCAGCTTCCCTTCCTCCAACAAACATTTCTCAGCATTGCGATTTTTCATACCAATTCGAGTCAATTGAAATCGCAACAATGGCCAGCACCGTCCTTCACCTCCGGTCCGAGACCAAGCCCCTTGAGCACCGCTCTGCGCTCACCCCCACCACCACCAAGGCCCTGATCGAGGCCGGCTACACCGTCAACGTCGAGCGCAGCCCCGTCCGCATCTTCGACGATGCCGAGTTTGAGGCCGTTGGCGCAAACCTCGTCGAGGAGGGCTCCTGGGAGAAGGCTCCTGCCGATCACATCATTGTCGGCTTGAAGGAGCTCGAGGAGAAGGAGTTCCCCCTCAAGCACGTTCACGTCACCTTCCTCCACGTCTACAAGGTAATTTCGCCCAGGACAGTCTGGCTGGGAAATCGCTAACAAATCTTTAGGGACAAGCCGGTTTCGAGAAGACTCTCGGCCGCTTCCCCCGCGGCGGTGGTACCCTCCTCGATCTTGAGTTCCTGACCAACGAGACCGGTCGCCGCGTTGCGGCCTTCGGATACCACGCTGGCTTCTCCGGCGCTGCTCTTGCCCTCGAGAACTGGGCCTGGCAGCTTACCCACCCCGGCCAGCCCTTCCCTTCCGTCGAGTCGTACCCCAACGAGGATGCCCTCATTGCGGATGTCAAGAAGGCCTTGGACGAGGGTGTGGCGAAGAACGGCGGCAAGAAGCCCAGAGTGATTGTGATCGGTGCTCTCGGCCGCTGCGGCTCTGGCGCCGTGGACATGTGCAAGAGAGCCGGTGTCACGGACATCATCCGCTGGGTAAGTCTCAACTTCGGCTCGCGATGTCTTCGGTATGGTATGCTGACTAAGACATACAGGATATCCAAGAGACTCAGGCCAAGCCTGGTCCGTACAGCGAGATCACCGAGTCTGACATCTTCGTCAACTGCATCTACCTGAGGTATGTATTCATCCTATGATGGCCTCAAATAAGATATTCCCAGAACGAAGTGCTAACACCTCCCACAGCCAACCCATCCCTCGTATGTTCAATCCATTTTTTGTTCTTGCCACACAAGTTGGAGGGTTCCTCTCAAACTAGGAGGATATCTCACTTCTGAGTTTACTCTCCAGAGCCCACTGTGGCGACGTGCTTCAAACGTGAAGTCCCGAAGACAACAGCTGACCCTTACTCTTTTAGCTTTCGTCAGCCGCGAGTCTCTCCAGGCTCCTGGTAGACAGCTATCCGTAGTCTGCGACGTTTCTGCCGACACCACGAACCCCCACAACCCCAGTAAGTATTAACGCTTGTGATTCCCTATCAGCCTCATGCTAACCCCGGGAACTCCCAGTCCCCATCTACACCGTGGCTACCACCTTCGACAAGCCCACTGTCCCCGTTGAGGGCTTCGAGAACCCGCCTCTGAGCGTCATCTCCATCGACCACCTGCCCTCGCTGCTGCCCCGTGAGTCCAGCGAGGCCTTCAGCAACGACCTGTTGCCCACCCTCCTGAACCTCAAGGACTGGCGCAACGACCCCGTCTGGGCCCGCGCCGAGAAGCTCTTCAAGGACAAGGTTGCCACCACGCTCCCCGCCGAGCTCCAGAAGAGAGAGGCCTAGTGGGCCCCTGTCCGGCTGTATCTTTGTTTTCTGTGAGGTTGAGAAACCTGGCGTTTTTAGGGAAGGGAAGGAGGGAAGTCTTACGAAAGAGAGAAAAGAGCACATTCAAGTCAAGAAGCCATTTTCTCTGGATGAATCGCTGCATTAGAGAAAAGCTTAGACTACGAGAAAGGCATCTCAGAGAATGACCTGAGCTGCCAGAGAATAAGAGGTCGTTGGCCGTAGAGAGGCCTCGTTAACGTATCCTTTGATAAATGACCCGCCATCTCCTGGCTTCGGCCCCCGTTTTTTTGGATTGCTATAGTCTACATGGTGTGTGTGTGTGTGAAAATGTTGTGTTTGTACAAGCCGAATGTCCGCGCCATTGAGCAGGGTGTCCCAAACCGTAAATCCAGAACGCCCAACATATGCATCTGACCCGCGGTTCCTCTCTTTGCCCCTCCATCTCCGGCCGAGGGTACCTGGAGAGCGCGTCGGGAATCCCCTCGCCGCATCCCCAATCGTCGCTCTCACCTCTTCGCAGCAGCAGCCGCCGCCTGCTCGTCCTCCAACCTCTTCCGGTCCCTGGCGGCGTACCCGCCGACCCGCTCGGCCATGCGCATCTTCTCCTCCTCCTTCCTCCTCGTTTCGGCGTCCTTCTCGGGCAGGCCCCACCACTCGCGGATGAAGTCCTCCTGCTGCGCCTTCTTGACGGCCTTCCGCTCGCGCTCTTTTTGCCGCTCAAGGCGCTTGGCGAACCACTCCTCGCGCGCGGCGTCGTGCTCCTGGGGCGTCGCGTGGGCCTTCATGCACCCGTTCATGGCGCGCAGCTGCGTGCGGCAGATAAAAGAGACGGTGAAGGTCCGGTTGAGGGCGCAGTCTGCGAAGGCTGTTTGGGTTGATTTGTCAGCTTGCTCGTCAAGGTTGGCTAGGTAAGACGGAGAGCGCGGTTGAGGTTCCTCGCGAGCGCCAAAAGGAGGAGGGGCCAGAAACCCCCTCCCGAGGCGGCATTGGCCACTTGTGTGTACGGGGAAAGGCAGCTGGCGGCGCGAGGGGGAGAAGGTGGAAGGGATCACGCACCCTTGATCTCGGGCGCGCAGGCATTGCGCACGCGCGCGTAGTAAATGTCTCTGATCTGCGCCTCCTGGGAGGCGGAGAGGGGGAGCGGGTTGCGCGAGGGCATCGGCAGGCCCTCGGCGGCGCCGCCGGTCGGATTCTGAGCCGCCATTGCGGCCATCAATCGGGGTCGGGGACTCGGAGGGGGAGGTTTCGGGGCGTTGCGGTTCCCCAGGGAAGTGCTGCCTCTCGTTTGGACGGGCAATCGGTGTGAGGTGCTGACCGACTACGCAATGTTATCTTCCCTCCTGTGTCCAATCTCGACCGGGTTCGTCCTTCGTCGCCGTTTTCGTCGTCGCTGCTTGGGGGAAGGGGAGGTTTGCGCGGGTGGTTCGATCTGGGTGGGTAAATCTACAGCTACCCATTCTCTCTCTCTCTCTCACTCTCGCTGGCTCGCAAATGTGACCCGTGCTTTCGGACGGAGCTTGCCAATTGAGACTTTCTGCCAGAGCACATGCTTCACCGCCTTCCTGCTGCGAAGACATTTTGTACGTCTCAACACCCGACAATATATTCGGAACGAACAAACTTCAGTTAGCAAAGTTTTCGAAACAATGGTAGGCACACCCTTTTGGAGTTTCCCGCAGACTTTGTGGATGGGAGTCCTACGGACCCTTGAAGCCAGAAGCATATGTATGTTAAACGCCCATGTGAATTGATGTTTTGTTATGGTTGGAAGACAGCACTACATCGCTGAGGCTAATTGACCTTGATACCCTCGCTGGACTAGACGTCTTTCTTATCCTCCTCACCATCAACCTCCGGGGTAGCCCGGTGCAGCTCCATGCTCTCCTTGTTGTCCTTGCCCTTCTTTTTCATGGAAAACTTGTTACTCCAATTAGTCATTCTGCTTTCCTTAGTCTCCTTGGACTTGGACGGCCCGAGAGACGGGCTGCTCGTGACGCTCTCATAGCTTCGACCCAGCAGACCTTCCTCGCCGTAATCGTCTATGTCGCCGAAGCTGGATCGGTCGGCTGACAAGTTCTTGTCCGAGTTGGTGGTGCTTCCTGGCCCTTTCTTAAATAGACCAGAGTCTTTGCTTAGCCGAGATGACAGACTGAATTTGCTGGAGCTTCCTTTCCTGAAGAGCTTGCGGTAGGCGTTTTCTTGGTCTTTAGTGTTGGAGTCAGACAGCGTGCTTGACACGGCCCTATCAAGCGTCAAGGACTCTCGGGACTCGGTGACAGATGCCTGGGTATGGACAGAGAAAGCGTCGCGGGACTTCCTCGAGTCTGTCGGAGACGCATCATAGCCTTGCGGCAGGTCCAGGCTTGGCGTAGCGGACTCCCTGGTCTTGCCTTTCTCCTTTGCCTCCTTGTCTTTGGCTTTGTCCTTGGCTTTGTCCTTTGACTTTGATTTATCCTTCTCTTTACCCGAGTCGTTTTCCTTGTCTTTACTGCGGAATAACCCACCGATCCCACCGATGGAAAAGGTCGGTGCCGCGGGATTGAGACGTTGGCTCAACAATGATTTCGAGTCGGAATTCTGCTTACTAGCCGGCGGTCTGCTGCCAATGACTCCGACCTGGCTAGGCGAGACCTGCGGATCGTTCAACGCTTCGTGATCCAGGATTTCGTCCTCGGCCGAGGCTAGCGTTGTCTTTAAAGCCGCTGGAGAGCCATGAATAGAGGGCCGTCTCGATGGAGTCCGCGAAGGCCACGGACCGTCAGGAGACCACATGCGATTCCTATCACCAGGGTGGTTCCAGATAGAGCCGCTGTCAGTTGAAGGACGGGGCAAGTCTGCCGAAGCCATGGAAGCCGGCCTGGGGCTACTAGGATCTCTGTCTGCGAAAGAACCATTCCATAGCATCAAACGACGGGCCGAGGAGAACATGCTTCGTCCAAGGTGTGACGCACTGCTCTCGAGCATCTCGGGTCCTGCTGAGTTCCTGTCTGGCCCTAAGGAGGAGAAGCTAGTTCTACGTCGAATCGTTCCGTCGGGATCGTCGGTCTGTCGAGGGAAGGACTGGCTCTGGCCGTGCTTCAGACTGCCCAACATTGGCCCGCCGTCATCGACAGCTTTAGCGCCCTTGCCTCTCTGGAATGACGAGAGCAAGCTCGTGAATCGATGTGCTGCTGGTGATGGCTGTCCGCCGGGAGAAGAGGTAACGTCATTGAGCGATGCGTGGTCGGCATCGTCCGGCGCTAATTGTGGAAATGCGGTCTTGTGCGAAGAACCGAGAGGACTTGAGTGAGCACTGTTTGACTGTTTGGATGATTGTGGCGACTGGGCGTCATATTCATCATCCGGTATGAAGGGACTTCTTCGAGAGAATGAATCGGGGCTTGCAGAGTCGTCATCGCCCAAGATACCGGACGGTAACAAAGCTGCTGCTGTCGGACTGAGTGGGGCATTGCCGGTGAGAGCTCTAAACTCTGCATCCGAAAACTGATCGGCGCCGAAACTGTCGCCTCCAGAGATGTCCAGGAAATGCGAGAACCCAGAGCGGTTACCAAAACTAATTGAAGGCTCGAAGGGGGAATCGGAAGCGGGGAAAGGTCCTGTTGGAGATGAGATGGCGGCGTTGAGCGAATTTCCGGTACGGCTCCTGCGTTTGACCTGCATGGAAGCGTTCTGTTCGAAGTCGACGCCGGAGGAGTTTGCTTGGTTATAAAGCTGGAGACTCTGTTGGTTCTGGGCGTATACCTGAGCATGTAAAACGTGGATATGGCCTTCGAGTTGCTGGGCTTTTCGATTCTCCATGATGAGTTGGCTCTGGAGTTCCCTTCGCTTCATTTCGAAGTCCCTCTTCATCTTCCGGTCGTCCTCTCGCCAAGTGTCGTCTTCCTCCCCGCCCGGGAGCTTTCTCCTAGCATCTTCAAGCTCCTTGAGCTGTTCCTTCTTTTCTTTGTATTCGACCTCGAGTTGCGAATACTCTTCCTGCAACGCAGAGTTGTCTTCGTCCAAGTGCTTAATCTTGAGGTCGCGATCCTGTTCCAAGCTTTCCTTCTCAGAGGCAAAGCCCTTACGCGTCTTGCGCATATTCTCGATTTCGGCAGTCCACTTGTCCACATTATCACTGATCTTCTTGCGCTTGTCTTGCTTTTCCTTGAGCAGATTCTCCTTCCTCGCCTTATCCTTTGTGGCTTGGCGCATCTGCTCATAGGTAGCCTTAACTTTTTGGCGCAGCTGCGCTGTGTTGTCGTCCTTCTCCTTTTGCATCTTTTTCTTCTCCTCCTTCTCTTTCTTGAGCCGTTCTTCGAGCTGTTTGAATTCGCTTTCTTCGGAGGCGTGTAGGGATGCTGTCTCGTCGATCTCCTTCCTCGTCCTCTCTAATGCATCAGCCAGGTCCTTTAGCGAAGCCTCAGGCTGGTCGCCCCCAAAATCCTTGATGGACGGCTGCTCTTGGCTCGCTATGGACGGAGAATGCCTGCGATTGACAGTGTTGCGTCTCTGACCAGAGGGCCCGTCCCGCGCAGCAGCGGACCCGCCCTCAAGGGATGGAGCCGCCTCTATGGTCGGGACCTGACTGCGGCTGCCATTGTCCTCGACACACGGAAACTGTCCCGACTTCGGATCTTGATCTTGGAAACTGTCGGGGAGCCTGGAGTTGCCCAGCTCCGGCCGTCCGTCGGATCGATAGGTACGCAGCCGTATGACCTGGCTACCGGCTTGAAAATTGTTCGGTCCGACAGCGATGACACGGATGTTGTAGCAGTGGTTGGGCCTCAGACCTGTAACGGTGATTGCCGTCTCTTCCTGCCTCGACTCGCCAACTGTGAAGGATTGTCAGAAATGCTGCCCATGATCACCAACGAAGCGGGCGTAGACTGACCATTGACGCCATTTACCTGGATCAGGAACTTCTGCACGGGTCGGTTGTGCGAAGGGCGCGTCCAGTTCAGAGTCGCGGCGTCGGGTCGAATGCCGGCCAGGGATACATCTGGGGCCTCGGGAACGTCCACGCCAAGGATACTAATGAGGTCGGTCGTCGGCTTCCAGAGGGTCTGCCAGGCGCGATGAAGCAGCCTAGAGCAGGTTAGAAAGAAAGGGAAAAAAAGGTTACGTAGGTCGCGTGTGCCGAGCAAGGCCGCAGTGGCACGGCAGCCAACTGGAGGGCGCGGGGAAGAGGTCGCGTGGGCGAAACTCACCAAACGACTGCGGCGAGCGTCACCAGCATGCTGGCGTGCCGCACGAGCAGCTCATCCAGACTCCAATAGCGAATACCCTCTCGGGTGTAGTGAACAGACCAGGCGAGGCAGAGCGAGGCGTAGAGAGGAGCGACAACCCAGAAGGTTGCGAGGGTAGCGGCGAGGAGGACGAATTTCTGGAAGCGGCTGTTTGGTCGCTTAAGCCACCAGGCGACGAGGGAGCTGATGAGGAGGATTTTCATGAACAGGGTCCATAACATCGCCGCGTCGAGCTCTCGAGTCGGAAAAAAGGAAGGTAGGGAAAGCGGAAGGGTAGGGGAGAAGCGAAGGAGGAGACCGTTCGCTAGTCCTCTCAAGGGCGGTCTGGTGGGAGAGAACAGAAGTCGGTCAAGGAAGGAATAAAAAGGATGGAAGAAAATCTCGGCAGTTGTGTTGTCTGCGGCGGCGATTTCGACAACCATTACACTGACTAGGAAAGGGCCAGGAGGTGGACTTTTTGGAACCAAGAGCCACTGTGACTGCGACTGTAAAACTGCCCGAGTCTACTGCGTATGCTGGCGTATGTATCCGTAATGCGTGCACCAAATGCGATTAGTTGCACCCTGTCCGCCAATGTCCTTGCACCGTGTATCGCGGCTAGCGCCCTGCACAGTGTGGGAGCGGGTGATCGGGGCGGAGTGGGACGTGGAATGCCTGACACGCCGCATGGCAGCGGCCAGCTAGGGGGAGCTGGAGCAGGATTGCCTGCTTGCCTTGGGGGAGAGGGAGGGGCGGTAAGGCAGGCAGTGCCGGCCACCTCCTGAAGGGAAGGGGGGGAGGGGCATTGGATGATGGGCACGAGATGCCTCTGCTGCTCAGATGACGGCTTTCTGGTTGGATGCTTATCTGTAGTCGGATTTTTTGGACTGGAGGAAGGAAGATGGGATTGGAGATCTGGGAGGGATGCATGAGAGGGTCCTGGCTGTTTATGTTTGTTCCGTTGTGTCTTTTTAGGCTCGTAGCATTTGCATGAGAAGCGAAGGTTACTTGTCGCCAGCAGACACCTTGCAAGCTTCATGTGTACGGCCAGGCTTATGCTGTATTCTAGTCTAGGTAGCTAAGGCACGGAAAAGAGCCCACAAGACTGTTGAACTGAACATGTGCCGGACTTGCAGCTTCCAAACTGCCACCGAAAAGTAGGCAGGTAGTCTACACCGAGTGCTCCTGTTGGCATTGCGTTCGTTCCGGAGTTTCCAGCGAGTGTGTTGAAAAAAGAAGAAACATTGCGGCAAGTAACTCGTCATAATCAGAGGTTAAAACCTGAGCACGATACCTCTTTCCTGCGAAACGTAGGTACCAAAGTCCCACCATGTCCGCTGCGCTATGTGTTTTGAGGCTGAAGACCTCCCCCCGTTTCACTCACTTGTCTTCGCCTTGTCTTGACTTGGCGACTCCAGCTGTCTGGTTGGCCTGTCCACTTCGATCCCGTCATCCTCATTTTAAGGATTCTGACATGCAACACGGGACTCAAATCAGTTCCTGGCGCTTCCCGCATCGGACAATCAACGCTACGCCGCACAGCCCCAACAACCACGTCCGAAGTGGCTGCCGTACCATGGCAAAGATCACCACATCCCACAATGTTCATTACGCGAGCCCAGGATTTAGCTCGACCGTCCTCGATGCTTCTTCTCGTATCCGGAGAAGAGTCCCATGTACCCTTCCTGTAGGATGCAGGCCCCAAAGACGCCTCCGGGCCATGTGCAGAGGTGGCTGGCTGCTGAGGATCCCCTGAAAACGAATTGGAGTGAGGGGCATGCAGCTGAAAGCAACCTATCATCCCCTGAAGGCGTCTTGTGGCCCTGCAATGAGGGGCTCCATACCGCCTGAAAGCGATACCAGGCCCGACTTGTCCAATCGATCACTGATCTGACCTGACAACCGGCGGGGGCCTTGACAGCCCACCCACCGAGCAGCTCCCACTTTGGCCTATATTTGGACCATTGAGGGGTCCTTGGCGGGGACTACAAGTAAGGTAAGCTCTCCAGCTGACGACCTCATCTGTTTACTTCCACTCCGCCTTCTGCTTTTCCTGTTCTTTCACTCCAGATTCCCGTTGACCATCCCCAGCTTCGACTGACTTGATAGAAGGTACAACCTGCCGAGATACCCAACACGCACATCATGGAAGCCATCAAGTCTGCTCTCAACATTGGCTCCAGCAAGCCCGCTGCGACCGAACCCTCTGCTGAGCAGCTCGCCCAGCTCAAGGAGAAGTACACCAAGGCAGGACAGGACCATGTCTTTACCTTCTACGATGACCTCCCTACCCCCGAGAAGGCCACCCTCTTCCAGCAGCTGTCGGGCTTCGACCCCGAGCATATCAATAAGATCACCGACCGCGCCCTGAACCCTCCCAAGACCGACGATGCCTCCACCCAGTCTGGCCTCGAGCCGTTGCCCGAGTCTGCCACCGCTAGTATCCTCGACTCGAAGCCCGAAGATATTGAGAAGTGGTACCAGTCGGGTCTCGATCTGATCGGACAGAACAAGGTGGCCGTTGTGCTGATGGCAGGCGGTCAGGGAACCAGACTGGGCAGCTCCGCACCAAAGGGCTGCTATGATATTGGCCTTCCCAGCCACAAGTCGCTCTTCCAGATCCAGGCCGAGCGTATTCGCAAGGTCCAGGAGCTTGCGGCCAAGAAGGCCGGCACCAGCAGCGCTATCGTCCCTTGGTACGTCATGACATCTGGCCCCACCCGCGGCCCCACGGAGAAGTACTTCGAGGAGAACAACTACTTCGGTCTTGACAAGGCCAACGTCTTCATCTTCGAGCAGGGTGTGCTGCCCTGTATCTCTAACGACGGCAAGATTCTGCTCGAGTCCAAGAGCAAGGTCGCTGTTGCTCCTGATGGAAACGGAGGCATCTACCAGGCGCTCGTCGTCTCGGACGTCATGGGCGACATGCGCAAGAGGGGCATCGAGCACATCCACGCCTACTGCGTCGACAACTGCCTCGTCAAGGTCGCCGATCCCGTTTTCATCGGCTTTTCTGCCTCCAAGAACGTCGATATTACTACCAAGGTCGTTCGCAAGCGCAACGCTACCGAGTCTGTCGGTCTGATATTGCTCAAGAACGGCAAGCCCGACGTTGTCGAGTACTCCGAGATTGACAAGGAGACGGCCGAAGCCCAGGATTCCAAGCAGCCCGGCGTCCTCAAGTTCCGCGCCGCTAACATTGTCAACCACTACTACTCCTTCCGCTTCCTCGAGAGCATTCCCCAATGGGCGCACAAGCTGCCCCATCACATTGCGCGCAAGAAGATCCCCTTCGCCGATCTCAAGTCTGGCGAGACTGTCAAGCCCGAAAAGCCCAACGGCATCAAGCTGGAGCAGTTCGTCTTTGACGTCTTCCCCATGTTGGAGCTCAACAAGTTTGCTTGCATGGAGGTGAAGCGTGAAGACGAGTTCTCGCCGCTCAAGAACGCCCGCGGCACGGGCGAGGATGACCCCGACACCAGCAAGCGCGACATCATGCTCCAGGGCAAGCGCTGGCTCGAGGCTGCCGGTGCCACCGTCACCGGCGAGACCACCGAGGTTGGCGTCGAGGTTTCGCCCCTCTTCAGCTACGTAAGTCTTCCATTCTTGTCAGTCTTGGTATTGCAGATGCTAACAGATGATATAGGGCGGCGAGGGATTGGAAAAGTTCAGCGGCAAGGAGGTCAAGGCCCCTGCCGTTCTGGAGATTGAGTAATTGTACAAAGCTTAATGACATGGGACGATGGGCGTTTGATACAGAACAATGAATTTTGAGATTACCATCTGGGTTGATGGGTACAGTGATGGAAAGCAAGCCTTGAAGCTTCGAAACGTCAAGACCTACCTATACACAAAAAGTGTTGATTCCATTGCCGACTCTATCACATGTGAAGAAATGGCATAGCATCCAAAAGCGGTCCTTGGTTTAATTAGAGGTGTGGGTGCTTATCGAGTTACGGCTTGTAACAATCGGTTGGCGAGCTGGGCCCAGAGAGTTTGCTTGTTTGGTACAACTCGAAGAGACTGGGGGAAAGTCGTTTCACAACCCAAAGACACAGGCGCAAAACTACCGAGTTGCTTGGGTCGCCTCAGGTAAGCAAGACTTTCCCCAGGGAAGGCGAGGTTGAGTATCATGGCCATTCCATTGTTTTCGCACAAAGTGCCGGCTCTGATGCATAAGATAACAAACATGCACCCTGTCCCCCCCTCTCCAGGAGGAACCTGCATGTCGGAGGTGCGACACCTGCAGACCGGAAGACTATATTTCTATCAGAGCCGTTGCCAAGCACTGCGAACCCGATCCCAGGGGCATCTGGATTTTGGCTCGTCGCCGAGGCTGGGTAGGCCCTGTAAAGAGGCGACCTCGTGATTGCACACTGTGCCTGGACAGGCCGGGTCAGTGTTTTGGTCCAACTTGGGATTGGACGAACATGGCAGCCAGGGCCAACTGCAGCTCTTGCTCGCCTCCATTAATTCTTTTCTCGCAACTCACTCCTATTCCCTGTGGAGCCTTCACAAGAGGACGCGAAGAACAAGAACGAAAGAAAGAGGAGAAGGGAGAGGAAAAAAAGAATTGGGCCCTTCTTCAGCATGGATTGTGATTCATGCGCCCACCTGCGCAGGTGACCTCGGCCCCTCGGCCGTTGCAGGCAGGCAAATCCAGTTTTGCTGGCGACGAACGACGAACGGAGACAAGTGCCCGGTGCGGACGATACGCCAGAACAAGAATTGGCAGACGCAATGATGCCTACCTAGTAGCCAGTCGGGGTTTCCGTGACAGAAAGGGCAGGGGACATGAGTTTTTCGTTATTGTTATTTTATAACTCACGTCCGGACTGTCGCTAGATCTGTTGCAAGGCTCTTGATAGACGGGAGTTGACGATGGGCGATGGAGGGGTAAAGGTTTGGCAATGACATCAGCACTAAGAAGACGTTTGGCCAGGAGCCTTTTTTTCTTCTTTTTTTCGCGGGGGAAAATAGGAGAGACGACAAAGGGCGGCAGGGCTGCAACAGTAGTCATGAGGTGTCACGAGTACCTTCAGAGACGCGGACCGAGTCAGCCGACTGGCCCGGTTTAGGTGAAGATCGAGTGTGGGATGTCGTATTCATCATGTGCAGAATACACCCCTTGATCTTGATCGCAACGCGCAACACAATTAAAGAAGGCTGGGTCAGAGAGAACTGGGGAGAGGTTCAGTTGAGTTGAGTTGAGTGGAGGAGGGATCTGATTTTGGGACGAAATACGACAATATGACAACAGGCCCTTGGCTTTTGGTTGGCGTCCGTCTGGGCCCCCGAGGCTGAACCCAATGGATGTGTGGAAATTCCAAAGGCACCAAAAGGCACGGACTATGCTTGAGGGAGCAAACAAGGAACTAGGCCAAAGCCAGAGAAGAAAAAGGCCCAAAAAGTAAATTATATGTATGAAATTTTTTAGCATTCCGACGCTCCTCGGGCATTGAGCGTCGCCTTGCAGGAGAACATTCCTTACTAGAGCCTCGGCCGACGGCCTAGCGCCATGCAAAGTCCACCAGGGGCCTTTTCCTCGTGCCACGGATGCCAGGCCAGCTCAGCACCTTTGGACGGACCATGCCTCCCCCTAATGTCGGCATTGGCCCTTCTAGTGCGGTTTCTCGTCTTGCCGTTATGGGCGGCCGGTCCAGTAAGAACGGGCAGGGCGTCTGCATGGTCCCCTCCTAAGGCGGCCCAGGGGGGTTTTCATTGAGGGCGATCCCCCCCGAGCAATGATTTTTTTTTTTTTTGCTGGGGCGGAGACAAATGTCCACCTTCACATGATCCGCGGCAGCGCTAGGTAAGGCAAAGGCGGAAAAGGACAGCCTTGGCCCGCCTACAAGTACCTAGCTTGTTGGGCTGGCGGTCGACCAACAAGCAGGGGTGTCCGCCTGTGATGCTCTGCTTACCCCCCTGTCCTGTCCGCGCCAGGTCCTTCAGGTGCTACTTCCCGCCCGTACCTCACTCCCACCATGCTGTGCCTCCTTGGTTCCATCGCCCATGACCACCGCCCGCCGCCGCCGCCGCCGCCGCCGTTCCTCTTTGCTGGTCGTCTTCCCAGAGAGGATTCAGCTTCGTCATCTTTGCACCATCCACCGTCTCCCATCCGCTCCCCGAAGCACCACGCACCGCGCACATATGTACCAAGGAGAAGGTTGCCCAAAAGAACCTTTCGGCCGTTTCTTTTCCCTCTTCTTTTCCATCCCGACCCCGACCCCGCGAACCCCAAACTTAATCGTGATTCAGTGTATCTATTCTTTCCCGACTTTTACATCATCCATTTCCCGCTCGTGATTCTCTCTCAGCTTTGAGCTCTCGACTCGGCACATCTCACGAACTACACACCTTACTGCACTGCTTGTCCTGCTCCCTTGCTCAGCACGCGCCTCTCCAACTCACTCAGCTTCTCTCGACTCGCTCACTCACCCTCGCAAATTCCCACCACCCCTCCCGCTCCCACCCTCGTACCCTGCATCCCAATAATAATTACATACGACGTTCCCCAACAATTACACTTTGCCTCCGCACTTGTCACGGCACAGCTCAACTCCAGCTCCCCGACTACCGGCCTTTCTTAGGTTCGAGGAGTCGCAGCATCATCTCGCCCTGGGAAGCCCTCCGCTGTCGTTTCTGTTCCTACTACCCGGCTCTCCCCTCTTGAAGACTCCCACGCCCTAACCCGTCACAAACGACGGAGCTTCTTGGTCACCATGCAATACGTACGAAACCTCAGCGCGTCCGTCTCCTCGACATGGAACTCCATAAACCCGGCCACTCTCAGTGGCGCCATCGATGTCATTGTCGTTGAGCAGGAAGACGGCACCCTCGCCTGCTCGCCGTTCCACGTACGCTTTGGCAAGTTCTCGCTCCTTCGGCCCTACGAGAAGAAGGTCGAGTTCAAGGTCAACGGCGTCAAGCAGGACTACTCCATGAAGCTTGGCGAGGAGGGCGAGGCCTTCTTCGTCTTCGAGACCAGTGATACCATTCCGAGGGATCTGCAAACCTCCCCGCTCGTCTCCCCGGCGTCTAGTCCTCCCTTGAATCCAGAGAACCCTTCCTCACCCGGTCTCGGTGAACCAGAGCTACTAGACCTGGACTCTGAGTCCGCGAAACCTCGTCGTCCGCCCCCCTCAGTCATCCACAGCGCGACCTTTGCAACCCATGGTGTGTTTCCTTCCCGGCCCTCGGAAGCCTTACTTTGAGTCAACAACAGCTAACCATCGCAGGCCTCAACACTCCTCTCTCAACCTCGCCGGACCTCTCCCACTCACGATTAAGATCAGAAGACTGGGGCTCGGCCACCCATCGCCCCTACAGCGACGATGTGATTCGCAAGTCGGCCCGCACGAGCGAACGGGCTTACGGTGAAGACTTGGCCGAATTCGACATGTCCGAGAGATCGCAGAGTCCCCCTCCCATTGCGCCAAAGGAAGCGCTTGAACGGGCGCTCATGCTTTCCAAGGAGCTCTCGGCCAACAACATTCCCAGCCACGTTACAGAAAGCGGCGATCTGATGTTGGACATGACCGGTTTCAAGAGCAACGAGGAGGATGTCTTCCGCGCCGAGATCCTTGCTCGAAAGATTCTGTCCGAGGAGCTCGAGGGCCCCTACGATATTGGTTCACTTTTCGGCATGGACGAGCATGGAAACATCTGGATCTACAGCAGCGAGGAGGCCAAGGAGGCGGCCAAGAAGAAGACGATGGAGGCGGGCTACCGCCCTAATCCCGTCATTGCGGCGGATGCTGCATCAGACCCTGGCTACCAAAGCGACGGCAGCGATGTGACAACCACTGCGCCCTCGCCGATTCACAGGCGGACCGAGTCGGACGCTGGAGCTTCTGGCCTGCAAACCCCTCCCAGCACTCCTCCTCAGTCGACAGCCGGAGACCCGAACCTGAACTACGCCAAGACGCTGCGACTGACCAGTGACCAACTGAAAGCCTTGTGTTTGAAGGCTGGAGAGAACACAATGAGTTTCACCGTCAACAGGGCGACGTGCCAGGCCAACATGTACTTGTGGAAACATGAGACCCCCGTCGTTATCTCGGACATTGACGGCACTATCACCAAGTCGGATGCCCTAGGCCACGTTCTCAACATGATTGGCCGTGATTGGACGCACGCTGGTGTAGCCAAACTTTACAGCGATATCGTCGCAAACGGGTACAACATCATGTACCTAACCAGTCGATCAGTGGGGCAGTCTGACACCACCCGGGCGTACTTGGCTGGCATTCAGCAAGGGCAATATCGGCTGCCGCGAGGACCTACAATTCTGTCTCCGGACAGAACCATGGCCGCGCTTCGTCGTGAGGTGTACCTCAGAAAACCTCATGTTTTCAAGATGGCCACCCTCCGCGACATCCGCCATTTGTACGGACCGGACCGGACACCTTTCTACGCCGGATTCGGAAACCGTCTGACGGACCAGATTTCGTACAGGACAGTAGATGTCCCAAGAAACCGAATCTTCACCATCAACTCCAACGCTGAAGTCTCCCTTGACCTGCTCAGCCTGAATAAGCTCAAGCTGAGTTACATCAACATCAACGAGGTTGTGGACCATTTCTTCCCGCCCGTGAGCACTTTGGTCAAGGGTGGCGGAGAAGAGTACACGGACTTCACGTACTGGAGAGACACTCCACTGGACTTGGACGAATTCTCTGCAAGCGATACAGATGACGATGATGAGCAGGCTGACCTCGAGGAAGACATCGATGACGACGAGGAGATCGGAGACGAGATGGGCCAGAGCTACATTTCGCGAGACTCGGTCGATGACTACGGTGACGAACGTGAGAGCATTCTCAGTGGCAGCATCGATGGCGAGGACCAACTCGCCGCCTCCATCATGGAGGACGAGGACGCCGACGACGAAGACGCCGAAGAGGAAGAGGATGAAGACAAGGACGACGGTGCCGATCTCGATGTGCGAACCCAACGCGAGCGAACTCCTCAGCCCAGCGGCAAGGAAACCAAGTCTTCCGCACCTGCGCAGAGGGTGCTCATGGAAGACGTCGGAGCTGAACTCATTACTGGGGTAAATCATCTCACCCTTGCAAAAGGCGTGCAGAACTAGCGTGCTAAAAAAGGAGGAACAGGCTTCGGTGTACAATCCTAATGCTAAAGCGGGTGCGAACTAATCTTCCGTGTTGATGCGCTTCTCTTGTTGTTTCGGGGGCTTATAGAGGGCGGTTTGGGGTATACGAGCATCAACGGTGGCTTTTCTTTCTGGGCAGGGAACGTTGCGTTGCATAGCGACAGGCGTTTGGAATTGGTGCTTCATGTTGTTGGGTCGTCTTGAAAGAGGGACACTAGAACCATCCAACACTATAATCTACTTCAAGACTTGCGCCGTGCTCCGCGAAACGTGCCGATGAGGCCTTTTTTTGATTGTGCTTATTCGCAATGTTTATAGAGATCCGGCTAAACCGATGGCATCCTAGGCCTTTGACTTCCCTATCAACCGAAACTAGAGAATGCCGAAAAGCGTGTTTCCGTTTACCCCTGAATAAAAAACTCCGGAACGGCCCCCTCCTTTCTTTCCCTTTTTTGCGCCCATCAAGTCCTGACGGCCGCCGCAGATAATACATTATCCGGCTCAAGCCTGGCCGGGCGGCCTCGGTCCACCCCACCACTGCTGCAGCCGGACCATCGGTCCCGAACGATACGCGGGCACGGCCACGCCCTTCTAAGCCGTGCCCTCCATCTCGGCGTCCTCATCGACGTCCTTGCCAAACACGTCCTCCATCGTGCCGCCCTCGACGCCGTCGCCGCCAATGTCCTCATCGGCCGTCGCGTTCGTCGCCTCCACGCCCTCCATCGCACCGTCGCCACCAGCCGCGCCGGCACCGTCCTCGCTGTCCTCGTCGTCATCCTCGTCGATGCCCGCCTCTTCCCACACATCCTTGAGCCCCCAGCTGACACCGCTCAACACGAAGCGCTCGCTGGGCAGCCTAAGACCCCACTCGTTCTGCGCGACCTTGGGCAGCGCCGTCTTGTTGCGCTCGCGCGCGAGCTCCTGCAGCCAGTCCTTGGACACGCCGCCCGCGCCACCGCCCCCGCGGAACTGGTAACCCAGCCGCGCGGCGATGGCCAGCTTCACGGCGTTTGCGCTGACGGCCGCGTCGCCTCCCGCGCCCGGGATCGCGCCGGCGGCGGCGCCTGAGGCGGACGCCTTGGAGCCGGCCTGCGAGGTGTAAGGGTCCGCCGAGAGATAGATGGCGTCGGAGAGGATGCTCGAGGTGTGCCGGTAGGCGAAGTCGAGGAGGAGTAGGGGCACGCGCGACTCGTAGGATGTGACGCCCTGGGAGGTGAGGAGGAGCTCGATCATGCGGGCGTCGCGGGGGCGCGGGGCCGAGGCGTTGGGGTTGAGGGGTGTCGATTGCTGCTGCTGTGTTGTGTTGTTTTGCTGCTGTGGTTGCTGTGAGGGTTGTTGGGTGGATGAGGATTGCGTCGGCTGGGACTGGGACGGGGGCTGCGAGCCTGTTGTCGACGTCGCTGCCGTCGCTTGGGTATTGGGGACGGTCTGGGAGGCGGACGCGCCTGCTGAGGAAGGCACCCCATTTGTTTGCGCATCGGAGGTCTGTGAGGCCATCGTGGCGGCGGGCGTTGCTGCGTGGGCAGCAGACGATGTGGTATGGGGATTATCGGGTTGCGATTGGAAGGGAGGTTGGCATCTCCTTGTCGCGACCGTGTTGGAGATGGTCAATGGACGGCGGTGCTAGCTCGGCCTAATGTGGAAGATGGAGAATTGGTAAAGCTTGGGATTCCCCTGCCGGTCTAGTTGTGGTAAAAGACTGTGAGGAAGGCGGAGGGCAGCGACTGCCGTCGTCGGGGGTATATGGGTAGTCGTGGTTGGGTTGCGGAAAGAGCTACCTGTCAACCCACGAGGCGCGTTAATCGCTTCCACCTTCGAGTCTGAGGTCCTGGCCTGCACCTCAGCTCGGGATTCTCAGCGGCCAACTGGTTGATCCGGTCCGGTACTCAGCCGGCGCACTGACCATAGCTTAATCCCACACGGAACATGGGTCTCGGACGGGCAAATCGGCAAGGCGTGGATTGGATGACCTCCCAAAACCTGCATGGAGGGGCAACGTCTGGTCTGCCCCACCACAACACCCGCCGATGCAGGACATGGTAGAGTGGTGGTGTCACACTATGAGGATTTTTACTTTTTGGTGGCGGTGCTCTCTTTCCCTGACACTTGAGTCACAAGTGGGTTGTTTATCTCGATAAAGAAGTGACATTCCACTTTCTTCAATTGACTGCAAAGACAACCTGCATCCATCATCCAATTGTCTCAAATTTCCCATATTCACCAATTGGGCACCCTCTGTTCCTTGTATGTGAGAGAGAACAAGGAAAGAAAAGAGAGATATCCCTCAACTCACTCATCTACATACAAAACAGACTGAAGAACAAGCGGCCATGGAAACGACACTACCCTTCCCCTTCCTTATCAGCGTGGCCGTCCCGCCAGGCCTGGCCAAGCTCGATGGCCTCGACCGGGAGCAGGTCTCGATACTCGGGGCCCCCTGCTTTGAGGCCAACGACCAGACCCTGGAAAAGTTCCACAACTTTCTGAAGCAGCACAACGCAGAGTTCCGCGGCTACTTTGACGTCACAGGCATCTCGTCACGGGACGATGTCGTCTCCCTGCTCGACGCCGGCGCCCGCATGGTCTTCGTCTCCCCAGAGAACCTTGCCCAGTATGAGGAGTTCGGCTCTCGCGTGGGCTCCATCCTCTCCACGGCCGACGTCACGACCAAGGCCGCCTCCAAGCACGCCGTCCTCGTCAAGGACTTTGACTCGACAACGTGCAACCTGGGCTCCTTCATCGAGCGCTGCAAGGTCGAGAAGCTGCCCAACCTGTTCATCAAGCCCGTCCCTGAGAGCAACCTCGAGCACTTTGTCGATATTGCCAAGCAGTGCAATGCCATCCCTGTGCTGCCGTCTGACGGCCTGACGGCCAGCAAGGAGGACTCGAAGAAGCTCTCTCTGTCCAAGCTCATTTCCTCATTTTGGAAATCGGACAGACCCGACGGCCTCATCCCCACCGTTGTCTGCGATGAGTCCGGCACCGCGCTGGGTCTCGCGTACAGCAGCGCTGAGAGCGTTGGTGAGGCCCTGCGGACCCGTACCGGCGTCTACCAGAGCCGCAAGCGCGGCCTCTGGATCAAGGGTGCCACGTCCGGAGATACCCAGGAGCTTGTGCGCATCGCATTGGACTGTGACAACGACACGCTCAAGTTTGTCGTCAGGCAGAAGGGTGGTTTCTGCCACCTGGACCAGCACGGCTGCTTTGGTGACCTGAACGGTATTCCCAGGCTCGAACAGACGCTGCAGTCGCGCAAGAAGTCTGCGCCTGCAGGATCTTACACCGCCCGTCTATTCTCTGACGAGAAGCTCCTGCGGGCAAAGATCATGGAGGAGGCGGAGGAGCTCTGCGACGCCAAGACCCCTCAAGAGGTTGCCTTTGAGGCGGCCGACCTGATTTACTTTGCTCTTACCAAGGCTGTTAGCGCAGGCGTCAGCCTGGCTGATATCGAAAAGAACCTGGACGCCAAGGCATTCAAGGTGAAGAGGAGAACAGGAGATGCCAAGGGTAAGTGGGCTGAGAAGGAGGGTATCAAGACCTCTTCGGCACCTGCCCCTGCAGCGGCGCCCGCACCGGCGCCCGCGTCAAAGGATGAGAAGTCTGACCGAATCACGATGCGCCGCTACGACTTGACCAAGTCTTCCGCTGCCGAGATCGACGAGGTGCTAAAGCGCCCGTCACAAAAGTCTCCCGACGCTATCCTGAACATCGTCAAGCCCATCATCGACGAGGTCCGGAACGGAGGCGACAAGGCCGTCCTGTCCTACACCCACAAGTTCGAGAAGGCCACGTCTCTTACCTCCCCTGTTCTCAAGGCCCCCTTCCCCAAGGAGGCCATGCAACTGTCCCCTGAGTCGACCAAGGCAATTGACATCTCCTTTGAGAACATCCGCAAGTTCCACGCCGCCCAGAAGGAGGACAAGCCTTTGCAGGTGGAGACCATGCCCGGAGTTGTCTGCAGCCGTTTCTCCCGTCCCATTGAGCGCGTCGGCCTTTACGTCCCCGGCGGCACTGCCGTCCTCCCCTCCACAGCCCTCATGCTCGGAGTCCCCGCCATGGTCGCCGGCTGCCAGAAGATCGTATTTGCCTCGCCGCCTCGCGCGGATGGCAGCCTCACCCCGGAGATCGTCTACGTCGCTCACAAGGTCGGCGCTGAGAGTATCGTCCTCGCTGGCGGCGCTCAGGCCGTCGCCGCCATGGCCTATGGCACCGAGAGCGTGACAAAGGTCGACAAGATCCTCGGCCCTGGAAACCAATTTGTCACTGCGGCCAAGATGTTCGTTAGCAACGACACCAATGCTGGTGTCAGCATCGACATGCCTGCCGGTCCCTCCGAGGTTCTCGTCATCGCTGACAAGGACGCCAACCCTGCCTTCGTCGCCTCGGACCTGCTGTCCCAGGCCGAGCACGGTGTCGACAGCCAGGTCGTTCTCATCGCCATCGACCTCACCGAGCAGCAACTGCAGGCAATTGAGGACGAGCTGCACAACCAGGCCATGGCTCTGCCCCGTGTCGATATCGTCCGCGGCGCCATCGCCCACTCTGTCACCATCCAGGTCAAGACCGTCGACGAGGCCATGCGCATCAGCAACGACTACGCCCCCGAGCACTTGATCCTCCAGATCAAGGACGCCGAGAAGGTAACGGAGAAGGTCATGAACGCCGGCTCCGTCTTCATCGGCGAGTGGACGCCCGAAAGTGTCGGCGACTACTCTGCCGGTGTCAACCACTCTTTGCGTAAGTTTATTTCTTCTCTTACATCCCCCATCGATAATGTCGGACAATCTCTGACCGAAGCCACAGCCACGTACGGATACGCCAAGCAGTACTCGGGCGTCAACCTCGCCTCCTTCGTCAAGCACATCACCAGCTCCAACCTGACGGCCGAGGGCCTGCGCAACGTCGGCGAAGCCGTCATGCAGCTCGCCAAGACGGAGCAACTTGAAGCCCACCGCAGAGCCGTGGAGATCCGCATCGACCACATGAACCGCAAGTAAAGGTTGACTGGGGAGACATGTCACAAGCAAAAATGAGAACAAAAGTTGGCTGGTTGTGGGTGAGGCATGGGGGTCATGATTTTATGTAGTTATACCAAAAGTATCATTGGATATATAGTGAAAAACGCTTTGTCTTATTGGACAAAGACGATTAGTCTGGAAATCATGGTTTACTCCCCTCGTCTCCAGTTAGAAAGGTGCGGATGCGCGTGACGAATGCAGTCAGCTGAACCAAAGGGCAGGCCGTGATGAAGGAATGAGAACCTCACGTCTAAAGTAGTTGTAGCCAGGAGAAGCGGAAGATTCAGCACCTAGTAACATATTGCAAACGGTCGAAGGACAAGTGGTTAAGGTCAGCTTGCTTCCAAAAGTACAAAGTAAAATTAGGTCGTCAGGTGCTAAGCTTGCGGTTGTCACAGACATATGAACAAGGGAAGTCTTTATGATACACTAGCCTGTAACGGTATCTCATACACTCTATACCCTAATCTCCCCGAAAATCACCAACACCCCATTTAGTACTTGGGCTTCATAGTGGCCCTGAGTCTGGAGTAGTCGAAGAGACCCTCAATGCTTCCAACAGCGGAGATGGCAATGTCCTGGTCCCAAAGCTTCCTGCTGGCAAAGTCCATAACATCCTTCTCGGTGATGGCGTCGATGGTGCGCTCGATCTCGGCGGGGCTGGCGCGGCGGCCGGTGGTGATGAGCTGGCGGCCAATGTCCTCAGCGATGGCGGTGGTGCCGTCAAGGGAGAGGAGGATGGAAGCCTTGAGCTGGGCCTTGGCACGCTCGGTCTCGGCCTCGCTGACGTTGCGGGACAGGCGCATCCACTCGCGCTGAGCGAAGTAGACGAGGTCGTCGATGCGGTCGTGCTTGTCGGTGACGAGGTAGATACCCCAGAGACTATCACATGTTAGCACGCGTCTGTGATGTTGGGTGGTCACGGCTTACCCGGTGTCGCTGTAGCTGGTGGAGAAGCTCATGAAGCTGTTGGCGATATCGTGCTTGTGGACGAAGCCGCTCAGCTTGCTGCCCTGGTGGGGAGCGTTACCAATGGCCTTGTCGTAGTTGCCGACGATAGCCTGGGCAACAAGGGCAGTGTAGTAGTCGTCGTCGTTCCAGCTGACACCCTCAACAGCGATGGCGATGTTGGCAGTGGGGATGTTGTCGTCGCGAACACGGACATCAGAGCCAATGAAGTCGGCCTTCTGCTTGGACAGCTGGTAGGCCTGGGTGTTGGGTCCGGTGGTGGGCAGGCCGCTGAAGTTCTTCTCGGCGAGCTCGACGAGCTTCTCGTGGGGGATGCCACCAGCGCCAACGAGAACCATGCGGTCGGCAGTGTAGTTGTTCTTGATGTAGTTGGTGAGCTCGGTGCGGGTGATGTCACGAATGTTCTCGCGGGGACCGAGGATGGTGCGGCCAAGGGGCTGGTGCTGGAAGGCGGTGGCGTGAAGGTGGTCGAAGACAACCTCCTCCATCTGCTTCTCGACCTCCTCGGACTCGCGGAGGATGACATCGCGCTCACGCTCGATGGCAGACTCCTCGAGCTTGGAGTTCTGGAGGATATCGGCAAGGATGTCGACGGTCTGGGGAACATCGGAGTTGAAGGCCTTGGCGAAGTAGACGGTGTTTTCGCGCTGCACAAGTGTCAATGGGAGGAAATTTTGATGGTTTCGGTCGACGGGAACGAACCGAGGTGTAGGCGTTCAGGTGGCCACCCATGTTCTCAATCTCAAGCTCGAGCTGCTGCTGCGTCCGGTTTGTGGTACCCTAAAAATCCGGTCAACGGCATGTTCGTCATCGCGTTGTCGTCGCGTCGTGGCCTACCTTGAAGGCAAGGTGCTCGAGGAAGTGGGCGGTGCCATTGGTCTCGTCGGTCTCAGCCCTTGAGCCGGCATCAATCCACACGCCAACAGTCGAGGTCTGGGCGAACGGCGAGTAGTCGGTAGCGACCTAGAGATTGAGAGTCAGATCCGATTCGCGGCGCGTTTTTCAAGGCCAATTGAGCCGCAGGGAGCGGGTGGGCGGATGGAATTGCGTACCGTCAGTCCATTCTTCAACGTCGTCGTCTGAGTCTTGCCGAAGGGGGAGTTGGAAGGCGTGGCGAAGCCCCGGGTAATTGGGCTCGCTCTGGAAAGAGCAGCCCGGCTTCGCAGCCCCTGCGAGAGGTTCAAAGCTAGTCTCCGGGACGCCATGGCGGAGTTGTGGAGGATAGGGAGTAGTATGAGGTGTTTGATGAAATCTTTCGATGAGGTTTCGGCTCAGAAAGCTTTCGCTCTTTCGAAAGGCTGTGTGTGCCTTGAATTCGAGGCGCTAAGTCGGCTTCCGGAATGCCCCGGCCCAGCAATTGGAGCCAATCAGAGTCGGTACGTAACTAATCTGCGGCCCCGGCATCTGGCACCACTCCAGATCCATCCACCTGTTCAATTTATTATTCAGTCATTGATTTCCTCCATGCGCCCCTCAATGTCAACTGTGACATGCACCGGGACAAATTTGACGATGGTAACGAGCGGTGCTGCCAACTCTTTTTTGCTGCCTTTGGTTGACCTTCAATGTACCTGCAAATCCCGTGGGTCGCTGGGTGGTCGTCACTCCCCAGCATCGATGAATCATCTTTCTTCCATCCTGGCCGCTGATGCCAATTGGCCAATTAAGCGGATCCTGCCCGTGCCCAGGCGACAGCCGCTGTTGCATCAAGTCCCATTCGTGCAGCTGAGGCATCCATAGGTGCGGACGGTGTTGAGCTGTTAGTGCAGCACCAGGTCACAGGACTGCCTTTTTGACTTCGACTGCAGATGTCTCCAAGCTTCTGCATGGTCCAGAGTGTATTACTGTATTCCAACTTTAGCCATTGAACAGAAACCCCTCACTGCTCTGGTCTCTACTTAGACAGTTTTACATCCTTATCCCTTTAACACTTGGAAGCCGTATTGTGTACTCGTATGACATCAAGATGCCATCAGACAACTACAACTTTGCCGACGTCTTCCAAGCTGTCTTCATCTCAAAGCAGAAGCCAGCCCCAGAACCCGTTACTGACGCAATGAAAGCCATCATTCAAAGTTACCCTCCGTTGGGCCAGTATACGCAGGTCTTAAACGGACGTCTCACAGTGACTGCAGTTCTCGAGATACCTGCTTCGCGCGCAAGTGAGCCCTGGGAGGTTGCTCTCTGGCATTCAAGTGACGGAGCTGAGTGGGCCGAGACTGCTCTCTCCCGTGTCCCCGACGAAAACGCTCCGACGACCCTGCAGACAGTCCCGGTCCATGTCCAACGGCTTTTCTTCTCCGCTTCAGTTACGTTCAACAAATTGTTCCAATTCACACTTAAATTTCGACACAACGACAGTGAACCATGGAGGTGGACTCGTGACGAACTTGGAGTTGGCGATGCAACAGTCGTTCTGAATGCGAGGCCTGTTCTTGAGACCGTTTCCAAGCGCTTCGACGATCTCATTCCGGGTCTGAACGGTGCCTGGGAAGTGAAGTCCTTGATGAGCCAGTGCCCTGGAACTCGTTTGTGGTCGTTGAAGGCGGCCGTAGACGGTGTTGAAGGGGACGAGTCGAAGCTTGCCAATATCCCTTTGGGCGTACCATGGGGAGGCTTCCTAAGGTAAGCCACCATTGCCCTACGCCTATGCTTGCCGTTGGCACTGGACGGACACTTGTCCCGATCGTGCCTCCACCTGCGTTGTCTTGTTCGTACTAACATTCATAGATGGTTTGCCCTCATTCGTATTTGGTCACCTTGGCTGGCTCCTCGGCATGGAAGAGATTCGTTCCAGCTGGACAAAGACGGTGTACTCTGTTCGTTCTTAAGCCCGGAGGGCAAGCACTTGGTCTTTCTGGCCGTCAGTGGCGTCAATAACGTTCTCTCTGTGTTCCGCAACAACGAGTCTGGGCAACTGTCTGTTCATGTACGTGATGGATCACTCGATGATTGCCAGCCACACACGCTTACACCATGCAGGCTCGCAACGATGGCACAAACTCAGAACCAGCAATTGTTTTGGCCGCTACAGGAGACAACTTTGAGAGTGCCAATGCTGCTGTCATGTACCAGGCTCGAAACTATATTCTTCAAGAGAAGAAAGCAAGCAACGAGCTATTGGCGGAACTGAAGGCTCTTGAGGAAGGCGTAAAGCCGGAATGGATGGAGAACTGGTATGACGGATTGGGTTACTGTAAGTTGCATGCCTTTACACATATCCACTCAATCACCTCAGACCGGTCTTGGCTAATGTGAACAACTAGGCACTTGGAACGCTCTCGGACAGCGTCTTACAGACGAAAAAGTGTTTGATGCTGTCGACAAGCTCGCAGAGAACAACATCAAAGTCACTAGTCTTATTATTGACGACAATTGGCAAACCATCGACTACAAAGGACATGGGCAGTTTCAGCATGGCTGGGTCGAGTTCGAGGCGGAGCCAAAGGCGTTCCCCAAGGGCTTGAAAGCTACGGTTTCGCACATCCGGCAGAAGCACCCACACATTCAACACATTGCCGTATGGCATGCTCTTTTAGGTTTGTTTCCAAAACCCAACTCATCGAGCAAGCAAGACTGACAGCGTCAGGCTATTGGGCGGGCATCTCACCTGACGGCAAGATTGCACAACAATACAAAACAATAGATGTTGTTCGAGAAGACGCCGAGAGGCGGAACCTGCCCCTTGGAGGCAAAATGACCGTCGTGGCCAAAGAGGACGTGGACCGGTTCTATAACGACTTTTACAAATTCCTTGTCGACTGTGGCATTGACGGCGTCAAGACGGACGCCCAGTTCATGACCGATACATGGGTCTCGGCGAGTGCCCGTCGCGAGCTGATAGATGCCTACCTAGACGCGTGGACGATATCTTCGCTGCGGCACTTTAGCATCAAGACTATATCCTGCATGTCGCAGACACCGCAGATCATGTTCTACAACCAGATGCCGCGCAACCGGCCCGCCATCCTCTGCCGCAACTCGGACGACTTCTTCCCCGAGATCCCCGCCTCGCACCCCTGGCATGTATGGACCAACGCGCACAACAGCCTGCTCACGCAGCACCTCAACATCCTGCCCGACTGGGACATGTTCCAGACCGTGCACGACTACTCGGGCTTCCACGCCGCAGCGCGTTGCGTCAGCGGAGGGCCGATCTACATCACCGACGTCCCCGGGCAGCACAGCCTTGATCTGATCAAGCAGATGACGGGCCCGACGATCCGCGGGAAGACTGTCATCTTCCGGCCCAGCGTGGTTGGGAAGACCATTGACCCTTACACAGGATACGACGATGACGGTTTGCTCAAAATTGGAAGCTACCACGGCGCCGCCGTCACGGGCACCCCGATTCTCGGCGTGTTCAACATCTCAGCCCGGCTTCTGACGGAGATCATCCCCTTCACCTCCTTCTCCGGAGTGTTGCCCTCCATGCGCTACATTGTTCGGGCCCACTCCACCGGGAAAGTTAGCCCGCCCGTCTCCCCCGGCTCTGCTGGGTCCTCTCTGACAGTGTCCCTGGATGTTCGCGGGTACGACATCTTCACCGCTTATCCGCTCTCCAGCTTTGACAGCGAGGTGAAGGGCAAGGTATGGACTGCCAATCTGGGCCTGGTGGGCAAGATGACAGGCGCGGCTGCCATCCTCAACAGCGATTTCATGTTGCGGCATGACGGGAAGGTCGAGCTCAAGACTCGCCTCAAGGCGCTCGGCATCCTCGGTAGGAACACTGACATTCCTTGCGTAAAGGCAATGTGCTAACATGGTGTAAAAAGGCATCTACATCTCCAAGCTGCCAGAGTTGACGATAGAGGACGACTTCCTCGTCACCATCCAGAACCAGGTGATCCCCGTCCACACGGTATCCATCAGCAAGGACCACGACTCTGTTGTCGAGATTGATATTGAGAGGGCGTGGCAGGAAATGGGTCTGCACCCTGGGTGGAGCAACGAGGTTGAGATGACGGTCATCTTTGCGATTGACCATGAACAGCCGGTATACGCATAGAAACCCGGCATATGGAGCTGCTGGTTTAGACTAATATTTATGGGACTCGCCTCAAGGGCGAGACCACCAATATGATCCACGGCTACAATTTTTTTGTTACGATACAATTCACAGATAAACTTCCTTCGGGAGTCATTGTCAAAAGACTGCCCTAGTGCTTCTTCTCCTGCGGCTGCAAGCCCAACCTCTTCGCCTCCAGAGAGATGAGCTCGGGAATATCCTCCCGCAGACTCTTCTCCTTGGCCTCCCATCCCAGGTACTTCCGTGCCCTCTCCGCTTTGCTCTTGGAGTTCAGGCCCCAGCTGTTGTTCGCAACCCCGTCGCTCTGCAGCGCCTCCTTCATCGTCACCTCCTTTGTGAGCGGCGCTGGCAGGTATCCCTGCTTGTAAGCCTCTTCGGCGACCCACTTGGCAACATCGCTCCAGGCATGCGTGCCGCTCTCGACAAAGTAATACGCCTTGGGTCCAAACACCTCCGGGTCGGCATTCTTGGACCCGTCCCGGGTAGCCTCGACAAGCGTCACGAAGAGCCGCGAGAGGTCGTGCACATGGACATTGTCCCACTCCGTCTTGCCCGGCGCGATGATGGGCGCGAAGCCCTTTTCGAGGGCGGCCTGTGCGAGCGCGGGCACCTGAATCGAGCGCTGGTTCACCGGGCCGCGGCCGGAGCTGTAGATGGTGGGCGGGGCGACGATGGCGACGCGCACGGCGGGGGAGTTTGCGGCGAGCACAACCTTGTCCACGTTGCGGTGGAGGGCCTCGTCCGGGAAGTTGAGGATGCGGTCAATGTCGCGGATGTCGTGATAGTCCTGGTCCGGAAGAGGGGCCTCGCCGTAGCGGTTGTGCTTGCTGTCGTACTGGAGACGTGGGTGTTAGAGGCGCTGCCTTTGAGAAAAGGGGGAGGATGTAGAGGGGTAACGGTCTCACCCATTGCAGCATGCCGGTGCCCGAGACGTGAATCCAGAAGCCCGGCTGGTCGGGCGAGTGGCCCGCGGCTAGGCCTTTTGCGATGGATTTCGCCGAGGGCTCATCGTCCGCGGAGTCGGCGGTGTCTAAGCGGATCTGGACGTTAGCTGTCACTGATCTTCCAGAGCCTCTTGAAAGCACCAAGTCTTTGGTGCAAACCTAGCTTTCCTAGAGTGCTTCAGGGACGGCACAGGGTGTAAACGTACGGACAACAACATCAGCAGCTGCGGCTTCCTTCTCAATAACATCGGCGTCATGTAAGGTCCCGATCACGATTCGAACCTTGGGGTACGCCTTCTTCACAGGGGCGGCGCGCTCCTCGTTGCGGACGAGCAGGGAGTACTCATACTCTGGGTGCTTATCGAAGAGAGCGTAGAAGGCGTCTCCGCCGATGTAACCTGTTTTCCATACAAGGTGAGCTTCGGCTAATGGAGAGGGATGGACAAGTAGTAAGTAATTGGCATTCCATACCGGTGACACCCGTACTGCGATTCTTATTAGCTATGGCCTCATACCACAAAGTTGAAAGACTCACAGAAAGATCTTTAGGGTCATGTTGAATTATGTGAATGTATTGCTCTGCTGGGGTTTCGATAAGTAGCTTGAAATGGTCTTTTACATGTCTACTCAACGAACGAGATGTCCAAGTGTATGTTGTTTATATATGCCAGAACCCCCCCGCCTTAATGAGCATCCAGATCTCCAAAGAGCTCCTAAAGCTTATTAATTCAACTGCAAATAGCCCATTTCCCCCTATCCCTGAGAGCACTGCTACCCGTATTCGGTGATGCTCCACGGTCGACAGGCCATTCTTTGTCAGCAGAAGAAGGCGGGGTCGTCACAAGTAGAATCAAGGGACAGTAAGCAGCCATGACATCATGGGGTCATCACGCCTTCGTAGCTTCCCCTCCAGAACCCTTCCAGATTTAGACCATCTTTGTTGAGCACTTTGTTTGTTTTGTGGTCAGGTTGTGTTGTCTTCAGCTGTCCTGGCTGGGTGGTATCCTTTGTAGATCCGGGGTGACGATCCCGAATGGTGCTCGCCCAACCAGCTTTTCTCTTAATTCCATTGTTTCGAACATCACACATGGGTAAACACCGAGATGCACAAAATCGCCACTTACGGAGTTAGAAGGCATTAAGAACGTTTTATCCACGCATCAAACAACATGCAGCTCGTGGGAGAAGTTTTGTCCTACGAACACAAGAGAAACCTCACGTAGTGAAGCTAGGTACAAACCCATTATGTGGTCCTCTGGTTCTACGCTGGATAAGTGTAAACCCGGCGGGGTACTGCTAGATCTGCTGAGGTTGTCACGAGTGAGTGCCAACACAGCCTACCCTGAGCAGAGATAGCCATGATCCGATCAACTTTGATGCCTTAAACTCCCTTAAAGCCGTCGTCGCCTCCCATCTGGGACCACTCTCACGACTACAACACTAATCCATCGGATACCCCAGCAGCCCCCGGGTGCCGAAAGCACCACAGACTTACACAGCATATGCAGCGGACAGGCTGCCGCAATGTCTTAAACACGCATGTGAAGCATTTGTGCCTAACAACACTGCCTTTCAGACCGGTTGCATTTGAAAACAGAGACGAAATCGCATCGGCAATCCGGGACACCGGTCTTTAACTTCTTTGTATTCAGTGCGCCCGAGTTGTTAAGAACCCGTGTTACGCAAATTGGCTCGACTCGGTTGTCGAATCCGAGCTCTTCTCATCTCATCATCTATATGTTGTCTTTATCAATCAGTATGCCATCCAACTTTTTTTTGTATTCCGTAACGCCGGCGCGGTGTTGACTCTCGCGCGTGTCCTCCTTGTGGAAAGGAGCCGAAATGGAGTCAAGTTTCAGGCGATCCACCCCTTAGAAATCCGAGGCCGAGTCATTCCGCGTTTGGTATCTATATACTCTCGAACCCGTCAGGTCGTTGCCAGGTTGAACAGAGACGCCAGCCCTGTCTATCAACGGTGGGTGCGGTTGGTCGGGCGTGTGTGTAGGGCCGACAGAGCCGCCTTCCGAACAGAACTCGATTTATGCGTCTTCGAGGAGGATGACGGTCTTGGTGTCGCCCAGCTTCTCGCGGCCGTTCAAGCCGGGGATCTCGAGGATGAAGAGGTAGCCGATGATGTCGCCGCCGAGCTTCTTGACGAGGTCTGCCGCCGCCTTTGCGGAGCCGCCTAGTTACTGTTAGTGGGGCTAGGGAAATATCGGTGCGGGAGGCACCGAGAGGCTGGTCTAGTCCTCAAGCTTACCGGTAGCAATGATGTCGTCAACAATCAGGACCTTCTGGCCGGGCTTGATAGCGTCCTCCTGCATCTGGAAGAAGTCGGAGCCGTACTCCTTCATGTACTCGGCGGTAACGCACGGGCCGGGCAGCTTGCCCTGCTTGCGCACCGGGGCGAAGCCGGTACCGAGACGGAGGGCCATGCCGGGACCGAAGAGGAAACCGCGGGCATCAAGGCCGACAATGACATCGGGGAGGGTTGCGAAACCCTCCTTGACCTGCAATTCGAGGACCTCGCCGAGAGCCTGGTGGACAGTGGGGTCGAGGAAGAGGGGCATGATGTCGACAAAGTCGATGCCCTTGATGGGGAAGTCAGCAAAGTGACGCAGAGCGCCCTTGAGCTTCATCTTCCCACTGGCGAGTTCGGAGGAGGCGGCGGCGGAGGAGGCGGGCTGTCGTCCCTGGGCATCTTGAGGGTTGACGGGATGGGCTGCTAGAGGGTTGATTGGTGCCTGAGAGGCGTCGTTTGAAACGGGAACTTGTTCGGTGGACATTGTGAAGAGAGAAGGGGGGAGGGAGAGGAGGGTTAAGAAGGCCTTCTGGGAGGGTTGAAAAATGGTAATGTGAGTATGTATCTAAGTTGGCAGAAGAAAATTTTGGGGTCGAATCCCGGGAGAGTCGAGAGAGCGTGAGTGTGTGTGAGTGAGAGAGGAGGGGTGTGGGACGCGACAACTGGTTAGCTAACTAAGGTTGGCGGTAGACAAGGTGCTAAAGGTACGTGCGGTTTGTATTGTGTTCTGCTACAACTACGGAGTTACTAGGTACCGGTCCCTTACTCTGACCGAGGGGGGGCCTCGGGGAGGGAGGTGTGTGTCCCGTTAAGATTGAGGTGTGCAAGGAACGACCGAGGGAGTTAGAATGGAAGGCTAGTCCAGCTCGGCTCGCCGGAGTGGAGGGTGAGACAAGGCAAAAGCACGAAAGCAGGCTGGCATATGGCGCGCAGAAAGGATGCGGTCCAGGATCATGAAGCTAGGTTGCAGAGGCGGGAGGCAGGGAGGGAGAGAGAGGGAAAAAAAAAAAAAAAGGAAAAAAAAGTGGTGAGAGTGAACGCGCGCCATCAATTAGGGAGTGGAGAGTTGTGATACGGGCAGGGTATCACTACGTGTGGTGCGAAGTGGGCAGGTCGATTTGATGGGTGGTCCGCCGCGAAAATGACAGCGATGAGGGGACATGGCCGAGCCGGTCGCAAGGCATGATAGGAAAGGCTCGAATGGAAAGCGCTTCGGGATGTGCCCAGATAGGATGCTGCTCGTCCATTATCTTTGCTTGCTTTTCCTCTGCTTCTCCCGAATACTCCCTTGATGCCCTTTGATTGCCGCCCAACTTTGGGCTATCATTACGTGTTAAGACACAAGAACGGACTCGGAGCAAGGACCGGCAGACTTCTCAACGCCATTCAAGCTAGGCTTCGAGCGCTTCCTCTCCCTCTTCTTCTCTTTCGCTCTCTCCTCCGTCATCCGGCCTGCTTCTCGCGCCCAGCGTCTTGCATGTCGCGCGATATCGTATCTGCCTGTAATAGCAAATGGTAAGCCGGCAACGGCGCAGGTGGCACGTCTCCCGGCCGGTCTGAGCCAAAGTACCCCTCCAATGCGACAACGACCCCTCCATATCGGAAGGCAGGGCACCTTGGACAAACGGACCAGGGAGCAGAGAGGCACTACCCCACCATGCCACCCTCTCCGAGAGAGGGACCGGGATACAAGCTGTCCTCTGTCTCACGCTCATCAGACAGCCCAGCACAATGCGAGCAAGCCGGAGAATGTTGAAATGGCACCCCCCAGACCGTTATACATGGGATGACCAGAGGTTCGTTACTCGCTTGTCACCGCTCCATGAGCTTCGAAGCAATCGGCCTCTTCGTTGCTGTCTTTTAAAATGTTGGTGGAACACATGGTACATGTAGAGTTCAGGCAGGTGATGATGCAGTCTCGGGGGTGCAGCTTCACCAAGCGCCGCGGGGAAAACAGCTTCGGCTACAGGTAGACAAGAACCTTTGTCGTGAATGTGGTTTGCTCCGAAGCACAAAGTGCTCCTTAGGCCTGGAGGCGGGTTAGACTCGAACCAGGGGCCTTGCCGTTTTCCCTGTCCGACGCTGATGAATGATATTGCAGCGATGGCTGATGTGGTGCAGCACACAAGTATCCTGCATGTACATGTATTAGTACAATCGTGCTAGGTCGTGACACCACTCGACTCCCTGTATGGATAGGGCAGGGAAGGGGCATGGTAGGCCAGGCAGGTTGCTTGAATAAAGTTGTTGATGGGCTGAGTCGTAGGTAGCTTGCGCTATGGCAATACCGTTGGCGGTGGCCTGGTGCTGGCGACGCGGGTGGTGCGGATGTTGATCTGGGTCTTCACCTCAGTGACCCCTTACGTTGGAGGGGGAGACTGAGATGGCGTCCTCATTTTGGTGTTCCGATAGCCCGATGAGACTGAAAACAAGTCAGTTTTGTTTCAAACGTCCGAAGTTGCCGTGGCCCGTGTGTGCTGTATGGTATGCACGACATAAGATGGCCAGAACGATAGTGATGTTGGGGAGTGAGAGGGGAGGTTCAGATGGTGCGGCGAAATCATCGTGGAGAATAATGGGACCATGTTGATGGGCAGACAGAGAAGAGGAGTGTTTCTTGCCCAAAAGGCCCAGAAGACGAACGTACCGCCTTCGCTGCTTCCCTATTTCCCCCCATTTACTATTGAGGGCGATGTTGTGTCCCATCTCGTTCTGGAGACAAGAACAAGGCGTTTGTGTCTCAAGTCTCCAGCGAAGCAGCAATCGAAAGCTGAAGTTGGCCAATAATTGCTGTTTCTCTAGGCAAGGTACCTCATCCCTTCAAGCCTGTCAAGTCCTCACCTCAACCACAGGGGAAGGGAAGTTCAATGCGACAAGAGACGTCCATCTTCCCTCCTCCGCTTCACATCTCTAGAACGCCACCTCCTCCTATTCCGCTTCTAGATGCATTCAGCCCATGCATATTCTGATTTAATCAGGGGCCAATTACGGGGACAGCGAAGCCGACCCAACGTCTTGGCTGTGAATTGCTGGATCGTTAGCGTTCAACGACGTCGCCAAGCACAGTACTGCTGTCAAGACAAACATTGATTCTCGTCTACGGATACGGCTTCCTACCTATCGTTTCCGTGCCATGATGCCATGACGCCTCCGTGTCGGGCAGCATGCCCAGATCCAGCAAAGCTCAAACAGGGCCAACCCGGAACCATCGAATCCACCAAAGCAGCATCGCAGAAGCCCTGTTACCCGTCATATATGTAAGTGCTCCAGCTAGGTAGGTGCACAGTCATGCGTGTGTTTGGGGGTCCAATACTACATACAGTATGAGGGCTTCCGTCTCTTAGCCAAGCCTACCTTACCAGGACCTTTCTGCCTGGCACTGTTGCACGTTCCCTTCGCCCCTCAGCCATCAGCCGTCAACAGCAGAAGAGTCCTACAGTTGTTGTTCCATTCCGTCCATGATCAAATCGGAATCCCACCCTGCTCATCCCGTCGAAACGTCTCGCCTTCCACCATGCCGTCGTTCTCGAGCCGGCAAGCAGACTCCAGAGCTACAGGCGAACCACTGTTCCATCATCCTCCCATCATTTCGCATTGAGTCACGGCCAGGGATTTTATCGAATCAGAACTCGGACTCCCGTTGTGAACGGTCTGCCGCCCCCCCGCGCCTCGATACGAAAAAGCCGTCTCATACGGGATTCCTCTTTCACCCAGCCGCGGGCTCATATCAGCCCTCACATCAGTCACATCGACTCATCCCACTACCACACCACATTCTAGACCCCATGTCGCGCCAATGCCATCTCCGACACATCGAGACCCCCATGGACCGATAGCTGGAGCCAATACAAGTGGGTGTCTGCTACAAAGTACTGTGCCCATCCATGGGCAGCGGCTTTGTTCTCGGCGGCCCCATAATTCAGATTCCGTCCCAATGCTTCGACACCATCCTATCCGATCCTCTCTAACCGTTATCCTGGAACCATGGACTATTTCTGGCTTGCCACCAACGGTCCATCCTGGGACCCAGGCTCTCACGGCCACGTTCTCCGTCAGCCTCTCCATGTGCTCATCCATCATTCCGGATCAAGCTTGTGAACAGTGTGCCTAGCTGATCAGGTCTAGATCGCGAAAGCCGCTCCTCCGTTATAACCACAGAGCCTAGGTATACCCTTTCAAACCAGTCCCGTCTTCGTCTCCACCGCATCACCACGGCCGCCTAATTCCGATACGGATGCCATATGAGAACTGGCAAGTAACGGCCCTACACCCGCCCTGTTCCATTGATATGCGAACCCGGGTTATGTCACAGGCCGCTTGCTGGACCCCGGAAGTCTTCCCGCCCGTCGCTTTCCCAGGTAGTATTACTCACTAGTATCTTTGCTGAGTGGCTGAAGCCGTCTTGAATTTTTTGGTGTCATCGAATTTCACGGCCGAGACCCCGTCGAAGCCAAGGACGAGACGCGACCCCTCCCCACATGCGGTCGGTTTCAATGCGCGATTCCATCGGGCGGCTCGGACGGAGAGCCTTGCCGCGGTACCTTGCTGTCCTGGACGTGCAAGCTTACCTTTCGGGGGGCTGTCCAGACTCACTCGATTGTACACACAACTGCCATTCTCAGTGAAACAGTGAGCCCTGCTCCGTAAGCTCGGAGTCATCACGGTTCCTCGCAATGGGGTATGAGCTAGCCCGAGTCTGAACCTTCGAGATATCCCCTTCTATGCAAGCCGCGGAACCGTGCAACCGGCATTGGAGCAAGACACATGTCCGAGATCAGCGACGACGACTTTCGAGAATGGGTGCATTAGCGGCGTTCACAACGCTCCGGCACAGGTGGGAACGGGATCGTCGACGCACCCGTCCGGGGAGCGAACTTTCTGGCCAGGCGCTCTACGCAAGTAACGGGCTCGGTAATTTCCTGGTTGGGCGGCCCAGGACGTTCAGATATGCCGTGCCTCCGACGCCGCTAAGCAGATAGTCGATGCAATGAGTCAGTTTCAATGACCGACGTTGAGCAACCCCCCATCCTTCACCGCTACTGTTCGCGCGCGGCGTCATTGGCTCGCGGTCTGAAGAAGGAAAATCTCTTAGCAACATGCAACTGTGGGTAACTATATGCTGACGTTGCTCAACTTTTTTTTTTGGGGGGGGGGGATGCAGTCAGAGGGCCACCGGGTCGGCGTCCTATGCGTGCCAGTTGGCAACGAGCGGCCTGGCCTCTAAGCTGTTTAGTTGGCTGCATCGAGTCACATCAACCCAGTTTGTTGTCTGGAGTTCGGCAGCTTTGGCTGCTACTGCCTGCTTATCACAACAGTTCCCATCCACAGACGGATACAGAATCACACAAAGCCTGCATGTCGCTAGGTAAAAGGCTCCGGCTGGGCTGGAAGTGATGCCCCGCGGTCGTTGATTGATGCCGATCTGCAAATCCGCCGGAACGCTCAGCGACCTATATATCCTGCTTCCCAGTCCGAGCCGCACCATAGCTTGACCGAGCCGTCGGACCAGCCCTGTTGCGTCCAGAGGGTGTCATGGCTGTTATGGTTCGGGACGGATGGGGGGGTAGGACAGCATTATGCAGACGGCCGGATCAGTCAACGGCCCCAAATCTAGACAACTGAGAGCTGATATTCGGGTGACAAGTCAACGTATGCCGAACACTTCCGTCATTACTGGGGGGGGGGGGGCTTGGTGTCCGCCCCCGACGTCGTCTTGTTATTACAACAGTACGAAGCAGGCAGCGCCCGTTGATCATATGCGTTTGCCAAGAATCTCGCCATCAGAACGCGCCATATGTCAAGAGGAACAGCAAGTTGCGTTCAACTCAGTTATCATTAATTCTATGTAATTATCATCTGCCTCAGTAATGACGAGGCAGGTTTCTTCGTACGTCATGCTAAGAAGGGGTCTTTGGGAGCGTTTGGTATCTAATCTAAATAAACGTGGGAAACGTGAGCCAAAAAAAGGGGGGTATCTTTCTTTTTTTTCCTTTAGTCTTCCGCGACAACTTGCCAAGAGAACAGTTGCGTGCGCGTAAAAAACAAAACAAAAGACACAATCCGCTGAGAGAGAGACAAGAAGGGAATGGCACCATCCACAAGAGCTTTTGATGTTTCTCTTATCGGTGATCTCGAAGAGAGACGGAGAGGTGGCTAGGATGTCGTGCGACACCGAAGAGAAGGGGGTGTGCTCTTCCGCAAGTGAAGCGAATACCGATCTTGGGATAACGCCTTGAGGAAAACAAGTTGGCAGGATTGGTGATAAGATTAGGCAATGTCGGCTTGAATGTGCCGAGGAATGATGGGCGTGTCGGACCAGGTGGGTGATGGCTCGTTTGTTTGTCTGTTTAGTGGAATTGCAGTCGGATGATGGAGAAGAACATGTTTTGCAGAACGTGGAACATGACAGCCACGCTGGTCGGCAGCAGCTCGGGCCAAACGGCAAGGTCGAGCTTGCCCTCCATGCCAACATCGACGCCAAAGATCCAACGGATGAGCGCGCGAACGCAGACGGACGCGACGAGCTCACAGGCCCAGGTGACGGAGGAGGCCCGGAAGGTAAGGTTGAAGTCGTAGTCGTCGCCCTTTTCTTTCATGTCGAAGGCGAAGTAGGGGTAGACGTCCTTGTTCGGGCCAAAGTGCAGGACGAGAATGCTGCCGAGAAAGGCGACCATTGAGACGTTCTCGGCCAGGAAGCGGATGAAGACGTTTCGGGTGCAAACCTTCTGGTAAGAGGCGTAGGACTGGTCCGTGATGTTAAGGGCGAGTAAAATGCGGTGGTAGAGGCGGGACATTGTGAGCGGAGTGAGGATAATGAGGGTGCTGCTGGAGAGGATCTGAAGGTAGATGAATTGTTCCGGGGAGCGGAGGCGGGCGTAAAGGGCGCGGACGTAGGTTTGGTAGGTGAGCATGAAATACCTAGATCGTGATGTTAGCAGCGCTCTCGTAGCCTCAGATTTGTGCAAGAAAGGATGGCTCACAGCTTGAAGACCCAACTCAGGGGGTAGCTGCCGACTCTTTCGCCCTCACGAATACCTAGCAGCCAAGCAGTTAGGGCATCGAGTAGGTGGACAGTGATGATCCAGCTATAAACATATACAATGGTCTCCAAGTTGTTGTGAGGGAGCGTCCGCAAGTATATCTCAGCGTAGGCCTCTCCTATTACGTACGCCATCAGACCAACAAAAAGGGCCAGACAAAACCAGATGAACCGTACAAAGCTGGCAGGCAACCATCTGCGGCGCATCCTAACGCCGCCCATATGCCGAGACTGTTCGGCAGCGACCTGGAGGGTGTTGTCCGGGTCGAAGGAGTCGACGCTGAGGTTCGGCCGGCGGCGGTTAGCGCGCCTGGGAATGCTCCCTTCGGCCTCGCCTGTCCACCAGGACGACGTGAAGATGCGCTGCGTCTCGGAGAGCGACTGACGCAGCTTGAGGTGCCGCTCCGAGGTAAGGAGGATGCAGAAGGCGGTCATGACGGGCATGGCCATGACGATAAAGGTCCAGGAAATCCATGCCGTGTTGTGCACAGTGAGGAAGCGTGTCTCCGGGCTAAGGTAAATTGGGATCGGAACCGCTATAGAGACCAGCGCAATGAGCGACATGGTGACGGGGAACCCAAGTGATTGCGGCCACCTGCGTGCGTGTAAGTCGTTTAGAGCCTGCGGCATGTATGGATATGAGAGATGAGATGTACGTACCAATTCAAGCTGTATAAGTTGAAGACCTTGGTGATCCATATCAGGGCCGTCACGTTGTAGAACGCGTAGTATACGAAGAGGAAGAACCAAAAATTAATCTGCACTCTTGCTTCGCCGTGGCCAGGTATCTTACGCCCGGACCCTGGGCCGAGATCATCTTGGTCGTCGTCATCTTCGTCGGGAAATGAGTATTTGGGAAACGGTATGGCGCACCACGCAATGGCCTGCGTTCCTCCAATGTTAGCCATACTTTCGTCCCATCTTCTGTTTGCTAAGTGTCGAGCTGTCAACATACCAGAGCAGCGGGCATCAACACCAGCACCCCATATCGACTCCACCAAACATCGACGACCCCCTTGACAGCACTCTGCTTCGGCTCTACCCAAACATCGGAGATCTTACGCCACGTCCTCTGCCATGCGCTTAAGTCCTCCCAATTGCTCCTTGTGCCGTCATTACCATAGCTTTCGGGACCCGAAGCAGAAAGCAGAGCCCCATAGCCGACGTAGACGCTTCCGCGGTTGTTGGACGTGAAGAGGCCTAGAGTGCTGGAGCGCCGTCGGCGACCGGGGACGTCATTTTGCTGAGGAACGGCGCGGAAGCGGCCAAGCAGAGGGGAGGCGTCGCTCGTGAGGCGGGTTCTGGACTCGTTGCCTTGTGTGAATTGGAAGAAGCTCGGCATTGCTTCAAAACTCGAGTGTTCGGCAAGGTTCGCTTATCTTCGCGACATGGGGGATGGCGTTGTTTTGGTTTTTGTACTGAACGGGGACTCTCGAAAGCTTTCGTGTATTAAGCCGTTCGACGCGTTTGTGTCCTCGACAAGTTGATCGCGATGCGCCGGGTCCAAGTCGTATCTTATCTCGAGCTGCTTTGTTGCTTATACGGGTGACGGCGTGCGCGGGTCTGGGGTTGGAATGTTTGGGTGTCGAAGCTCGTGGTGTAAGGTGAAGGAATCCTGGACGGTCATCCAGTGTAAATTGGGATTTCAGTGGCTTATGACGCTAAGGCCGCCGTGTGCCTGGGACGGTCCCTGAAATTTCGGCGGACACGGCGGATCTGACCCCTTGACGCAGCGGGCGCTAGCGCGCTTTGGGCGGGTATGGGGTGTGTTGGCAGCGGGGGCATCGGCCACGTTCTGCCCCGATGTCTTACGACCCGGGATGCCGCATGAGTTTCGAGAGATTAGCATAAAGGAACAAAGAGAATGTCGCTCATTATACGCAAGCCGTTGTGGTAAGTTGTTCACATTGGAATACTAGTATGATGGCGTTCATCCCTTTAACCGAGCCCCCAAACTCCCCTGTATGAATGTTGATCGCTTGCTTGTGGCGAGCCGAAATCCATGCTTTCTAGATGCCGCGTAGAAATCCTTCGTTTTGATGCCAAACCCCCATAATAGTGTACAGCGTCGTGGTCTAACATGATTTCATTCCTCCTGATCCATGGTTTCCTCGAAACCCTCGGAATCGCCAGTGTTGGTATCGTCTGTAGAGTAGTCTTTGTCCTGAGGCACGTCGACAAACTCATTGTCAACTTCGGCGTCGGCTTCAACATCAGCCTCGCCCTTCGCCTCGACATCACTCTCGACATCCTTGGCATCTTCAGAAAAGGCAACGACCTTTGCAGTGGGTGACTTCTTGGGTGGCTCTAGAACGTCACCGCTCCACGGCTTGCATTCTTTTACAAGCTCACCGCATCTTAGACACGTCCAGCCTTCGCCCTCTTCTCTCTCGAGACGGGTTGCAAGGCAGACAAAGCAGTACACACACCCGCAAGGAATGGTCTCGTATGGATTGGTAATATCAGTCTGGGCTGAGCCAATGACTCCGCTCGATGCTGCCGCAGCCATGATCTCGGTTTCTGTACTCGCAAGTGCGTTCTGGTCCTGGTAGCAGATGGCGCAGGTGCGCTCAGGCAAGAAGCCGAACTCGCCATTTGCCGTCTTGTCTTCATCTCCCTTTGTGGTGATAATCTCTTTCGTCTTGCGCCATGTACGAGAGATCCATCTTCTCCACCGGTTGATGCCGACGAGTGGCAATATGAAGAGCAAGAATTCCGTAAAGGCGTGCCACACAAGCTGCCGATTGAGGTACTCAAAGGATACCTCTCGGCTCACCTGGCTAGTGGGGGGAGCCAGGCGCATCCGCAAGACCCTATCCAACAGGGTGCGATAACGTCCTCGCAGAAGAAAGACGAGGAAAGAAACAAAGGCTGCGCCGGCATGCAGCGTTGTTATTCGAGAGGTGATTCTTGACAGTTGTTGAAGACGAGGGTCGGGTTCGTCGCTATATCCGTCATCGTGTTCAAGGAGCCAGTTCTCCCACTTCTCCCAGCCGTATTTCCCAAAGACAGTGACCAACCCGTACAAGGACTTCTGCCACTTGGACGGCGCAACCAGAACCGAGCCGTTCTTGCGCGCATCCGTATACTTCAGATTCTGTAGAGCCGCGCCGTAGGTCGCATCGTTATCCCACACAGTCAACTTGAAAAGTATGGCGCGGAGTGCCAGAAGGATTTCGGCGGACCAGTCGTCTTTCAGGTGGCCGCCGGCGAAGTATTTGAGCGCATCACCAACCTGGCCGCGGAGGAGTTCCAACAGCTCGTCATCCAGCAGTTCCGCGTCGACCTGGCCAACCCGGAATGCGGGACGGGTCCCATCCTGAGATGATATCGAGTCCCAGGCCAAGCCAAGGCGACTGAAGGGGAACGGCAAACGATCGATCTGGGCACGGGCTCGTGATGTTTGTCGTTGCGCGGCGATGCGGGCCGCGTTATCGGCTTCGCGGGCTTGTCGTCGGGCTGCGAGGCGCTGCTGCGCTTGCGCAAAGTTGGTCGATGTCATCTGGGCGACATTGAGGGGTGGGATGTGGTGGTGAGGTGCAAATCGATGTGCATCACACCTCTTCCCCAGTTGGTTAATGATAAGGTACGGTTTGGTAGGGGCAGAAAGTGGGTGATGGAAGAGCCGAGGTCCGCCATGCCAGCACCTGGTGCAGGTCTACTGCCGCGGGCGGCGGCTGAGGATTGGCGGTAGTGGTCTGACCACATGGGCCGAGAGGCCGGCTGGCGGAGCATCTGACGTACCGGGGCGCGCGGGCCACCTCCCTGTCTTAAAACACCAGCACAAACCCGACTTTGTTACCAAAGCAACTCTACTTTGGGCATGTCAAATATGATCTTACAAACCACCTTACATCTGTCAGGCCGCTGGCTTTGTAGACTCCCTGCAGAGAACAGGCTTACATCAGACGGCGTGTAACCAACCCAAATAAACCCTTGTGTAACATCAGGGCTGAAGGTTAACAGTTTAAGATGAACCAACCTCAAGCGCTACCCCTGCTTGCGTGTAGCCGCAATTGCCGCTACTGCTTCTATCCGTCTGCCATGCCATCATTCCGGGCTCCCATAAAGAATGCCAACGGACATGCCCGGTCTCCTATTCGCCGAGAATACGCCACTAGACCCAGAACGGTGGGCGGGCCTTGCTCAATCTGTCGACCGGTTCACGATCTCCAGGTGTGCTGAGAGAAGGCATCAAGGCGGTCTTCCACACGATTGGCCAAGATGCGGTCATGCGGCTGCAAAAGCAAGTCAAGCTTATGTCCACTAGCGCTAACATCTCCTCATCTTCTCGGTTCCACAGGTCGGAAATGCTGGAGATGCGTCCCAGAGCTATGCTTTGTCAGGCCTGCTTCTAGTTGTCTCTTGCGGTCTGCCGCACGCCCATCAACATCATTGCTTAAATATGGACAGTGTTAGTCTGACCGACGGACTTGAGCGAAGCCAGTGACGCATACTGTAGTTCTCCCTGCCTCCCGGTGTCATCTTCGCCCAATATTAGGGTAACGTTACTCATCAACAACAAGCACACTGGCGACCAACAGAACGGTGAGTTATGCATGTTTTCCGAATGTACTCCGTGAGACTCCGACACTCTGTATCCTGCTTTGGCCAGCCATGGATGAGGAGCCCAGCAGCCCTGATGCGCTCTTTGCACCAATCACAACACTCGTATCGTATAGAGAATTTGACCTCTGGTTTGTTGGCAACAACCAATATCGAACGGCGGCAGAACCAAATGCACAATAGACCGTTAGGTAGCAGCTCGCCACTCCTACAAGTCCACCCTGGACTCAACGAGAGTCTGCTATTGCCTCCCATCGGAACCGGAGCATTACAACCCTAACCTGAGGCTGATGGGAAAAGCTGGAGGCCCAGACAAGGCGACCTGCATCAGCCGTATTAGGAACCGCTACACTTACATGATAGCAACCCTCCCCTTGGCGACAGTATACACCCTAACCATCCTTTGCCCAATGGTCCGACAAAGAGGGGTTGCTCAACATGGTCTTGACGCAACCTGGCCCCCACCCATGCCTTTACAGCAGTGCTTACCAAGATGCTTCTATTTTTCGATTGTCCACTAAGAAGTCCCTTCTTGCTCCATATCGTGCTTGTTGGCTTCAAGACCGGCCAAGAGGCAAGGAATCGCGGAGACTAGCAGAGTGGCGGGGCTTAGACAATGAGACCAATGCAACCGTTTTCTGTCATGTCGTTTCCACTTGATCTGTCATGCTTCTGCGTCACTGCATCTCTTGCCCGTTTGGGTTTACGGGATGTGAACGTGATATTTAGGCATCCAGTTTATTGAGAGGTATTGACAGGGTTGACATTCTTTGAATACTAATCACCGTCGTTTGGTTCAAGTGCAGGTTTACATAAACATCACAGGCCGAACCCGGGGAGAGACCTTGCGACAGATGCCTCAAAGTTTCGACTGCAGCCGACGTTGGCCTCGAACCAAGACTAATGCAACTCGCCATGGTGTCCGAATCAACTTCCAGCCCCGGAGAAGCCAGTGACCTGGGAGACGCACAGCAACGTGCCGGAGCCACTAGGTCAAAAGCCACCATACGGGCGTCTCTTGCCTGTGTGCCCTGTCGATCGAAACACGTCAAGTGCGACTCTGTGCTGCCAGCATGCCTCAGATGTCGTCTGGAAGAAAAGACCTGCTACTATGCCAAATCCCGGCGTGGAATTCGAGATGCCAAGAAACGCAGCCTCATCAACGATCCTATTGGTCCTCCCTCAAATTCTACGGAGTCGCCAGTTTCCTTTCCTTCTCCCGAGTTAGCGAGCCTTGAGATCCCCATCAATGTGGTCGACACACTACCAGGAGGGTGGTCTCTGATCAGGAACCCACAGCTCTCAGATCCAAGAATGGCTTCGCCGACTTCCCTTCTCTTCGATCTCTACTTTACAAACTTTCACGACGCACATCCGTGGCTACTTCCTAAGAGCCAGCTCTTGCATCGGATTCGCTCCGATCCCGAGCCTTTCCACTTCCTGGCAAGTTGTATCGCGTACGTTGGATCTCTTTTCTCCCGGGCCATTTCCTCGGAAGAGCTGCGAGAGAAAGCGTTTAGCTTGGCCAGCGGTGGGTTGCCGATGACGTGCTGGACAATTCAAGGGCTTCTCGTTCTTAGCGTTGCGGCATTAGGGGAGAGCCGGATGGACTTGAGTGCCGGATGGATGGATACTGCCACTCAGATGGCTCTCGATCTCGGGATGCAAGAAAAGGCATTTGCAGATACGGAGTCTGACCCATTTATGGCGGAGAGTTTTAGGAGGACGTACTGGGCACTCTACTGGCACGGCAACATGCGAGCGATGCGCGAGAACTCGCCAACGTTTACATTGTTTGGTGTTGTTGCAACTACAGAACTTCCCTGCGAAGAGTGGGAGTATCAATCAGGGGTATGTGAATCCTCATTTACCTTGGACGAATCTTACGCCGAGCTCTGAGCTGACATATCACTAGGAAATACCACCTTCTTTCTCATTGAAAGAATACGGTGCTAGAGATCTGATGAGTGACAAAAGCTACTCGTCTTGGACCTACCTGATCGACCTGTGCCGCCTGTGCGGAGAGTTGATCCTGCCGATGCCAACACTGCCACCTGGACTACTGTCCAGCACCATTGACAGAGCCGACTCCGGAATCGTGAGCTGGCTAATTACTTTGCCTAAGTGGAAGCAGGAGTTGGTGGATTCGGGAGGCACGGTCGACATGATTCTCTTCCACGCAATGGCATATGCGCACAGGTATGTTCTTAATAGCTGATTGTTCGCCCAAAGATTCGTCTTGCTGACGGCACTATAGCCTGAGGATCAAGATGCAGGTACCATTGGGAGCCTCAGGGTTCGGCATCAGAGATCTCCTTGCACTTGGCCCGCTCTTCAAGACTGGCGAATCCTCCTTGGCAACGACACCACGATCCTTTAACACATCCCATCCGTGGCTTAAATGTTCAACCGCTCTCCAGGCAGGCCTTTCCACCATTGGCCTCTTTAAATTCTCGCTTCCACCGGCGCGGTACAGCCCAGCGTGCATCATCGGCTTGCAACGGGCGGCTCTTCCCTTGCTCAATGCAAGAATATACGGAGGAGCTGAGTCACCAGCTTTAAGAGAGAAGCTTGATCTTCTGTTAGGTGTGCTGAAGGTAGCCAGCGAGATGTGGCCTGTTGCCAGAAACATTGGTCATGAGGTTAGCGATGTGTTGAGACATGTGAACACCACGTATCATCGCAACACCATACCTGAGTACGACCCGAGCCTGGATGCTTTCATTCAAGATATGGCATCATCTGGGAACATTCACAATCCTGACATGTTTCCCTTCCCCGACCCCAGGACAACGGAAGAGATGTTTCACTGGAATATCGGTATCGCGGGATTAGAAACATGACATGGCCTCATCGAATTGGTCGAAGAGTCAGGACATGGGGATATCATGAAGAAGCTCCTTGTACATGTGTAATTGAAGATATTGGTACCAAGCATAACACCAAGGAAGCGCCAAAGCGCATTGACGTCAGAGTTCACAATTGCTACTTGCCAAAGGTGTGAACAAACAACGTAAGAACTCTTCAGGTGAAGACTGGGAATAAGAATAAATCAAGTTATATTTCAGAAACGGTTTCCGTGCTTCTGAATGTCACCGTCGATGAGCTCTCGTCCAGTAGGAGTATAAACATATCAGAACACGAAGTCAAGGAGGCAGAAGTCGTTGCCCAGCCATGTTTGCTCGAGTGTCGAAATTGAACACGACATCAACCGTTAACTCGCTCCTACCTAGTTAGTTATGCGCAGTATTGCATTGAAACTACAACGGAAGAGATATAATACGCACTAAGGCTAAGTTAGTCGCTTTCTCTCCGAATATAGGAGAGTTTGACATTATGGCAGAGCAACTGAAGCAGGCACGAGGAGCCCAAAGCTTTCCAACCGCTAACAGCCCGTTGCAGTGCCCATGCTTCTTCAGCGCCCCACTACCCCGCGATGACCGCCCTATACACAGTACGCCAGTGCCCCGCCAGAGCGATAAGACCTGGCTTGTCTAAAATTCCGACGACTTCTTCGATCCTCCCGCCTTTCTCGAATACGCGACTCCTTATTCCTAGTCCAACCCTTGACCATACACACCCTGACCAATCTCCTTGGACCAAACGACTTGGGTATCGACGCCTTGGTCGCTCACCAAGAAGACCACAAGATGAGCTTCGCCATCGAGGTACCTGGCGACGCCAACCCCCTCAGCTTGCAGGAGCTCTGCCGCGTTCTCGAATCCGCGACTACCTCGACCGACTACGCGCGTAGACAGGCCGCTGGGCAGCAGCTTTCGTCATGGGAGACTGAAAAGGGTTATTTTTCGTCGCTCCAGGTATGTCGTTAGCCCTTGGGTATGCGATGACCCCAGTGGTGTACTAATGTCCTGTCTCTAGACCGTCTTCCTCGACAAGTCCCTCCCCCGCGAGATTCGATTCCTCGCCGTGATCCAGCTCAAGAACGGAATCGACAAGTACTGGCGGTTACTTCCCCATGTAAAAGGTGGGCTGGACCCAGATGAGAAGAATGTTGTCCGGCAGCGCTTGTTCCAGGGCACGCTTGAAGAGGAGGAGACGGGTCTTTCATTGCACAACTCCTTAGTCACCGCCAAAGTCATTAGGATTGACTATCCGCAACACTGGCCGGATGCCCTATCACAAATCATTGGGCTCGTGAGATCGTCCAAAAACGGCAATCAGCAGCACCTCCATGGTGCTCTGCAGATCCTCCTTCGAGTTGTGAAGGAGCTTGGCACTGCTCGCCTCCGACGGTCCCAAACGGCCCTCCAATCCGTCACCCCCGAGATGGTATACTTACTAGGAGAGATCTACACCGAGAAGTCAGCAGTCTGGGTTGAGTTTCTTACGAACGGCCGCGGCGATGAGGATACCGCCGACACGGCTATGCTTAACAGTCTCATTGCCCTCAAGACAATTCGGCGACTGGTCGTGGTAGGCTATGAGGCTCCCCACAACGACAAGACGGTTGAACAATTCTGGACTGTATCTCAGAATCACTTCGGGCAGTTTCTCGGCTTTGTCAGCCACGACTCTCCTGTACCCGCGCCCTATCAAGATACGGTGGGAAAGCACCTCTTGCAGTTTACGAAGCTCCACATCGACATGTCCGAGGCGCACCCCGCGAGCTTCGCGGTTCTGCCAAACTCTTTGCCCCTGGTACACGCGTACTGGGATCTGGTGGCAAAGTTTGCGGAGGTTTTTGAGAAGTCGGGTGGCATTCGGCAGTCCTCCGGTGATTCGGGTCCGTCAGAGTCAAAGTCAAAGGTCGAGGGACCTTTGCTGGAGAGGCTGGCATTACGGGGCCTGCTCTTGATGAGAGCGTGCCTAAGAATTGCCTTCTATCCCAAGCAGACTTTCAAGTACCGGAGTGCGGAAGCCAAGAAGGACGAGAACGACGCTGTCGCGCTCATCAAGCAAGAACTCCTCAACGACGAGTTTGTAGTGCAGATGGCTAATACGATCATCACACATCTTTTCGTTTTCCGAAAGGCTGATTTAGACGCCTGGGAGGAAGATCCCGAGGAGTGGGAGCAACAAGAACAGAGCGAGGGTAATGCCTACGAATGGGAAGTCCGTCCCTGTGCCGAAAAGCTGTTTCTGGATTTACTTGTCAACTTCAAGCAACTCATGATACCCCCCCTGCTTTCGTACTTCCAGATTGCGACCAACGCACAGTCAGATATTGCTACCAAGGAGGCAGTGTATACGGCTATGGGTTTGGCCGCTCCGAATGTATCAAACGCGTTCGACTTTGACAGTCTATTGGTCTCGACTGTTCTCCAAGATGCACAGCAGCAAGGGCCCCTATACAAAGTCCTCCGCAGACGCATCGCAATCATGGTCAGCCAATGGGTCACTGTCAAGATCGCTGACAACAGCAGACCACTCATCTATGAAATGTTCCGACACTTTCTTAATCCCGCCGACCCAACCAACGATATTGTTGTCAGAATCACTGCTGCACGTCAGCTGAGATGGATCGTGGACGAGCTTGCTTTCAGTGCAGAGGCCTTCCTGCCGTATGCAGCTGATGTGCTCAATGAGCTTCTCCAGCTCATCCAGAATGTTGACGTTGACGAGACGAAGCTCGCTGTTCTGGAGTCTATGCGAATCTTGGTCACAAGATTAGAGAACTATGTCTCTCAGTTCGCAGACTACATCATGTCGAGTCTGCCCGGTATCTGGGAAAATTCTGGAACAGAGGAATACATGATCAAGCAAGCCATCATCGCCATCTTTGCTGCCTTGGTAATGTCCATGGGCAGCGACTCCCAGAGGTATCAGCATTTGATGGTTCCGTTGCTGTCAGAAGCCGCCAAACCTGGCTCTGACCTACACACATACCTCATCGATGAGGCTTTGGAGCTGTGGAACTCTGTTCTCATGCAAAGCAACCCACCCTTATCTGCCGAGATTACGAGCATCGCGGAGCTGTCTCTTCCCCTTCTGGAATATCAGACGGAGACCGCAGCACAAGCACTCTCTGTGGTTGAGTCGTATATCCTCCTCGGAACCCAGACCGTCATGGAGGACAGGTTACGGCGCCCTTTTCTACAAGCATTGTCAGGCGTTCTAGACTCCAGAAGCCGAGAGCAGGTCAGACTCGGCACAGTATGTATAGAGTACCTGATCCGGGCCGCCTCTGAGCTTGGCGGCACGCAAGTGATTTTCCAGGACCTCCTGGAGATTGGGTTCCTTGGGAAGATCATGGAGGCTCTCCATGATGCTTGGGAGGCTAACCAAACAACCGGACCGAACAAAAAGGTCAGCAAGCTCAATACGATCACAGAACGTGATTACTTCGCAATCCTTTCCCGGCTAGTCATCGCTGACCCGGCCCTATTTGTTACAATGCTTACCTCTTTCGGCCCTCTAGAGGGTGTTTGGGGCTGGCTCAGCGGCGAGTGGTTCGCCCACCTTGACGGCTTGGACCATCTTCCTAGGCAGAAGCTGTCCCTCCTTGCCCTAACGCGTCTTTTGGAGCTTCCGCAACCGATGCAGAACCTGGCCCTCGCCAAGCTTCAGGACTACTTCACTCTCTGGACAGGCACCATTGCCGAGCTCCAGGACGGGACGACAGACGGTACCGACTCGCTTATTTGGCAAGAACTTGAGCCTACCGACTACGACACTCCCAAAAGCATCAAGGAGACGGAGTTCGGCCAGAAGGACCCAATTCATACGGTCAACGCCATGCATTTCGTGAAGGAGAGACTGCAGGAGGTAGTCCAGCGTTCTGGCGGCGAGCAGCAGTTTGAGCAGGAGTGGGCCATTAACGTGGACAAGGATGTGTTGCAGAAGTTCTGGTCATTGACGCAAGTGACGGGGGCGTAAGATGCAATATTGCCGACGATTGGGCTGATTGTGATTTGACCTTCACAGGTCAGGGGCGGAACTATTATGACTTCATGACAAAGCTGTGGGATAGAGGCGCGTGGCCCTTCGTCAGGTAATGGTGAATGTGAATCAAAATGAGAATCTGAAGAACAGTTTAATCAGTGCTACCGCGGTGAGGCTGAACGTTGAGTTGTGAGGAAGAACTTGCTTTCTAATGGCATTGCTATAGTCGCTAAAACTGGTTCTTTTGTTCTTTACAGCTTGCTCTGACTGTCCTGGGGATCTTGACAACCACCTTGCCCCAGGTGCCCCGGCTTCCCAGGGCTATCAGCGCGTCGGGGACGCGCTCAAGTCCGACGAACTCTTCGTCGGTGAACTCGGTCCCGCGCAGCTTGCCCTCGGCGACAAGCTTCATGATGCCCTTCCATACCTCGACGACCGTCTCCTTCTCCTTGACGGCATACTGGCCCCAAAAGATGCCCACGAGGCTGATGTTCTTGAGGAGGACCTTGTTCATGGCGACCTTTTCAATCTTGCCGGCGGCGAAGCCGATGATGAGGATGCGCCCGTTCCACGCCGTGCACTTTGTGCTAGCATCGACCATGCCCACGGGGTCGTAGACGATGTCCACGCCCCTGCCCTTGGGAGTCAGCGCCTTGACCTTGGCGGGCCAGTCGGCCTCGCGGTAGTCGACGACATGGTCCGCGCCAAACGCCTTTGCGACCTCGAGCTTGCGGGGTGTCGAGGCCGTCGCGATGACGGTAGCACCGAATGCCTTCGCGACCTGCACGGCGGCGAGGCCAACGCCGCCGGCAGCGGCGTGGACGAGGACGATGTCGCCAGGCTTTATGCCCGCGCGGACGACGAGGGCGCCATAGGACGTGGGCGCTGTGACAAAGAGGCCAGCGGCCGCCTGGTAGGACCAGCCTTCAGGGATAGGAAGAAGCTCCCGCTCGCGGGCAAGGCATTTCGTGGCGAAGGCACCCTGAGTTGCGCCGAAGACGCGGGCGCCAACGGGGTATTTGGGGTTGGACGAAGGCGCTTGGAGGACTGTACCGGCGAATTCGGCACCAGAGATCCAGGGGAATGCTGGGCGGCTGTTAGCTGAATAGCCAGTGATTGTGTGACAGAGGTGAGAGGCACTAGGAACTCACGGGGCTGCGTTTGATATTTGCCTTGGATTTGGAGAATGTCAAAGAAGTTTGCAGCCGTGGCGTGTACTTGGATGAGATACTCATCGTCCTTCTTGGGGACGGGGTCCGGGAGGTCCGTCACGCGGAGCTCCTTGGGAGACTTTTGGGATTCAGCTTTAGGCCACTGGTGAGAAAGACTGCGATTTCGATTAAGCTCACCTTGACATACTCCTTGATCTGGATGCCGCGCATCGTGACAATGTTGCCACCTTGAATGTACAAGTTTCTAGATGAAACAGCCTAAGCCTCAACGTACGAAGATGAACAGCCTGTATTGAATGAGAAAGATGGACGTGAATGACCCAGCTGGTATGGAGATGTCAGCAGTGAGTTTGTAGGAGCTCCCAAAGTTGAGACTAGGAGCTACAGATGTCGTTAGACTTGAGCTTCTCTGCGCGTTGCTACCCCGGACCGGGGGTCTTGGGGGCGCCGAGGAGGGGGGAGCCGAGGCACATTGGCGGCCCCTCGTTGGCTGGTTTTTTGGGGGGTTTCTCGGTGGGTGGTTTCCGGGGATGTGGAGGGGCCAGCCGGTGAACGACACTGGCCCGAGCGCCCTAGTTGTCAGAGTCCCTGCCTCGGGGGTTGCTGCTGCTGTCGTCATTCCCGCGACAGCTGTGGCGTGCGTGGCAAAAGGGACGCCGACCGACGAACTGGTTGATCAGTGGCTGGTGGTGGTTGATTTCTGCCATTGAAATGCCTACTTGTAGCTGCTAAACCACATTTTTGAAGCATGCGTTGAGCCTAGCTTCATGGTTCGCCAAACGACATCTTGGCCATAATCAGCTTTGTTGCTGTCTGATAATTGCAAGACTCGCCGGAGTTCACGTGAATGTGGCTGGTGTGTCATCGCGTTTCCTGCGGATGAGTCTGTCCTCATGGCAAGATAGCCTTACCCATAAAATCAACGACTAGGTCGCTCGCGCGATGTTCTGGCGCTAGGGGTGCATCAGAAACCCGATCTCGAAATCGAAGGCCATGGACAGCGATAGAAGACATGACTGTGACTGTGACCTGAGGCTACTTTACATTGGAGCCGGGGTGCTCGCTGCCTGTTTGGGATGGACCCTCGAACCCGTTGTGTACCTGTTCCGAGCCTCGATGCTATGGACAAGACGTTGGGAGAGAAGCACATTTAGAGTGATGATAACGAACTGAATGCTGCATGTCCCTTGGGACAACGTATTGGCCAAGGTCATTGTAACTGAACTCTGGTCTGTGTGCAGTGCACACACAGTTGCGCAACGTGGACAGCGCCTTGAAGTTCCATTGCGCAACCTTTCAGCAGCTGAGCAACCCTTGCCCCTCCCGCCCCCACCAGCGTTAGCGCGCTGCGGCAAAGGGTACCTAACTCGAGCGGTTCCCGTCGCCTCCAAGTCACCGCACAGCGGTAGCATCCAGCACCAGTACACTAGGTACGGGTAACAATAGCAGGATCTCGCTCATCCGACGCCAGTTTACTATGTACACCTCAGTTGCCCCTCCCCGACTCCATCATTGGAGCCCACCGTCACCAACGACTGGCATCCAATCCTGCGACTCCAACCGCAGCTACCGACTGGCCACCTACCTTATTCTACCTGCCTGATTGACCTCGACCTGACCCTGGTTTGATCTCGCATTCCGTCGTCCCGTTCCCGAATCCCAACAACTTCTTTTCCTCACCTACATCTCTCGCCTTCTTCCTTCTCCTCTGCATCCGTGAGCCGTCTCCAGGCTCTTGACGTTATCGCATCCACCGTCGCATTACGACACCTACCACGTTTGCCTCATACATAGCACCCCGCCTCCATCGATCGCATACACATACCAAACGAGGTCATGGCCGACAACACAGAGGGCGCCGGCGATGCCCAGGTCACCTTCAAGGTGAAGACTGGCCAGGATAGCAACCACACCATCACCATGGCCGAGTCTGCCACCGTGTTGGAACTCAAGACCAAGCTGGCCGGCGAAGATTTCGAAAACGTTCCTGTCGAGCGCCAACGTCTTATCTACTCTGGCCGCGTCATGAAGAATGACGACACCCTCGGCACCTACAAGATCAAGCCCAACAACACCATTCACATGGTCAAGAGCGCCGCCAGCAACCCGGCACCTCAACCCGCCGCTGCTGCCTCGACACCCGCTGCCCCCGCTGTACCTTCCAACATGGCTGCTGGCACCGCAAACAACATCCTTGCTGGCCTGACCGGAGCCAGATACGCCGGACACATTAACCTGCCCAGTCGCGAGACCTTTGGAGCTGACGGAGGCGTAAGTAACCGCGAGACGGTAGCGATCACCGTATACCGTATGGCATAAGCTAACCTTGCGTGCTGCAGATGGGTGCCCCGCCGTCCGACGATCAGCTCGCCCAGATGCTTTCCGACCCTTCCATGCTCCAGACCATGAACGCCGCTCTCGACAACCCAGACTTTATCAACTACATGATCCAGAGCAACCCTCACTTGCGCAATGTGCCCAACGCCCGGGAGATCATTCAGTCGCCTTTCATGCGCCAGATGATGACCAACCCGGACATGCTCCGCAACGTCATGAGAATGCAGCGCAACATGGCCGGAGGAGGCGGCAACGCTGCGTTCCCGGCGCCTGGCGCAACCGACACCACACCCGCTGAAGCCGCGGCCGCCGGCGCCGGCGCCAACGCCAATAACGCATCCCCGTTCGGTTTCCCCGGGGGTCTTCCAGGTATGCCGGGTTTCGGCGGCATGGAAGGATTGGGCGATCTTGGTGCGCTGTTTGGCCCGGGGAGCCCTTTTGCGCCTCAGCAACCCGGCGCCACTCCTGGTGCGGGCGCGGCGACCGGCGGTAACGCGCAGACTCCGGCAGGTGCGGGGGCTTCTGGGACGACAGGAGCGGCAACGGGCGAGCAGGGCGCAAACGCTGCATCAAGCCCGCCTCCGGCCAACCCCTTCGCTGCCCTGTTTGCTCCGCCCCCCTACGCGGCTCAGGGACAGACCCCGGGCCAGGGTCAAGGTCAGGCCCCGGCTAACCCGTTTGCTTCTCCCTTCGGTCAGATCAACCCAGAGATGATGCAGCAAATGATGAACATGTGGGGTCTCGGTGCTGGCGGCGCCGGTGCCCCTGGTGGAGGCTCTCCTGCTCCCCCGGACAACCGCCCTCCCGAAGAGCGCTATGCTGAGCAATTGCGCCAGCTCAACGACATGGGCTTTTTCGACTTTGATAGAAACGTGGCTGCCCTGCGCCGTAGTGGTGGTAGCGTGCAAGGCGCCATCGAGCATCTTCTCAGCGGCTGATTATGATTTTAAGGCATGACACGGAAGACGGAGATGATTTGCGTCTTGTGAGGGCGCACGATTAATGGCTGATGGACTGATTGCGGGAAGAAGCACATACCATACTTAGTTGGCCCTGAACTTGGTTCTGGCAGTTTTCGAGGTGATAGGAAAAATGACCAGGCACGATATTTATGACACCAGCGCGTGCAACTGCTTTAAGGCGTATTATCAATGAGCAGTCTCGTGCTTTTGTTACTGCTACTGGCTATCCGGTGTGCAAAATTTAACTTGAATCGAAGTACAAGAATGGTGTTATAGATTTTCATCTTCTTAGAGGGCTCCAATGTGTTGGCCGCGGTTTGTTAAGATGCCATGCTACCTCCTATGTGATATGGTTTGGATGGGGCGATGAGACCAGGCCGGAAAACGTGCACCGCAAATGTCTCCAAAACTCACCACCTCAATTCACCGTCGACCTTCTACACCCCCCTCGTCGATGATTTGATCCCGCCAGCGCACTCACCGCAACTACCTGTTCGAATAAGATGTAGCCGTCATGATCCAAGGCATCTTCTATGCTAGGTTCTTCCCCAAGGAGGGTAAGTAACAAGCAGGCCTTCCCACTGCACTCGCACCGAAGGCATCTCATCTCATCTCACCCCCTCCCACCAACCTGCCTCATCACTAACCGCCATTCACAGGCCCACACATTGTGGCCCAGTCGCCGCCGGGCTGCATCACGGCCGTTCCCGGCGCGGCGACGACGAAGCCGCCGCTGATCGACTGGGACGTGATGCAGGAGTACATTGTGCCTCGCAAGGCCTTCTTCAACCGGTACATGACGTTGCAGGACCCGGAGGGCAAGTACGCCGTTCTGGGCTTCCCCGTGCTGATCCCGCACCAAAAGTACCAGCGCAACGAGTTCATTTTCAACTTCGGACTCGTCCTAGACGCCGACGCGGATCTAGCGCAGTACGAGCCCGTCGTGAGGCGGTTGGCCGTCACCTTCAAAGAGATGGAGAAGCAGAACGAGTACCTCAGCCAGGAGGATGGTGGTGGGAACGGCGGAGGGGACAGGAGGCCGATTGAGAGCCTGTTGGAGATTGTAAAGGAGGACCTGAACAACTACGGCGAGTGCATGATTCCCGTCGGTGAGTCCACGTTACCCCCTCCCCCTCGCCTTCGGGCCATCTCTCCTGACGGGACCGAAGACGAAGCAAACACGATCAACATGAAGCTCTTCCCGCACCACGCCAGCCCGCCCCAGGTCCGAGGCTGGCACGTTCCCGTCGCCAAGATGAAGTTCGCCGAGATCGTCGACCAGACGTGGGACCTGACGATGCAAAAGGTCGTCGCACACATTGACGGCGTCAACGACGTGCGCCGCATCGCCTGGCTCGCCGACGTCTCCCTCGACCTCGCCACGCTCGCCCTGCGCCACCTGCTCTACTACGACACCGTGCTGCTGCTGGACATGTTCTTCTTCGGTTCCTGCTACGCGCCCCGCCCGGGCATCCACGACTTCGTCGCCGACCGCGACGGCATCGTCGACGAGTGCGCGGCCTACGTGTGCATCCACGCCCGCCAGCGCGTGAGCAACTTCATGCTCATCAAGCTGATGACGAGCTTCTGCGTAGGCAAGAGCGTCATGGAGTGGCTGCGCGGGCACCAGGAGGCCGGGTTCGACGTGCTGCGGTACGTCGACGTGAGGAGGCTCGTGCAGTTTGGCGTCATCAAGGGGTGTCTGTACCGCGTGCACAAGTACGTCGTCTCGAAGCAGTACCTGGCGGCGCTGGCGACGGGCCAGGCGAGGCCCAAGGCCGGCGGCGATCCGCTGCAGCAGTACACGGACGGGTGCCACTCGTTCGACCAGATCATCACGGAGAAGAACCTCACGGACGGGGAGATCATGGACAAGCTCAAGAGCCTGCCGGTGCCGAGCGGTGACCTGACGGTGTTTTATCGCTGACGAAGCGCGGGAAGGGAGGATGGCAGACATGGGTGGCAGTTGCAGGCGGTGTCATGATGAGAAAGGTGTTTTACATTGTTTTTTAAAGGTAGTATACAGATCATTGTACAGATGTTTGTACATGGTATCGCGTGATACGTCTACTCTTTTCACGAACGGAGGTCCCTGCCGCGTTACCTACTGCGACTTTTGACCCCCCTCGAACGCCTGCTGCCGCTCGCTCTTCTTGGGGAACTTGATGTCCGGGTTGTTGGCGACGGTAACCTCTTCCTCCTCGGCGGCCAGCTTCTCCTTGACCATCTGCTCGAGCTCGCGGCGCGACAGCTTGCGGCCTTCGGCGGCGGCCATCTCCTTGAGCTGCTGCATCAGCACGCGCGTCTTGCCCTTGTACGGCTCGCCGGGGTACGCCTTGCCGCTCTCCTGCCACTCCTTGTCGCTGACGACCTCGATGATGCGCACGTTGTGCTTGCCCTTGCGGATGATGAGCACGCGCCCGTCAATGAGGAACTTGGGCACGTCCTGGGGGTACCAGAGCTTGACGGGCGTCCAGTCGAGGTTTCCCGGGACGAGGCCGCGCATGTCCTTGCCCGGCGCCGCGGCGACGTAGGCGCCCTGGGCGCGGGCGATGCGGTGGCCCTCGCTGACGGACGACGCCAGGCCCGCAGCGTAGAGGATGCGCGCGATGCCCTGGTTGTAGATGAGGTTCTCGGGGAGCTGCATGTCCATCTTGGGGGCGTTGTTCAGGGTCGTGGGGCGGCCCTCGACGGCCTTGTAGGGGGCCAGGGGATCCTGTTCCGCCCCCGGAGTGCTGACGGCGCCAGCAATTTGCGCGGCGTTGCCGCCCTTGCTGTACATGAACTGGTGCTGCTGCTGCTCCCGGATGGCAACGTCGACGCCGTGAACCAGTGACAGGACCTCGAAGGCGAGGGTGTGCTGGGCAACCCTCTTGGGCGGGTCCTGGGCATGTTCGACCATCAACTTCTCAATGTTGGCAGTGGGCAGGAAAGTAAACAGCTTGAGCAGCTTCTCGACCTCGTTATCGGACCGTCTGGCGAAGTACCCGTACAGATCAAAGGCGCTGGTCATGAAGGGGTCGAGCCAGACGGCGTTACCTGCACTCTTGCCAAACTTGACGCCGGCGTTGTCCGTCAGGAGGGGCACGGTGAACCCGATGGGGTCGTCCTTCCAGGTCTCGGGCATTCTCATGTTGGGGTTCTCCTCCGAGGATCGGATCGTCTTGACGGCCTCGATGCCTGTCACGATGTTGCCGAACTGGTCCGAGCCTCCGATCTGCATCTGGACGCCCAATTTGGAGTACAGGTGCCAGAAGTCCCAACCTTGCATCAGTGGGTAGATGAACTCCGCGAGGGACATGCCGTCGCCTTTCTCCATCTTGTTCTTGACGCTGTTCGTACGGTCAGCGATGTAGCCGATGAATAGGGGGGGGTGTCCGAGGAAAACTCACGTATCGCGGCCGAGCATAGGCCCTATCCGCATGTAACGACCGAGCCTCTTCATGACGTCGTACAGCGGCAGGCCCTGCCACCACATGTTGTTGTTGACGAGATGCCTCTTGGCCGCCCAATCCGGCTCCGTGCCGTACTTGCGCCCGAGCGCCTCGACGTTGGCCCAAATCTTCTTTAGCTGGTAGTGGATCTTTGTGATGTTCATCGACACCTCGCTGTTCGCCATGACCTCGCGGGTCTTCAAACGGTCCGTCGGGTCGCCTATTCTGCCCGTTGCGCCGCCGACCAAGGACACGGCCGTGTAGCCGTGGAGGTACATCCAGAAAAGGGGCATGAAGGGGAGTAGGTGGCCGACGTGGAGGGACGCTGCTGTTGGATCGACTCCAACGTATGCACCTATTCGTTTGGTTCGCAGGAGTTCTTTTACTTGTGGTGTGCGTCTGTAGTAGTCGGGTCAGCAACTCTGCCTCGAGGGGCGACGGGGATGGCACTGCGAAGGCTCACCCTGCGACGTCCTTGATATAGCCTCGTTCCTCAAAGATGTCCCAAATGTTTTGAAGGTCTCCCTGCTCGATAGCCTCGGCGCGCTTCGCCCATTCCTCCTCTCCCGTCCGGCGCTTCTCCACGACCTTTTGCGATATCCATCTCGGCCGGTTCTGCTGCAATTGGATCACCGGGAGCCCGGCGCATCGTCTGCAAATGTTCCGCCGCAGCTCAGGGAGGCGGGACACCAACGTCGACGACATGGCGGGTTATCTGTGTGCCTTTGATGAAAGATCCTCAGCCGTATCAACACATTGAAAAGGAACGACTAAGAAGAAAAAGTCCAATGTTGGGGAACTCGGATGCTGAAGATCAACCCTGCACTCGACGCAGAATGACTGACACAACGCCCCCAGCCCAAAGCTGTCGCGCAAATGGACCCTCTCGAGCTCCAAAAATTTCCCTTATCGGATTCTCGATAAGACATGGCTCGCATCTATGTTGCGCCGATGACCGGCTGCTGCTCGATCGTAGAATCACGTGGAGAAGTCGGAACGCAGCCGGCCAATCACATCACTTCGAATGTCAGACACCCAAGTACCTTGCCCAGTTAGTCTGATACCCTCGGCTAAGTGGACATCATCGATTCCGGCACTTGGAACCTCTTCTCCAGCCCAAACCTCCAAGCAACGACTCCGACCCCTCTCCCGCGACTTACCTCCCAATTGAACCTGCCCCGCGAACCCCAGCGATCACCATGGCTTCGATTGTGCGACCCTCCCTGCTTCGGCAAACCGCCATGGCGGCCCGTATGGCCCAGGCCGCCCCGATCCGCTCCGCCTTTGTCAAGAACTCGACGAGAGCTGCGGCCTTCCACACCACAGCCAAGAGGGAACTGCTGCCCGTCGGACCTCGTACGTCTCTATCACAAAAGGGTTGAAACGAGCAATTGCTAACTTTGCCGTTACAGAGGTCATTGACGGTGGAGGTACGACAACACCATGAAAGCCCACGTCAAAAAGTGCGAACACGAACCTAACCCGTGATCTCTAGTCAACAAGCCTGCCCCCGTTCCTCCCCCGAGTCCCGCTCACGGCTCCTACCACTGGACCTTCGACCGCATCCTCGCTGCCGGCCTGGTCCCCGTCACCATCGCCCCCTTCGCCGCCGGCTCCCTCAACCCGACCACCGACGCCATCCTCTGCGCCATGATCCTCATCCACTCCCACACCGGCTTCCAGAACATCATCATCGACTACGTTCCTACCAAGCACTACCCCAAGTCGCGCAAGGCCACCATGTGGGGCCTGAACCTGGCCACCGCCCTCGTCGGCCTCGGCCTGTACGAGTTCGAGACCAGCGACGTTGGTGTTACGGAGGCCGTCGCGCGTCTCTGGAAAGCGTAAGGAGGAGAGGGATTGTTTCGTCGTCAGGGGGCGCTGGCACCTGGAAAGGCTGCTGTTCGAAGCAGTCCTTGGACCGTAGCCCACCACCAATGTGGGGTGGCGAAAGGGTGCAACGGGAGGGGTGCTTTGCTGAGGACCAGAGTTAATAAAGACGCTGGTATCGGCGTATTGTATGTGTGATTCAGGGGCGCCACGGTTTAGAATTGGAATGGCCAGTGTACAATCACCAGACTAGGTAAAATTGGATTCTTTGTCAACGAACTCGGCGTGGCACGCTTACTCTGGTCTTATCAGAGGCCTTTAACTGGAGGAGCTTGAGTTCAATTTCGTTAGAGTTCATTCAATTCCAAGCAACTTATCGTTGGATTTCAAGAGACTTTGTCCAGTCTCATGAGATATTTTATGTGAAATTCATCCACCATCCGATAAGCCGGTTTTTGGCGTTTAGAATACATTTCACTTATTTGGCTATTGCCTCTTCTTGCCATGGGACTAGTACGTCAAGCGGAACGATCGAGTAGGGTGGCTGAATACCACATTGGCCGTTGGGCTGAGTTTATATGGGGATTTATTATGAAGTCGTATTCTTGAACGTTGAAAAGCAAATTCATTTCGAGCTTCGTGACATGATATGAAATGAGGAACCATCAATCATTCTAAGCAAGCAACACCCAGCTTAGACTCCCATTGCACAGCCAACCATTGAGACTTTAGCACTAGTTTAATTCGACAAGGAGAAGCTGGTGATTTCGGAACCGCCCATGCGGTCCATCTCAGGGGTCGGCGGGGGAAGGTTCTCAATTTTGGTGTTGATCCAGCACGACGCATACATGTTCACGCGATCAATGCAGGCCCCGTCAATACGAGCGCCAACTCTCTTGGGAGAGAAGCCGTGCGCCTCGAAGACCTTGATGTACCACGGGCTCAGCGCCGATGAGCGAAGAAGCACTCGGCCGCCCATCTTGAGGGCGCGGTTGAGCTTCGTGATCTGCGCAGCGGCGGCCGGGGAGCCCGGGTCGAACCAGTCCATGCTGTCCATGATAACGGCGACGGTCAACGTGCCGGGGGTGATGCGGTTGATGACCTCGTCGATCTCGTCCGTGTGGATGCGCAGGCCATCAAAGGCGTTGGGGCGGGAAAGCTTGGCGTGAGCCTTCTCAGAGAGGTAGTCGGGATGGCAGCGCTTGGTGAAGTCGCCAGTCATGCAAACATGGTAGTACGGGTTGTTGACGGCAACATGAGTCTGCTCAGCGACAGGGTCGAGGGTGTCCACCATGTAACGCCAGATGGCGTGCGAACGGACCTTGCGAGCCGTCGGGGCTGGCCCCTTGACGGCCTCGCTCTCGGCGTGATCGTTCTCGATCATGGCAAGCTGGTTCTTGGGGACACCGAGAGCGGCCCAGAGGAAGCTCTCCTGGCTGACGACGAGTTTGCAAACAAGCTTTGAGAGCAGCGCAGGGCGAATCTTGTTGCGCCAGACCTCGCGCTGCTCGTTGAGGGTCTTGGTGGAGAGGAACTCCTTGACGGCGGCGCGGCAGCCAAAGATGCGAGAGATCCAGCGGAAGACGCGGATGGCATGACGGGAACCACCGGTGTCGTAGAGGCCATAGCCCTTGGAGTTGGAGAAGACGTGAACGTTCTTGAGCCAATACTGGAATGCGCGGCTGGAGAGGTGGGGAGAGAGCTTTGTGAGGAGCAGCGAGCGGAAGTCAGGGTGCTTACCCTCTCCAAACAGCTTCCAGAAATCCTCGTAGGGGAGGGCAGTGTAGGATGCAACCTTGAGCTCGAGGAGATGGTTCTGCGTGGGGTTCAAGTCGACCGCATGGATTCTGGCCGGGCTTTGCATGGCATAAGAGAGGATGTTGTCTCCGGCGCTGGTGATGGCCAGCACGACGTCGTCCGAGCCGAGCCTGAGGAGGCACTCGTCCACCTGCGAGTCTTCCCAAGTGAAGGCGTAGATGTACTCATCGTTGAACTGGGTGTGCTTCTGGAGCTGATCGTCGTAGTAGATGCGCCAGTGGTGGTTCTGGTAGAAGAACGAGGGCAGTGGCAGGTTCGCAGACAGGTTCTGAATCGCTGCCAAGAAGGCCTTGGAGCGGATCTCGGGCGCTGATTTCTCGATTGCACGAGTGAGGGCATCACCCTGGTTGGCAGGAAACAGGTAAGGAGATTCGGTGGCAAGCGCATCGATCTTCTCAATGATTTCGTGGGGCAGACTCGTAGAGGAGAACGGCTTCTTGTGGCAGCCGACCCAGACGTAGTATGGAATGCGACCAAGAGAATAGTTGCGGGCGTTGATGTTGAGAACCGTACCAAACTTGTACTCAAGGTAGTCCCGACGACTGGCCTCGAGACCTACGCGGTCCAGGTCGAACCATGCGCGCCAAAAAGTTCTCAAGAACCAGTTGACATGGCGTCCAACAAGTCCACCTGTGAAGTTGCGGAAGGAGAAGTCGGTCTTGGATTGAACGTAAAAGTCTACCACTCCCATCACACCATCAGGAGACAAGAGTGGAGTGAGCGACTCGATGACTGAGTAGTAATCAGGCTAACAGGACTCTGGTCAGCGACAGTCAGGTCGAATTGCCATCTGATACTTACAATCATGGACAAACTGTACGACATGGTGATGAGGTCCGCACGGCCGTGTTCGGCGCGCTTTTGAGAGAAGTAGCTCAGAACTGGCGAGCGGGGAGAAAGGCGGTTGCTCGGAAGATCATTTTCATAATCCTCGAGGCGGAACTTCCTTGCGTCCTCGCACACAACCTTGACATTATTCCAGCCAAGGCGTTGAAAGCGCTGTCGGGCAACTTCGCAGAGGGACGGAGAGAAGTCAACAAGGTATACGCTGGAGAAGAACTCGGGAACATTGACGAAGCTAGACATGGCCTCGATGTTCCAACCCGTTCCGCCACCAACCTTGATCATGTTAGCTGTGGTCGAAGGGCACGAGGACAAGGAGGCCAACTCACATCAACCCAGATCCGCTTGGCCTTGTCACCCTTCTTGGGTTCTTTGGCCTTCAGTTGTGCTGCGACAAGCGCGAGCATGTCCTCTCTGCCTTGCAGGAGGACCTTCCTGGTTGCATCATAGGCGCCGGCTTGCTTCTTGTAGAAGCTTTCAAGGGCATCCTGTTGGTTGCCCTTCTTGTCGCCACTGTGCGGCTTGATGAAGCAGGAGTAGAAGAAGAGCAGGAAAGACTTCAGGAGGCCAGGGGCCTCGCTTCCGTTTCTCTCCGCATCATCCTTGGAAAGGAGCTTGGAAAAGAGCAGGCCGCTGATGGCTACTGCGCTGAGTCCAGCAAACGTTGTTTTGAGGTCGAGTTCGAGGGGTAAAATGTTACCACCAAGAGAAGCCATGGTATTCTCTCATTGCTCTGGGCGCAGAGAAGGTGCGTTGAAGCGGTTCCGGTGCTTTTGCAGGTTGAATTGAGTACAAAGGGGGTGAGTACGAGGACGCAGAAAGGGGAGACCAGAAGGAAACCAGCGCAACGTGAGCAACACCACCAGTGATATATAGGCTTTCCGACTGCAACGACTGCGTTGTTTTCCGGGGTCACTCGACCCGAGATCTTGTAACGTCTACATGGTGTAGATGGCAGCGGCCCGCGTAGTATCGATGTATCGAATACGCAGACGGGCTGAGCAGAAAGTAAGGGGACGATAGATATGCTGTCATCGGATGGTAACCGCAATGCTTGAGGGTAGACGCGCAGTTGAGACAACCCTGGGCGGACCAGGACCCTGAAGAATAACCCCACCGAGACTGTGAGAGCAATTGGGCCAACCCCGCCAGGTCGTTATCGAGCTTTAGCGTGGGAGCGTGGGTGAGGTGAACACGGATTGCCCATGCCAGCCCATGTGGGCCAACTCGTGTCGACCAATGACCAGAGCACATGGGCGACCATCTGGTTGTCAACCGTTTGCGCTGGTAAATCGGGAGCGTATGGGCCAACGTGCCTTGCGCCAATCCTCTGTGAGCCTAAAGGCACGGGAAGCTGCGAGGCACACCAGGTTTCTTTCTTCCGAGCCCGTGGGGTACTGGGCATTGCTTGCGCGCACCGCAGGTGACCGCTGTTCTGATCTCAAGCTTCCCCCACGTCGAAGCTTCAGCGTGTGTATGAGAAGATATGCTACGTGAACGGTGTCTATGTAAACCGCGTCAACTGCACAAAGGATCGAACATCCCATGTCGCCAACGGTACTCGGGAGGTTGGCTGTTTTTAAAGGCCAAGTCAGCCACAAGGGGGGCTCGTACCTCCAGACTGGATGGAAGCAGCAAGGTCTCCAAGTGTGGCCGCCCGCTTCCCGGACTGGTATCGTAGTGTAGCTTCCCAGCGGACAGGTGGCAGCTCGTCCGTTTGAGCTAGACTGGGTCGTTGCTTGTTACCATGCAAGACGTAGCGCCGCACATCAGTGAATGCAGAGTGCAAGCTGTCCGGGGTCGGGTCGCTCAGGCATGATGCCAATGAGAGACGGGGCCTGGGGCACATGGCCCCCATTGACAGCACCACAAGAGCTCGATAGCATTAGACAGATTGCCATCTTCTGGAGGGAGCAATCTCTGGTGGATACCGTTGTAGACGATCGCCAAAAGCGCGTTGAGGTGGCCAGTTTCGCGGCTCCCCTCCTGGTTTCCCCTCCTGGCCTCTTCTCATTTGAGGCCCAGTCTATGGGCACAAGGAGAGAAGACGCGGCAGCCAAGTTTGGCCGGGAGTTGTATAGTCGACGACAGACAATGGGTATCCTGGGCAATTTCTGACTTTCCTGTCAGGAGGCAGCCTTTCTTTGTACACTCGCTCAAGAAGGATCGTCGTGTGCCATTCTCCCCGAAGGATCACTGCCAAGATGGGCGCCTGCCCGTGCATGAATTGGGAGTATCCAAGCATCGATTTGAAGGTAATGGAGCTTCGCGAGGTAATCACCTATAATTTAGGCCTTGTAATTGGATAGCCGGAACGTTTTCGGATATCCAGTTCAAAGGATAAATTCATCGTCGCCTGGTAAGACGGTTAAATGGTTGGATGAGGTGCGGGATAGAGTCGAAACTGAAGCAATGTGGCCGATTTCTGCGGACTCCAACAATCGCCAGCAGATTTTCGACACTGCATCACGCTGAAGACTGTTCAGAGATACGTACAGCAAGTAGTGCACATAGGGAATAACTAACAGGCTGATGAACACTACTAAATGTTAGACTTCGAGCAACTGTCCCTTGTGGACACACTTTCGTAGGGGCGGCATTGAACAATTAACGAAGCTATATATAAACATGGACGTGGTTGAATTACACTCCATCTTTCGCTGTTCTTTACTTGCTTCTGATCCCAACTTGGTCCTCCGGTTTCTTGTTATCGATGCGGTATGCCTTGCCTCGTACCACTGCCATAATATTACTTGTGCTTCAGCATCTACCATCGCTCACACGGGGGCGGTATTGTGGCTCATTGCCCATGTCAAGGGTAAATTTAATTCCGTAAGGTCTGCTGGCATACCGTAGACAAAGTACTAGGCCGGGTACTCATTTAGAGCCGGTGCAAAAGTGATACTGTTGTCGATGGCTCTGAACTATGGTCGAGTAGATTCGATGCCAACGCTGGATGCAAATGAAATGTTGGAAAGTTCCTTCTCTGTCTGGGTGACTTGAATGACGACTGGGCGGCATGAGCCTCCGTTCTGCTTTCGAAGTGAACGAGGATGGCTTTCCGGGTTGGCCCGTCGATTCGGCAGAAGACGGCGGTGGAGCCTTGCTCATCGGTGCTGATTACGGTCCGGGGCGGGGCACAAGGCGGACCATACTCGTAACCGTCTCCAAGTATCAATAGACCTTCGAGCTGTGCAAGAAACTTGCCCGAACCTTTGCTTTCGTTCAACATTGTACTGCCAATAGGTTTGCTTCCCCGTATGCTCCCCCAGGTCTACCTGATGGGCGTTGAGTTTAGCGGCGGCTTCCTCGTGGCTCATCTCGAAAAGCTCCTGGTAGGCGGTGACTGTCCCACCGTCGTTCTCTTGTTAATGTCTTGCGGCATCGCGTTGCTAGCAGCATTCTCGAGAAGTTGCAAAAACCCTGTTGTTACGAATCATGGTCTTCCAAAACCGGCGGATTCTCGTCGCTAGAATATCAACTATTCGTTTACAAATAACTGAGCAGTGAAAACTTGAGCAGCAATGAATGATAATTCACTGGGATGGGTCGCTTCCCATGAGCAGTGGATCACGCAGAACAACTAGCCCCAGCTCCTTGGAGGCGATGCAGGAAGAATTCTTGCAAGTAAGATTCCGCAGCCTAGGACGTAGAGTGATATTTCTTCGGTCCAGCAAGCAGTTTGCAAGAGCTTCTCGGCAGAGCCCCCATAATTCACAGCTCCAGTGCTGGCACTTGCAAGACCTCGTTCAGATAGCGGGAGAAGCCGAGCTGCACTGTTCATCTGGGGCAGCCAAAAGTCCACTGACTGGGCGCGGGCTTTGAAGTGCTAATTACCCTCTCTGTGGCAGCTGGAGTACCTTCCACACGTAATGTACATCCCCCAGACTGGCGCGGCGACCCCAGGGTGCGTGCAGCACAGGACAAGCTGGGGCGGTTCGACCCATACTTCCGCGACCAGCGACCAATCCAGTAAGCAGGTTTGGCGTGCAGGGCGGCGCGATGCCGACTGCCAGTTGACGCTCGACATCAAGTGTCCAACCTACAACCTGACATATCCCAATCCATCGCAGCCCTCGACAACGACGACACGCATGTTTCAATCTCATCAAGATACCGGTTACAACTGAAAACACGGACCACAGGCAGCTCGCGATGCCGCCCGCTGCGAGCCAAAAGGGCACCGGCAAGAAGGCCGGGCCCGGTGCTATGCGACAGCGGAGTCGCAACACGACTCCCAGCTCCGTCGTCCCGTCCGCCAGCTTGCCCCCCATCGAAGCCGTTGATACCGAGTATCTCGAGTTGCGCGTCGAGCAGTTTCGAAACCTCAATTATGACGACCTAGTCGACCAGAGCGCGTCCAACGCCGTCATGCCCGATTCCAAGAGCCTTGACGGCATGATCGCACGCCTCCAGCGTCTACAGGAAACCATCGACAGACGCAGCAACTTCTGCGATAGGGGCATGCGGATACTGGCCAGTACGCGCAAGCAATACATCAACGACGTCGAAGAGGGCACCGACGCCGCCGGAAAGGCCGAGGGGGATAGCAAGAAGACTAGCAAGACCAACAAGAAGAAGAGAAAGGCGGCTGATACCCTGGCACCGCCCCAGGAAGGGGGAATTGGTAGGTCACCACCAAGCTTTCTTCGGCCCTGTGCGGCTTAGTCTTATTTCACTTTTTTTTTTTCGTCTTGGATCGTTCGTGGGTCGTGGAAAGCTCCTCGGGAGCTCGCCTCGTCACCACGAGTAGTTCGTTGTATTCACCTTGCTTCGAGTACTGACCTTACCCGCTACCACAGAACGATCATCCCCGCTTAGGGAATCCACTAAACCACGAAAGCTTTCGCGCGACTCGGCCAGTTCTTCCCTGTCACCCGTCGCGCCTGCAACACCATCAGCAATGGAAGTCGACGAGAAGACTAAAAAAGAAGACAACGACGAGGATGAAGAGGAGAGCTCAGAAGACGAGGGCGCGCCGCCCAAAAAGGCGCAACCTGCTGCGCACACCTTCGGCGATGACCCATCCACCTTCCCTGACCCGACCGTCTACGAAATTCGCGAAACGCACCCTGGCATGTCCGATGAAGAGTTGAGGGAGATTTACTCGGTCGCCGTCTTCCCCAGGACCGACCTGGCCGATCTCATCGCTGGCGACCCTCCCGACAAGGACTTTAGCAGTGCCAAGCCCACAAATCAGATCAGCTTTTCGACCTTTTCGACATACATGGAACCGTACTTCCGCCCGTTTGCTGAGGAAGACCTGGCGTTCCTTCGAGAGCGTGGCGATCGCGTCACACCTTTCCACATGCCCAAGAGGGGTAAGAAGCATTATACCGAGATTTGGGCAGAAGAGGATGGCGCCATGGCTCTCGACAAACCCCAGAACGCCCGCGAACAATTGGCACCCAACCAACCCCGTGGTGCGATTGACAACATGGACGACGAGGTCGCTGAGACAGACAAGTTATCGGTCGGACCGTTACTGTCGCGCTTAATGCAAGCCATGCGGCCAGAGAACCGGCCCCAGGCGGACGAGGACAAGGGCGCCAACGGCGTCACCAACGGAGACACCGCCATGAACGGCGGAAGTGTGAATGGGGAGAATGGAGATGCACAACAGAGTTTCAGCGATGATAAGGCGCAGCCAGTCCCTCCTGCAGCGTTCATGCCGGAGTCGAACTCGGAGGCATGGAAGAAGGCTTCACACCCCAAGCTGGAGTACACACAAGTCGACGAGCGGATCAAGCAGGAACTGAGACACATCGGCTTCCTTCCTCAGGAAGGCAATTTCGAGAGCGAGTACGACGGCGCATTCGACGACGAAGTGGCAGCCAGGTTGCGTCTGCTGCAAGGTCGCTTGCGTGAACAGATGCTCATCAATGGCGCACGCAAGTCTCGGCTTACAGAACTCGTCAAGGAGCGTATGGCGCATCAAGAGTACCAGACGATTCTCGAGGACCTCGACACTCAGGTACAGGCTGCATACCTCAAGCGGACGCGCACAATGGGCAAGAGCAAGAAGAACAAGCGTCCTGGCGGGGCTGGAGGTGGCAGTCATGCTGTTGGCGGCGCGGCTGGTATGGCCAGACCGGGCATTGGCGACATGACCAAGACCCTAATGGAGCGTCGCAAGCGCTGGATCGACACGATAGGATCCGTTTTCGACGACGAGAGCTTGGGCAAGGTCCCACGCAGTTCGGATCCCGACTCTTCCATCTTTAGGGCAAACGTCATGTCGGACCTGATGAAGAGGGAAAAGTCACAATGGGACGAGGAAGTCGAGGAGGAGTGAGCAGCAGATGGTGTCCGAGAAAACGGGCGATTGTGATGTACGTTATGACTAGCACTGGCACGAGTCTTTTTGTTTTTGTTTTTTGGTTTGGTCTTTGGGTTCTGGAAGGTGGGCTTTTGGGGCGGCATTCGAATTGAGGCTCGGCTCGGCAGACGGCGTTGGGGACATGATAGACACTTGGTTGTCAATAGGCCTTAACCGTGAACTTGATAGGTGGTTAGGCCACCGCTAGGTTGTGTCAATGAAGAACCGAGATACCAATTTTTTTTTTGAAATACTTTTCTCCAGGGCCGCATATCAGCTCGCTCATGCATGATTTACTCTGGATTAGGGTGTGTCTTCTCAAAGGCCTGGGACAGTATAAGGCTCCGAGGCAACTGATAACTCTAAACAGCGCCGCGCTCCGGCCGCACAGCAACTTGGCCTCCATTTCATCAAAGACCTTCTACTGCGTGGTCGCATCAGCCTTCAGCTAACTTGAGCCAGTCGGCTCTCGCCGAGGGATTCCTTAATTTCACTTCACCGTACTGGCGGCCCCTGTCGCCCCCCAACCCGTCGTTGGCGTCCTTGATCATCTCATATTCATACCGTTCTCTTCAAAAACACCCTCAGTGAGAAGCATATCCATGGAAACCTCAAGGACATGTTTAGATGGTCTGGAATCGCCGTTATAAAGCGTATCGTTGCGAACGGCGACATCAACGACCGGCCCGCGCGAGCTGTCAGCGGGCGAAAGTATTACATACTGACCAACATACTCCGTATCTCGCCCAAGTTCAGCCTCTTCTCCTCCTCGAGCGCAAGAAGCTCTGATCTCCAGGACACTGAGAGCATATGCCTCGTTGTTATTGATTCGGTTCCCGCCAGCAATCTCGTGCCTGGTCGTCATATGAGGATGCTCTTGGTCGACGACAGAGTCCTTTGGAGGGCGGCGTGCCTGTTTTTCACATGCTCTAGCTTGCGTTGGTTTAGTATGTGCGACATGAGTTTATTCACACGTAGAACTGCCGACTGGTTCGCATGTATGCCGCTGGCATGTGTGACAGGTGCGGTACCTTCTTGAGTCGAGGTTTCCGCGGAGACGGCTCAGGTAGGGTTGTCTATAAAGAATCACCAATAACTGGCAGTGCGTCCTAGTAAGGTCTCAGTTCAACGCACTTTATAATACACAGGACTTTCATTCGCTTGGTTGTCTTTCGAACCAGAGAACGGCCATGAATCTTGTCGAGGAACAAGCGGTTATGAGAGTAAGTGGTGATGTTGACTGATGATATGTCGGCATCTACTTACGCGTGAGCAGTGTATGTAGAGCTATCACTTTGAAGCACAGCTAAACAGTAATGTTTTCCAGCACCTGTACCTAAACCTGTGCACTTTGGGCTCGATAGACGGGCGACAGGCCATTGTACACGGGGGATCAGTGTACGTCTGGGATCAAGCAGATCACTTTCCGAAGCGTGCGGGAACAGGGTTGTGCTGGGCTACGTGACTTGCCAATGCAACACCAGCATAAGCCTAAAGCCCATAGTGGTCTAGTCACGCCTTGAAAGACGTCTCTCTGGCAATAGGCTGACCTTGACGAAACGGAAATACGGCCTACGCCTCAATCATGTATATTCGCAGCACCTCCTAAGCAGCTCGGCTTGTTCAAAGACCGTTACAGAATGGGGGTTCTCCCAAGGGAACCAATGACTCTGTAACAGGGAGGCTTTACATGCTACTGCCACTTCGTGGTTACGGAATCGTCCAAAGATTTTCAACCGAACCCTTACCGTAAGCGACGAAGAAACACCACCTGGAGGACGCCCCGTCATGTTGAACTTGACCTTTTCACGCCGTTCTCCTCTAGTGTACAGGATAGGTTTCCCGGTGAAGTCTACTCAACAGCGCCGTTCTCCGTTCTGCTCAGTCTCGGTACTTTATAGAGCCACAACGGCCCCCATACTGATGTTAGCTTGGACTGGAATTGCCTTCGATGGTTAAGGGTCGCTACGCCGGCGTACGTTGTCAAATGTGGCCAACATCCTGCCATCCTTACTACTGCCTCGTCGGCTGACAGACACGGTTCAGGCTGATGGAAGGGCACAGCTACAAAATGAGCGGTTCCTGAATCATGGAGTTCGGCGTGAGCCGAGGAGGGGAAGAATGTCGACCACTGGGGCCGGGTGCTAACCATGTATCCCGGATGTTGGGGAAAGTACGGAGAAGCAGCCCCCAAGAGGGCTCTGCGGGCTCACCGCGGGCTCGGTGGGAACAGCACGGAATTGACAGATCGCTCTAGCTTATCGCCTAGATTGGACGTAATGCCTATTAGACAGACGAGAGGCTTGCATTGGTGGTTTGGCAGTCCCTGAGCTGCCTGGCTCAAGGACCTTCCCTGTGCGGGGTAGTCCAGGGCCAATCAAGCCTTTACCCATCCGAGGAACCAGCACCTTATCATCATCCCACCTTTTTTTTTTACTGGCCGCCGGTCCAGGCCCGAGGGGGTGGGCGCGGGCGCGCGCTCAACGGCCGCTCACTATCAGGACCCAGGTGTCTCTGATTCCTGTGCCGGCGCCGGCAAAGGACCTCCCTAAAACCCTTCTAATCTCTAATTTCTCTTCTCACCAACATACTTACAACGCTCGCTGAGAGGACTCTGGCTTGAGAGGTTTACACGTTCCCGCCAGGATGCATCTCGTACCAAAAGAGGTCTGTACTGCCCTTGCGCCCGAGGTGCACACTCTTACACATCCCTGTCGCCTTGGCAAAGATTGGTTGAACCGCAACGGCCGTGTTAACGCGGGACATCGTGATTACAGCTCGATAAGCTCGTCATCTCGCAACTGGGCTCCATAGCGCAGCGGCGGCTCGCCCGGGGCGTCAAGTTGAACCACTCCGAAGCAACGGTACGGAACCCCCCTTTTACGGCCTCACCGCCGCCGTCCACGTCCGCGTGCACTAACACTCACACCCCAAAGGCATTGATCGCAAGCAACTTGCAAGAGCTCATCCGCGATGGCAACCACACCGTCGCCGACCTCATGAGCCTGGGCGCCACCATGCTGGGCCGGCGGCATGTGCTCCCTTCCGTGTGCAGCACCCTCCATGAGATCCAGGTCGAGGGTACTTTCCCCTCGGGGACCTACCTCGTGACGGTCCACAACCCCATCGCCACGGATGACGGGGATCTCGCCCGCGCCCTGTACGGCAGCTTCCTCCCCGTGCCGAGCAACGACCTCTTCGCCATGCCCGAGGTCGCCGCCTACGAGCCCAAGCGGGCCCCCGGCGCCGTCGTCACCGCCGTCCGCAAGGTGGCGCTCAACGGCACGCGGAAGCGCATCCGCCTCAGGGTGAAGAGCAGGGGCGACCGCCCCGTCCAGGTCGGCTCGCACTACCACTTCATCGAGACGAACCCGCAGCTCGAGTTCGACCGGGAGAAGTCGTACGGCTACCGCCTCGACATCCCCGCCGGCACGTCGGTGCGCTTCGAGCCCGGCGACGTCAAGACGGTGACCCTCGTCGAGATTGGCGGTAACAGGGTCATCCGCGGCGGCAACCGGCTCGCCTCGGGCGGCGTCGAGCTGTGGCGCGCGGGCGAGATTGTCGAGAAGCTCCAGCTGGCCGGCTTCGCGCACGCGCCGGAGCCCGAGGCCGTCATGGACTTCGCCGAGGCGTACCAGATGGAGCGCGCGGCGTACGTGACCATGTTCGGCCCCACCGTCGACGACCTCGTCCGCCTGGGGAGCACCGACCTGTGGATCAAGGTCGAGAAGGACTTCACCGTGTACGGCGACGAGTGCAAGTTCGGCGGCGGGAAGACGCTGAGAGAGGGTATGGGCCAGGCGACGGGGCGGCCGGACGCCGAGTCCTTGGACATGGTCGTCACCAACGCGCTCGTCGTTGACTGGACGGGCATCTACAAGGCCGACATTGGCGTCAAGGACGGTATGATTGTAGGGATCGGAAAGGCGGGTAACCCGGACGTCATGGACGGCGTGACGCCTAACATGGTTGTCGGCAGCTGCACGGACGTCGTGGCCGGCGAGGGTAAGATCATCACGGCCGGCGGCGTCGACTCTCACATCCACTTCATCTGCCCTCAGCAGGCGAACGAGGCCGTCGCGTCGGGCATCACCACGATGCTGGGCGGTGGCACTGGTCCTAGGTGAGATCCCAACCCCCTGTTCGGCGAGCGCACCGCACACATCGACTAACACCCCACACCCCCTTAGCGCCGGCACGTCCGCAACGACCTGCACTCCCGGCAAGAACTACATGCGCGAGATGCTCCAGGCCTGCGACTCGCTGCCCTTGAACATCGGTATTACCGGCAAGGGCAACGACTCGGCACCCGAGGCCCTGCGCGAACAGGTCCTCGCCGGCGCCTGCGGCCTCAAGCTCCACGAGGACTGGGGCACCACGCCCGCGGCCATTGACTCGTGCCTCAGCGTGTGCGACGAGCTCGACGTGCAATGTCTGATTCACACTGACACGCTCAACGAGTCTGGCTTCGTCGAGTCTACCATCAACGCCTTCGCCGGCCGCACCATCCACACCTACCACACCGAGGGCGCCGGAGGCGGCCACGCGCCGGACATCATCTCCGTCGTCGAGCACCCCAACGTGCTCCCCTCGTCCACGAACCCCACCCGCCCCTACACGCGCAACACGCTGGACGAGCACCTCGACATGCTCATGGTGTGCCACCACTTGTCCAAGAACATCCCCGAGGACGTGGCCTTCGCCGAGTCGCGCATCCGCGCCGAGACCATCGCCGCCGAGGATGTGCTCCACGACCTGGGCGCCATCAGCATGATGTCGTCCGACTCACAGGCCATGGGCCGTTGCGGCGAGGTCATCCTCCGCACCTGGAACACGGCGCACAAGAACAAGGTGCAGCGCGGGTTCCTGGCTGAGGACGAGGGAACGGGCGCCGACAACTTCCGCGTCAAGCGGTATGTGTCCAAGTACACCATCAACCCTGCTGTCGCGCAGGGCTTCGGGCACCTCGTGGGGAGCATCGAGGTCGGGAAGCTCGCGGACTTGGTTGTCTGGGATCCGGCCTGGTTCGGCACAAAGCCAACGTTGGTCATCAAGAGCGGCCTCATCGCTTCGGCACAAATGGTTAGTCCCCCCCCCCTTTCTCTCAACTTACCCTCTCGGCCCTCATCGGCCGCGATGCTGACGAACCCTCACAGGGCGACCCCAACGCATCGATCCCCACGGTCCAGCCCATTATCGCGCGGCCCATGTTCGCGCCCCTCGTCCCCGCGTCGTCGGTGCTGTTCGTCTCGGAGGGCTCCATCAGCTCCGGCGCCATCGCGTCCTACGGGCTCCGGAAACGCGTCGAAGCCGTCAAGGGCTGCCGCACCGTTGGAAAGAAGGACATGCGGTTCAACGACAGCATGCCGAAGATGCGCGTCGACCCGGAGAGCTACGTCGTCGAGGCCGACGGCGTCGTGTGCGAGGCGGCGCCAGCCGAGACGCTGCCGTTGACGCAGGCGTTTTACGTGTATTAAGTGAGGGAGAGAGAGAGAGAGAGAGAGACTGTGTGTGTGTGTGTGTGTGTGTGTGTGTGTGGTGTGTTTGGCGAAAAGGAGAGAGACGTAATTGATGAGGAAAGAAGGCGGGTTGAGGTGCGAGCAGTGAGGGGAAGCATTGCACAGCGTAGCGAGCGGCATCCGGGAGCTGGGATATGATGGGGTACTAATGACACATGAGAAAGCTATGATTCACTCAAAAAGCAATACAGCGTTGTTTCATTACCAAATCGCAGAAAGCTTGGCCGCCGCCGTGTTTGCCACACTCTCTGTGGCCTGTCAGCAAAAGACCCAGATCCATCAATCGCGAAGTCGGCATGCTTTTGATATTCGTCCTACAGGTGCTGAGACTGTGATGTGTCGGTACAGATCAACTTTCCGTAAAAAGGCTGCCACTGAGACTGGCTCCGCTCCTGATTATCGCACGTTCGAATACTGTAATCAACCATCTTTTGAATATGAAGTCAAGGTTGGCTGACAAGCTTAACCGTCAGTATTCAGCTTTTAGTCAAAGGTCTTGCGCGAAACATTATACACACACACACACCAAAGCGGAACGCCCGAGTAATGATCAAGATTTTTGATTCATGTCCATCGTTATACATACAGGACGAAAGAGACAGCATATAAGCCAACCCAAACCGAAGCCATGGATCCATACCGCCCGCCTCCAGCAGGGCGTTTTGTATTCCTTTCGCACATGTCCGTTGAACCCCTCCGTAACCACGCCTTGTGAAATCATACACACCGCACGCAAGCGACCGGGAAGGACTGAAGTAGATGTGGTCCTTTTCCCTTCCCCTCCCCTAGTCCAGCGCCTCCTTGGTACATCTGCGCCAATACTCAGGCCAGCCAGGGGGTCCGACGACAACTAGCCGCGCAATGAGGTATCATCTTTGCAAAAACCCAGAAACCCAGAAAGAAAAAGAAGAGATTAAGAGAGCCAGAAGTGAAGCAATCAAGCCTTGGCCTTCTTGGCTCTGCTCTTCTTCGCGGGCTCAGCTGGTTCAGCAGCGTCGGCAACCTTGGTGGATGTGCGGCGGCGCTTCTTGTCAGGGCTTGCGGGAGTGCCGGTGGTCTTGGCCTCGGTCTCAGCAGCGGGAGTGGCAGTCTTGCGCTTGCGGGTGGAGGCGGGCTTCTTGGGTGTCTTGACGGGGGCGGGAACCTCCTCTTCATCCTCGTCTTCGCCGGGGGCATCGACGGTGTTGGCCTGGTTCAGCTGCTCGGCGATGGCATCCTCAACGTCCGGGACAACATCAACAGGGTTTATCTGGATGTTGTGCTCCTCGGCGTACTTGAGGGCGGCGTCATCGTCCATGAGCCTGGCCTCCATGTTGCCGCCCTGCTTGTAGGCGTGGACACGGGCCTGATAAAGGCGGAGGTTGTACTGGTAGGCATTATTCCAGCCAGCCTTCTCGGCGGGGTTCATGGCCTTCCAGCGGCGCTGACCCTCCTCCTGAACGGCACCCTTGGGGGCAGCGTCACCGAGGTCAAGGGCAATGATGGGGCGGGCAGTCTGCATGTAGAGGAAGTAGGGGGTCAAGGGGCGCTTGGGAGCATTGGGGTCGTGGGTGCGCTTCTTGCGCTCCTTCTTCTCCTCAACAGGCGCAGGGTGGTAGGGAGCGCCGGCGGGGAGACCCAGGGCAAGGGGAGCAATGTTCTGAGCGACAGCGTGCTCAAGGTTGACCAGGGGGTGGTCGATGCCCGGGATGCCGTCATTAGCAGACTCGCCGAGAAGAAGGCTAGTCTGGCGGTAGTAGTCCTCGGAGAAGTTCTTGATCAACTCCAGGATGGTGATGAGACGCTGGTGGACCTGGGAGGCTGTTAGCACACTGTCTTGTTCATATCGCGAGTGTGTTGTATCAATGATGGGTGAAGTGCAGGTGAAGTGAAAGTGTGTAGCTGCCTGACTCAACTGAGCTGAAGCTCTTGTGGGACACAGCTCCGAGGCAAACGCGCGTTCACATTGAGTTGGTGTAAACAAGACGCCCAGCCCAGTCAAGTGCAGCGTGCTTGCATTTGCAATGAGTTATCGCGGCAAACAGGGCTGATCAGAACATGCTCGCTTGGCAATCAGGGTGGCCAGCAGCCAAAACGGTTATCAAGCACACGCACACGCGAAAACAATGAGCCAGCTTATGCTGATGCAGTGTTGACGATGTTGGGGCGATGGAGTTGCTGGAAGCCGAGGCACGCGTAGGACCAATGCTGGAGCTGGCGTGCGGGCTCGACTCCGGACGTATGTGACCCGTGCGTGGTCGCGGTGGTAGAGCGGGGGGGAGGGTGTTGGGAACAACAAAGCGACGCGAGGTCGAGTTGCAGCGAGGATGGAAGAGAGTGGTGGTGTTCTTACCGAGTCGCGGACGCGAATGAAACCCTCGACATCAATGTGTCTCTGGGGGATCTGGAGGGGCTGCACGGGCTGAGCGGGCGCGACGGGAACGGCAGCGACGGGAGGCTTGGGGGCCTCGGCGGCGGCCTTCTTCGAGGGACGGGGCATTGTGATGGTGATTTTGGAGGTTGTGGTTGACGGCGTGGGATTTTAGTGCCAGTGGGCGCTGTAAAACCAAGGTGCTGCTTTGAGGCGCGACGATGGAAGAAAGGCGGTTGGGTTGGGTTGGGTTGGGGGGGTTTGGTGCCTGAGAAAGTGAAGAAATGGGGGAAAAGAGGGAAAAGATTGGGAGGTTGGGGGAGGGCCTGAGCCGAATATGTAGTGCAGGCCGGGCGGGAGGGGTTTGGGAGTGATCTGGCACCTGTCTACCTTTTCTGGGGGGGTCGAGTGAGAAAGGGAAGGGGAGGGGAGAAAAAAAATTCGGGCAGGTGCGAGGTGCCCGCCCCAAAAATTCTGGACGACTTTGGGGCCTGTTCGCTCAGTCACTCAGTCACTCCCTCAGTTGCGCGCCCAGGGCTCCAGTAACAAAGTACCTCACCACCGGGCCTCACCTTAGCCCAGCTCCTCCCCCTTCCCTCTCTCTCTCTCTCTCGCTCTCTCTCGCTCTATTTGATCCTCCCAGGCGTCCCGGTGCTTGCCCCCCCCAGCTCCAAGCTGCTTCTCAGTCCCCCCCGTCCATTGTCTTTTCTGTCTTTACTGGTGCCACCCAATACAAAACCTTCGTTCCCAATCCTCTCTCACTCCAGGTCAATCACATCATGCGACACGTAAAAAGTGCCAGACACCCCTGCAACCCCCCAAGAGGACGCATCCACCTCAGTGCTGCTAATCAGTAAAAAAAAATTGCCTCGAGCCTCGCCCGATCGGTCTTGTCCAACTAAACCCGCCCCAGCAGCAGCAATTGTTGTGCCCCTCAGCATCGTCCTTTTCACCCCCTGCGAAAACAGCAAGCGCTCTCCACCCGCCAGCGAGCAACGGCAGGAACGGTGATCGCGACGGCGGCCTTTGCTGTCAGTGCCTTCAGAGCCTTTCCACTGGACACAATGCTCCATAACCAAACATCCACCTTTTTGGGCATAACCGGATAGCTTCTGCTCGCCCAGCCCATTGGCACTAAATGGAACACAACAGGGACATTTTAAGGCCACGTTCTCCAGACACACACACACACACACACACACAGAGAGGAGAATGCCACCCCAGGAGCATAGCACAATGAGGACCCAGGCAAGGCCCAGTGCTGCAAGCTTTTCCACCTCTGCACGCCGTCTTCCATTACCTTGCCGAAAAAAAGGTACCTGGAGTAGGTACCCCGTACCTTCGCGTTCTCCTCGGCTTCCGCGTACTTGGTGCCCATTGCCGCCTAGGACCCAAGTCCCCGAGCCTCGTCTTGTGTCTCTTGTCTTTTTGCTGTACTCTGCTATTGCAAGTGCCATATTCGGCCGACGATTCCTCGTGTTTCTTGGGAGAGGTCGTATGGTTTTCTGTTCATTTCTGGGAACTGGCAGCCATTCCGAGCGCGTGCATCCTTTGTTCGTGGCCGTTGCGGACGCTGAGATGCCCATAATGCGCCCGTCAGCGCGCTGGTTCCCATTCTGATGCTCTGGCGATACCTGCACTGGACTTTCAGTGGGGGCAGGGGACAATGGTGACGGGATGCTTTTTTCTCCCTCATCTTTTGCTGTATTTTTTTTTTATGGCGGCGCCCACATTTTCCGGTGCTGCACCACCACACGTCCCATTAGCGGTCGTGGCCTGGTCGCCCAATGAGCGCCCTGCGACGGGGGGCACCTTTTCCTCCCGCCTGTGTGGCTTCCGGCTGCCGCGACCTGAACCAGAAAGAAAAAAACACGACACACCCGAGCACAAACAACAATGACCGGGGGGAGGGGGGCATGGGCACCCGACTGAGGAGACTGCACTGCCCCCCCCCCCCCCAAAAGAGACCACGACCAATTTCCCCCCATCCCCTTCTCTCTCTCCGTCCTCGACAGCTCCCAGCCCGCCCACCGCCTAGGCATTAAAGCAGCAAGACCTCTGCGAGGTTGGGTGCCTATCCCCGCCTGTGTCTGCCTGAAACCTGGGACTGGCGGGACACTGCTGAGCACCACCCCCGACAGCGGCCGACAGCGGCCACATTCTGAGGCCCTTCCCCACTGCTTTACCTGTTGTTCCTCAGTTTCCCGCCAACTTCAGAGCACCCAGGCCCCGTTATCGCAGCCAGCGCAGCTCGACTTCTGACGACGCTGGCTGATCTGGTCTGTCCAGGCCGCCCGTTGCCGATTTCCCCCATGGCAGTGGCCCTCTCGCGCTCTCTCTCGCGACACTGAGAGCTGGACCCAGCTCCAGCCGAGGCGCTCTGCCTTCCCGTCCACCGAAAACCGCGGGTACCTTCGGCCAAGCGCATTCGTATCAGGGCCCATCCACCGCTGAGGCTACTGAGAGTTTGGCCGCGACTGTCTTGTCCACCCCGATGATGCAGCAGCGTTGCTCATCGGCGGGCTCTGGGCTGATGGAAGTCGGTGGCCTCGTGGGCGGGGTTCGCCCATGGACCGCCCCAGGAACTGAGGAACTTGTTCCTCTTGTGCGTGCCCAGCTAGCTCTACCCAGCAGAACCCCGAGCAGCGAGCAGCCCAAGTGCCGCCATTCCCATCCGCAACAGCACTGCCCAGTCCGAAAACCACTGAGCCCATTTCACGCAATGCTCTTGCGCTCTCTCTGTAGCCCTCGTTCTCAATGGCCAACTGCAGCATTTGGCGACACTCCTCACATGCGAGCATTCCACTCCCCTTACCCACGGCAGCAGGTGTCTCCCTTTGGCCCCCGAGTCCAGCGCTTTCCTTCTACCTTCTACCCATCCGCAAGCCAGTGTTCGCGACTCCTCTTTTGGGCTTGGGGCTGTCCCCTTCCAGCGTCTCAATCATCCGCCGTCAGCTCTGGCATTTCCTGCTATCGGCAATTCGCTGCCACTATTGATGCTGTCGTCAACTGTCTTCCAGGACACATAGCACGGCACTCCAGAAACCGGGACCCTGCCACAACAGGGCTGCGCCTCCGGAACAAGTGAGCCAGCACGCAGCGGCGGCCTTGGACCCCCTCGTTCGATTTGTTCCATGACAGCAGCTCGTTGAAGTCTGGCGCTTGAACGACGAGCGCCATGCTACGGACGTTAACCACGGCGAGGCATGGTTCAGTGGCAGAATGGAACGGGCACTTGGAACGCGCTCACTCTTCACTTGTCGTCGCCGCCGTCGCCACGACGACTGCTTGATGCTGCGCACTGAAATCCCGTTCGCCACAGCTGCCAACACTGGCGACCAGGTTGTGACTTGGCCGAATACCTACATGACTGTGATACTGTTTGCTGCCTTCCACCTTATCGAGCATCCCCTCCTACTTCCCATGCTTGGCAGAATCCAGAGGCAGCTGTGTGACATCCGGTGGTTGTATTTAGGTATCTGTACCCGAGTGCCTCCCAGACAACAGCTAAGAGTTTCCACGATACCTCGTCTGCCATTGTTGTTTGTCCATCTCGTCAACGCCGGGAAATGTTCCGAATGCCTGGCTCCATCAACCGTGACAAAGCCACGATATGGCAGCCCAAGTCGCGTTCGTATATAATGGACACCCATGCACACTCATGACGCTCGTGAAACTGTCCACACTGCAGCAAGCAGGAATACAAATTCACGCCCGAAATGGACGTCTGATGGTGCAATTGCAGTAACGCGTCTTCTTGGCCGAAGACACCGTGTGCTCACCGAAATGTTCTTTTCCAAGTCTACCTCACCGAGCCGGCTGCCAGTGAGCATGGGAGACGACTGAACAGGCAACATCAAAACGGTGAACTGCGTGAACTCTGCTCATCGAATCCTTTCCGTCGGAAGTCCCAGTGCAATTCACTCGTCGAGTCACACACGGATCCCGGCCTTGGCCGTAGCACACGATGAAGCCCATATTCGGGGTTCTGGATGGGCAGGTGCCAGAGATCTCTGACCGTACGACTAGATCTAAGCTCGAACGAAACGACTTCACGTTATTCAGGGCCGTAGACAACTAACCCAAGCACGTGTCGTGTATCAACGAGTGATGTACAAGAGCAACTGTTTGGATGCTACGTCGACCGTCGCCAACGCGTTTCTCGCTTAATCACAACAACATTGTAACGCGACTCTGTAGCCACAACGCCCCTCTATAACGGGCACGTCTCACGTCGTCTCCATCCTGGGGCGACTTGACAAGCGCCCATTGAAAGCCGGGTGAAAACGGTTCAACGTCTTCAGAGCTTTTGCTGCGGTTGGCTGTCTTAGAATGCTCCCCCAGTACAAGGCTTGGAGCGAACTGCTAAAAGACCATCACTTGCGGCCAAGCCAAGGTGTGTGGCTGATGCACAAACACTTCGCGTCATCGTCTGCCTTGTGGCATGATCTGTTCTGTTCGGCCGAGGTGAACAGGCTGGAGACGCGGATCTACAAGTCTGTTCGCTGCAGCCTCGTGCTTCAACAGCGATGGAGTCCGACGACTTGATGCTTCTCTACCTAAGCACGCGCCGTCGCCGAGCGCGAAGATAGGCGCCGTCTGACATGGGGGGACTTTCTCCATGGGAAGCTGTCCTGCGGCGCTGTCCCGCAGCGAAAGCTGAGCTTTTGCTTTGCCCCTCACTGCCCCTCACTCCTCCTCACGTTCACCACTCATGCGAGGTCCAGTCACCTTCCGTCAAACAAGAGAAGGTGGCCCCCGGGGAGCTGGCCTGACCGCCAACCGTCTCATCCCGTTTTGAAACGAGAACCCCCATCAAAACTCGGCGAGGGGGGGAAGGGCCTCACAGCTGGAGGCAGCCCATTGGCAGCGGATCCGGCCCCGCGACCCCTCCACCGCAACAGAATGGCATGGTACGTAGACTATCCGAAGAGGATGGAGGGCATTGCCAGTTTCTCCAATGCCTATTTTCAGTTCAACGAGTGTGTGCCTCAGCTTCCTCTGAACGCCGGTCAACGCGTCAGCTATTGACCGAGGTGCTCATCCGAGGCTTGATGGGAATGCTATCGTATCCTCATCATCCGTAATGCAAAAAAATGAAATTAATTTGGCGAAATCTTTATGAGACGGACCCCTCTCGAGAATCGTTGCCAAGTGGATTGGAGGACACTGGACGTGCCCGCGCCTTCGCTTGCCCACTTCAGTCGATGTATCCGTATCCGCCGCACCTGCCCAAGCAACGCCTCATTCCATAGCTTGCAAACCAATTGTCGGTGAGAAGTGCGTCATTGCACAATTCATCTCGCACATCTGAAATCCGCCACTTCACCTCATCTTGTCAGACCTAACATCGGATATCCCAAGACGCTGCTGGAGCACAGCGCCGCGTCCTTCCTTACACAGGCGACACTCGTCTCTATTTGATCTTCAGCTGGCCAAGGTCCTGGACGCGCCCGTCGGGCACTTAGCAGCACCAGCGCCCCGAAAGGACCGACGATCAGCTACCGGATCGAATCCACACAGCTGCGTTGAGCTTGATGCAGACCCCTGCCCCATCCGACCTTGCATCTCCCGTCACCAATACTTTGTTCTGGTACGTGTCCCCCACCCGTCTCTCAGGTACCCCGACCCTTTTCCCAACCAGCGGCGCTACTGGGCCACTGGCACCCATTCCCCTGTTCTTAATTCAAGCTCCCAATCGGCATCCGCAAGCCCCTCCATCGCTGGCTGGCATTGGTGGGGGGAGCTTCTTGGCAGCAGCTATCGCGCAGTAGTATGATGCCATGGCGCTTGGGGGCTTGGACCACAGACCACCGCAGAACCATATTGCGAACTGGGAACGGGGACAAGGTGGGAGGTGGGAGGGAGGGGCAGCAAGCAACAGAACCGCTTGATTGTCGGCCCTCCTGTTCACTCGAGCTGCCTCGTGTTTCTGGCTTCTGATAGCTCCAAGTGCCAATGGGTGCGTTCCAGTTCCAGTCCCCTCGTTCCATCCATGCTCCCTAAGCTTGGAAGAAGACAGTGACACGCCGTCCCGTTGCCCCTCCACCGCCTCCAGCCCTGATCATAGCCCCTCCTTTCCCTTCTGCAACCCCTTGCTTGTGTCATATCCTCCTCCTTTATTTTATGACCTCCCCTCCCTCCCGCCATCATACCTTTGTTTTGCTTCTACGTAAAACCCACTTCACCTCAACCCGTCACTAAACTGTCTCTACAGAACGGCGACGAACAAACATACCTGCACACCACCAAGAGAGAGAGGATACGAAGTACAAGTCAACATGCTCGACGCCAGGTCCTACCCGCTGCTGGTCGGTCTGCTTGTGCTGGTCTGCCTTGCCCAGCCAACCTATGCCTTCGGAGCTGGTAACATTGCCAGCATCTCCAAGGTTGAGGGCCAGAACTGTGAGCCTACCCCCAAATGATACCTGTCACCCGCACCAAGTCGGCTAACCCATCGGTTGCACAGGGCGCCACGGTGACATCGAAGATGCTCTCCTCACCCTCGCCATGGCTCGCGCCATGAACGGCAAGAAGTTCAGCAAAATGATGGTCTCCCGTGTCTACTTCGGCAACTGGCTGCGAGACTATTCCCAGGCCATCGACGTCGGCACTGTCAAGTCCGTCTCAGCCGAGGCCATCCGCCTGCTCCTCTGCGTCCTGGGTTTCCTGACCTTCGGCTACGGTTCCAAGGAGTTCGAGGTCACGGCCGACCGCCTGGGCTGCTACCGTCCCGAGGACCACATCGACAACCCCAAGAACTACGCCGACAACGAAGATGCCCGCCGGTACGACAGTCGCCTGAGAGGTCCCGTCGACGAGAACGTCGAGCTCGGCATTGATCGCGAGACCGGCATGAAGAACTACATCGCCAACGAGCAGGCCGGCATCATGACTTCCGCCGCCCACGTCCGCAGCCTATTCTCCCGCTGCATCGAGCTCGCTCGAGGATACTCCCGAAACAAGAACCAGGCCGACCTTTACGAGGCGATGCGTCTCATGGGTACCGGTCTGCACTGCTTGGAGGGTACGTCGGAGACCTGAGCACAAAAGGCTCACCTTGGCTTTGGGCTAAATCATTTCGAGATGTTGCTAACGCCGTGGCTCGCAGACTTCTTCGCTCACAGCAACTACTGCGAGCTTTCCCTCATCGAGATGGGCGAGCGTGATGTGTTCCCTCACGTCGGCCGTGACACTCGGATCAGACTCAACGGAGCTAGAGACGAGGTCTACCCGATTGTCACTGGTACCTTTGGCGGTGTTGACTTCCTCCACTCCGTCACTGGTGAAGGTGCGTAAGATGAAATTGCTTGAATGACGCGGCGACTAATAGCATCATAGTCTCCGACAAGCTTACCCAGAACGAGATCGAGGAGCTCGAGGGTACCCTCCAGGAGAGCAAGAACAACGACACTAGCATTCTGCGAAACCTCTTGGACATGATTCCCGATGGTATCTTCGGCGGTAAGCACCAGAGCAACCGTGTGGACGAGCTCCAGAGCAACGCCACCTCCTCGCAGCTCCAGAACATGCAGGTCTCTCCCAGAGAGCCTGAGGAGTACACTCGCTACATCCAGGATGTCTTTAGGCAGATCATGCCTGCCATCGAGTTCCACGACGAGATCCTGCAGGGAATCACCGAGGCCGTCGAGAAGATCCCGGTCCTGCCCAAGATCCTGGAGCAGCTCGAGGAGCAGCTGTCCAAGTTTGTCTTCTCCGTCATCGCCCCCTTCATCCTCCCCGTCATCAACCAGATCCGCAACGAGCTCCGCACCGGCTCGGCCGAGATCATTGAGAGCAGTGAGAGGGAGCAGCACATCGTCTTCGAGGATGACCGCAGCACTGACCCTACTCACTCCATGCTGTCCAAGGACCACTTCACCAACGTAAGAACCAATGCCCCGGGATCACCAGAATAAGAGCTAAGGGTTTCCACAGATTCTGAACGAGGTCGCCGGCCGTTGCGCTGCCAAGACGCTCCACTGGGTTGTCCCCCAGCTTATGGAGGCCATTGATGATGAGAACGTCGATATCAACCGCACCCTGAACCGCATCATCTTTGGCGTTATGCACCACCCCGCCCAGCGCGACATGGGCGAGGATGGCGCCCGTGAAGGACGTCAGAAGATCTTCCAGTTCGTCGAGGAGTGGTGGAACGCCATGGACAGGCGCCAGCAGGACGACTACCGCCGCAAGCTGAGCCGCGAGGGCGTCGAGCGCGGCGAGAACCACAAGGAGGGCGTCCACGACACCGGCCACGGTCACGGCTGCAGCGGCAAGCTTCACATGCGCAAGCAGTTTGGCGAGCCCACGACCTGGGAGGACAAGGTTGCCGACAAGGCTGCTGGTGCCATTCTCGAGGGTGTTTCTGGCGGAATCGCCGGCCTCGTCGAGCAGCAGACCGGAGTCAAGGTTCCCAAGTACAAGCACCAGGAGGAGCAGGAGGAGAGCAGCGGTGGCGCTGGCGGCCTGATTGGATCCATCCTCGGCGGTGTCTTCAAGAAGGACGAGAAGGAGACTCAGCACAGCAGCCGCCGTGACGACGACGGCGGTTACACCGAGACCACGACCGAGTACGGCCACCACGGCAACAAGTACGGTCAGGCCGAGTACAGCGAGACCCAGTACCCCGGCGGCGGCGGTCGCTCCGAGTACCGCAGATACGAGCAGGAGGACAGCCACGGCGGACGCCAGACCAGCGGCCAAGAGTACGAGCAGACCACGGAGACCAGACCCTCCTACGGCGGCGGTTACGAACAGCGCACTGAGACCCACCGATATGAGGGCAACACCGAGTCCGGTTACAGCGGTGGTCGCCGTGACGACAACGAGGGCGGCTACGGCGGCCGTCGCCAAGAGGAAAGCAGCTATGGCGGCGGCTACGGCGGCGGACGCCGGGACGACAACGAGAGCAGCTATGGCCGCCAAGAGCAGAGCAGCTACGGTCGCCAAGAGGAGAGTGGCTACGGCCGTCAGGAGCAGAGCTACGGCGGTGGCCGTCGCGAGGATGAGGGAGGATACGGCGGCGGCGGTCGTCGTCAGGAGGAGAGCAGCTACGGCCGTCAGGAGGAGAGCTACGGCGGTGGACGCCGTGATGACAACGAGAGCAGCTATGGTCGCCAGGAGGAGCACCACGGCGGCCGACGCCGCAACGACGACGATGACGAGCGTCGCGAGGAGGGCGGCGGCGGCTTCGGTGACTTCATTGGCAAGGTCGCGGAGAGCTTTGGTGACAACAACAACAACAACCGCAGATGGTAGGAGCGTTTCGGCTGTTTCTCTTGATGGTTCTGTGCTTTTACGTGGGAGCCGGGCGGAGGGCAGGGCTTTGCTTGGCGGCTGTGCTTTGTAGACGAAGACGGTCTGGCGGGTGTTTTTCCGTTGTTTATGAACAGAGGGTGTAGCTGGGTGGTTAAAGCTACAGGTTACCGGCAGGGTCCATGAAGAGCAATAACGAGAAAAGTCTTGATTTCGGTGACGAACATTCCAAGCGACATTGGTGAACCACATTCCGAGTCAATTTGATTGCTTGGGCCAACAAGGTGCCTGCCTCTCACCCACCTTTTTTGCACGCCCGAGGAACTCTATATGCCGTCTTCCAGGTTTCCGGATGAACTCTAGTCGTGTGCGCAGTCTAGGCCGCGGGACGGGAGGCCGGGGCTGGCTGATCACTTGCCGTAAGCGGGCACCGGACCCGGCCTCCGAATCTCACTCTGCCTAGATGGAAGAAGAGAAAAGAGAAACGTGGTCCGACGGGGCTGCAGCAGCTGGTTCGGAGGAGGCTGGCCGCGCGGCCGTTGCGCGAGGTGGCGGGGGAGGTTCCCGCCGAGTCGGTCCTTGCCATTCAGTGTATTTGAGCCGGCGGCATCTCCCTGGTACGAAGGGCTCGCATGCGGTGTCGTCGTTTCTGGTATATTGGACGACGGAGGGAGGGGGAGGGAAGGCACTCTATCCAACCTTTTCTTGTTCCCAAGCCGGACTTTTTAGGGGCTCGGCGTCCCGGGGCCAGGGCACCCGCGTGCCTGGGCCGCGCCCCTCGGGAGGCGTCTGTCTGTCAGCCTGTCAGTCAGTCAAGCATAACGATGAGGCTTCTCAACCGCCAGCTTCCCTCCGGAGCGCTATGCCAAGAGCAGGGGGGGGGGTTCCCACCTCTTCGGCACGGCTAAATTGGCCGTGGATAAACCAGGTGATTGCTTTTTAATATTTGGCTCCCGCAGAACGACGAGAGAATGGCCGGAATAGGGTGATGGTGTGGTATAAGACGCGAGTGGGACGGGACGAAATTGGTCGTCAACAAACCATCATTCAGGGTTTTGGTAGACCGATCCCCCCTCACGGTCCTATCCATCACGCAGGAAAGACTGACTACATGTGGAAGATACAGTCTCTTCGTTCGATGGCTGCGTAGTGCATATAACCATCATCTACTCCCCGTTGATCCAAGGACGGAGGAACCAGCTCATCACACTTCCCTCTAGAGAAAGGCAACCAGATACTTCTACAAGATGCAGCCCAAGCAAACCCTTCTCTCCTTCTTCCTCCTCCCCCTCCTCCCCTTCTCGACAGCCCAGTCGTCCGGCACGGGCTCGACAACCCGCTACTGGGACTGCTGCAAGCCTTCCTGCGCCTGGCCCGGCAAATCCAGCCAGCTCGCCACGGGGCCCGTGACGACCTGCGACCGCAATGACAACCCCCTCTCCGACGGCGGCGCAACGCGCTCCGGGTGCGATTCTGGAGGAAGCGCGTACATGTGCAGCAGCAACTCGCCCTGGGCCATCAACGACAGCCTCGCGTACGGGTGGGCGGCCGTGAGGATCTCCGGAGGCACTGAGAGCCAGTGGTGCTGCGCGTGCTATGAGCTCACGTTCACGAGCGGGCCCGTGGCAGGGAAGAAGATGATCGTGCAGGCTACGAACACGGGCGGGGACTTGGGACAGAATCATTTCGACCTTGCTGTGAGTTTGCTTTCTGTTGTCTTGCACTTGCATATTTGCCGTTCACCGTTCGCCGTTCGGAGTTGCGGGGCGGACGGCGGTGGTTGATGCACGGAGCTGGTGCCAAGCCGTAAGAGCCCGGAAACTGCGGCCAACCGTGGCGGGGGGGCATTGCGTTTAACCACCCAATGTGCAATACACACAAGATCAAGTATTGGGACCAGAAGCTGACCACATCCTTCCGCAGATCCCCGGCGGTGGCGTGGGCCTGTTCAACGCTTGTACGGACCAGTACGGAGCGCCGGCCAACGGGTGGGGCCAGCGGTACGGCGGCGTCAGCTCCCGCTCCGAGTGCGACGCGTTCCCGCAGAAACTCAAGGCCGGGTGTTACTGGCGGTTCGATTGGTTCAAGGGCGCCGACAACCCGGCCGTGTCCTTCAAGCAAGTGACATGCCCGGCGGAGATCACAAACAAGAGCGGCTGCAGGCGGCAGGGGTAGATAGACATCAGTTTCAAGACTGCTCAGACGACACTCTTCCTGTCGAGGCTGGCTCCCGTCCGCATGTGAAGGTGTGCTGCAAGCTCTTTGGGGTGCTACATCTTACGTCCGTAGCCTTCCACTCTCTGGGACCTTGTGGAATCAAAAAGCCAAGCCCTATTTCGAACATGTTAGGTCTTGACCGCGAATAGAAACCTTTCCGCCACTTCGCGTCAAGTCCTAGTGCTCGAGTCGACTATGATGAGGAGGCTTGATAACAAGCCGCTGCCACGAAACAGAGCCCAGAGACTTGGCTTGTCAAATATTTAATCAGCGGCGCGTGTAGAGTCCCGTCTCCCTGGGTTTCATGGCAATGCACGTGAATGCGAAACACTTGGGACGGCTTCTCCAAACGTCGTTGTCCTTACTCGACAAAGTTGACCGGAAGCACTTGGCAAGCTACCACAGGCCTTGGTAAAAGGCGACCCTCATGCTTGGAGGACCAAGACACTGCAAATTCCCAGAGCTCTTACAGCCAAGACAGGAGGCCAAGAGATTCACCTGAGTGTAACACCGCCTCCCAAGAAATTGCTGTCGGGCGCAGCCCCTGAGAGCAAACCTCACCATGCTGGCAGCTGGTCAGCGGCCGGAGGGCGTACAACCAGACACAATATAATCGCAAGCCGTCGGGGTTTTTCCTTCTTGCGTTCCCGTCGTCGTCGGGCGTATCTGTGTCGCAGCTGGGCGTGACGCGTTGACAAATGAGACGCCAGGCATGCACATGACGTAGGGATGATTATCGGCTTAACTTGCCGAGTGAGACAAGGGGACAGCGCCAGGGAGCCTGTGAAATGCCGAGCGTAGTATAAGAGTCACGAGGGCGGCTGTCCGGCATCTTCGGGTGGCCTGAAAGAAGCCGCAATGTTCGAGCAACTGATTATTAAGAACTCTCGAGACATATTGCAGTATCGGCGAGACCAGATCGGTTTCGCCAAAGCACATGGCAGTCTGCGACTCTGTCAGTCAGCAAGGATCGAGCAGAAAATTGCCGTCGCAAGCGTGAGATATAGCCCCTGTCCTAGTGGACCACGCTGGGGGGAGCCCCAGTTGTTTCAATGACGTCTGCTTGGGCGCCGTGGTTGTGAGGGGTACCCGGCGCCAGTACTCTCCATGTGCCTCTGCGTCGAGTTGGCTCTAAACTAAACACCAGGGAAGGCTCTCAAAGTAGCATCGCAGTAGCGAATATTTGCCTAACCGCAGTATTAAAACGAGGAGCCTGTCGCCAACAGGCTGTCCCTCAAGCTGCATCTTGCTGTCCGGAGGAGGTCGACATTGATAGACGTGAAGACGGGATGCCAAGCCTGGGAGGCGACTGGGTGATCGAGACTAGAAGGCGAGGTACAGTCGCTAGAAGCCCTCCCCGTAGCCCGTAGGCTGCGTTGCCGCGGGACAAACATCGTAGAATCCCGGGTGCCGTGCACCGGTATCCATCTCAGTGTTGGCACTGGACTTTGACTTACCCGACTGGCGCGTGATATGCAGGCCGCGCAATGTACGCTTCCACTAGTCGAGTGTTGAGGGGCGGTCTGAGGGTGTGCGTCCAGGCTGTTGGCGGCCGCGTGCTAGTGAGCGCCCAGGCCGCAGTCGCCCTCTTACAAGGTCGACGACGAGTTTGCTTGGTGTCGCGATTTATCAAGTTGACGGTCTATTGGCGCGTCTCGTACGATGTCATCGTCGGCTGAAGGCCAGTTGCCATCGCGCTGCCATATGACATGTCCCAAGGCCTCCCAAGGCTTGCCAATGTGTGGCAAGGATATGGGAGAGGGTCGAGACAACGCAGGATGAGCATGTGTCACTTGTGCGAAGGTCTGCACGTTGAGGGTCTGTTCGCCTGGAGAGGCACGCGAGTGGTGCCATATTGCTGGGAAGCCCAGGCGACAATTAGCCAAGAACGACCGGGCGACCTGGTCGAGCTGTCAAGCACATCGGTCGGTGCAAGTGAAGTCCAGAATTGTCGGCACAAGTTGCCGCGGAAGAGAGTCGAGCCTCTTGCAGTAGGAGACCGCAACTCCGTCGAGAGGGTGCAGACGGAAACAACACCATGCGGCAAGGCTAGGAAGCAGACTTTCCTCTTGGAAGTATGCCGTGTTGGATTGTTGCTGCAGTCGATGGGCCGAAGAACGGTGTTGGCGTGACCGAACGGAAGGGGGAGATGGTATCCGTCCCCGAGGGCGGCATTACGTCTTGAGCAGGCGGCGGCCCAAGTAAAAACTCTCTCTCCTTCGCGCTAAAGCAGGCGATGCCAGCCGGGTGTTTTAGCGGGAGCGAGGAGCCGATGGACGGAAAGACAAGGAAGGTGGGAGTGTCCTTTCCTCCTCCCCGGCCTCCCAGCTTTCGAAATGGAGTACCCCAGGTGCAGGTAGAGGTGTACGAGCGGTTCGGCAAAGAAGGATTCGAGTCAACCTGACGGGTCGCGAGGACGAGAAACGGGACTCGGCACAGACGAACGGGGGAGGTCGCTGAACAGATCAGACAAGCTTCGAGGCAACAAAAAGCTTAGCAGTGATGACATGCGATCCGATGGTCTCCGGGAGAGGATTGTGCTGGGGGCTGCTGCGTTTGTCCGTACGATGTGCAGGATAACACGGCAAGACAGGGAGATGTAGTGAGACTGTTTGACTTGTTTGAGCGTTGCTGCACATGCCGCAATAAACGACAACGGCACGAACGGCAATAGCGTGACTAACTTGCAGACGAGAGCGGCCCTGGTTTGTCGGTCGTAGTGTACTGTAGTCGCGCAAGCAGATGCGGGACTGCAGGTGCAGGGTGGAAATGCAGGTCTTGGGGACTCCCTCGGGCCCAACTGTTGCCGTTTTGGTGATTGAGAATGCTGTTAGTTCCCTGCCGGCACGTTATCCGGACCACAGAAGTGTGCACCATCGACTGCTACTGACGACAGGAGCCAGCCCGTGTCTGTTGGTTTGGCAAAGAGCCAGGTTTTCGACTTCCAAAGATGGATTAAATCGTAGATGCGTCGCCCGCCCGGCTCCAATACGCGGGCGGGTAGGTATCTCTGTTAGTGGAGTATCTGGCTGAGGTGAGCAAGTCAGGACAGGAACAAACCTACGTCTGTTGGACGAAACGGGGATACTTGGCCGCTACCTTGGGGTACACGCTTGCCACCCCAGCGGGCCCTCCTTTTTTGCTGCGCACCTCTGGCTTTGTCGAGGTCACGGTCATGTCCATGACTACCTCACTTGCCTCAGTAACGGATGTAAGGCCTTCCACTGGCTACCGGGGACCTCTGGACTGCCTCCATCTGGAAGGACCCACTCCACCATCTTCGCCCGCCTACCAGATGCTGGCGCATCTTTGCACCCATCATATGTACAGTAGTACTACCTGTACACGCCTTGCACCTAGCACCCTTGCTGAGACCCCTCGTTCGCTCCTATTCTCCCAGCGTCTGTGTCTCTCGTTCTCTCAATTTCAAGTCCCCAAACCGTATCTGACCCACACACCTTTCTGGCAACCCAAACAATGGAGCAATCCCATCTTTGGTCGCGGCAAAGTACTCATGCCCTCAGCCTCTTGGGAGTTGGGAAACAGAGAATGAGGGACATATGGTTGACCTGTATCTACGATGGCCGACCGAAGCAACGGTCATCATAGTGTTAAGGATGGATGGGCCACGAGAATTTGACCGGGCACTTGCTCCTCCGCTGCCACGGACAAAGCACAACGAGAAACAGCGACGACGAGGACGAGGACGAGTGCGAGAACAGCCATGGCAGGGAGGCTGTGCAACTGTTCTCTCGCCCCGACGTGTACTACTCCTACTACCTATGTGTGTAATAATGTTCGGCAGGCAGGGTCGGGTATGGGGGGAACGCTGCAAGTACCTTCTGGTACGCCTGCTAGTGCCCGACGCGCTGCGGGCTGCCAACACTTTATTACCAGCCTTTTCGCTACGAATACCTGTTTCCACGCTTTTCTCCCTCGCCCTTTTCCTCCCTGCTCCCGCGCTGCTGCCCATTGCTTTGTTTCCCGGCTCTATCGCAGTTGCATGATCCGTCCCGTCGGCCAGCTTTCATCCAGTCTATCCGTTCAAATTCATCCATCATCCTACCACCGCCGCCCACACACCCGAGTTCCAACACCACACACCCACGCTCCCCAACCCGCGCTGCATTGGACCTGGACCTGGACCTGGACCTGGACCTGGACCTGGACCTGGACCTGGACCTGGACCCCGACCTGACTTTGCTTCTCACACACCCCCCATTGACCTGATCAGCGTGCAAGTGCAAAGGCGCACCTGCAGCGCACTGGGAACGACCTGATTTGAACCCCGCTTGGCATTGAAAATCGCGCCTGCCCCAGCTCGCTCGCTGACCTTCATCGACCCTCTTTCTCAGCTTGTCTCTTGGTCGCACCTCTGCCAACTTTCTCACCAACTTCACCCCTCGACCAGGACCGCATTTCGACACTGCCTGTGAGAGACCCAGAAATCGAGGCTCCATCCAGTCCATTTCAAGACGCCAAACTTCCCTTTTTCCTCCGCCCTTCAGCCCGACCGCCGCCTGGGTCCATTCCGACTCCAAATTCCCGGCCGTATCCGCCTCGCCCGTTCGTTTCCTCACTCGACGTGCCCACGCTCCTGCTTTCTCCATACTAGAGCAGCCAACCCACGAACTGTCTACCAAAGGCTGATGGTTTCGATGCCCTCAACCCGTTCGCTGAACATGTGAGGGAAGCATGTGTAAGTCATATAGAACCCCCTCAATTTTCCCTCGAACATTCGCGGCAAAAGCCATAGTCTGCTGTTCCTTCCAACGCAGGTAGCCAGCCTTTGGCGAGCTCTCCCTTTGTCGTGGCCAATACATACCAAAAGGCCCCAGTCTTGGCACCTCTCGCTGACGTCTCACAGCTCTCGAACAGGTTCGAAATGTCGTGTATGTCTCAACATCTCTCCATTGCCTTCGCTGCCGTTGAAGCTGCATTTAGTCGTGCTTATCGTCCATGCGCACATCTCCCTCCTCCCCAGCGCTGCCATTCAATCACTTGTCACGCTGTTCCGGAACCGTCGTGGGCCAGTGTCACGATATCTCACAGCGCTTCCATGAGCACATCTGGAAGCGTTGCCCCGCCGTCCCGCACTCTGTCTCAACACCGCGCGTTTCTCGCATGTTTGATGCTAACTAGCCATCATGCAGTCTGCTGTTCAGTAACCCTGTCTGGTCAGGTGCCAATACCATCCCATCGACGCTCATTAAGAACATTACTTCCCTCTCGGTCGGTCTTCTAGTCGCCTTTGTCTTACTCCGAAGTCCTCGGCTAACCCAGCAAACAGAAATCCCTAGCCTACCAGGACACCATTATATCAAACCTCACCACACTGAGCACCACGAATTCCGAAACACAGGATGGAATCATTCGAGGCCTGCTCTACGTGCCAGACCTCAGTGTAACCGACCCATGTTACGAACAGCAGTACGACATCATCCCCCGAAATGCTACCACTCAGGCGGAACTGCCTCCTACCAACTACAATTTAATTGCCCTTGCGCCATGGTTCAACGCTACTTGCACCAAAGCCTACCTTGCGTCCGCTCGCCTCGATCCCATCCGCGCCTTTGTCTTCTACCGACCCAACAATTCGACAAGAGAACCCCAAGGTGCCGACTCGCCGATATGGGATCTCGACGATGGCGATTCTTGGCGCACCAAGAACCGATATCCTATTTTCGCCATTCCCGGCGCAGAAGGCAACAAAATGATGCACCAACTTAGCCTCTACTCCGGCAACATATCCCAAATTCCTTATGGAGACGAAATAGCGCAAACATACGACCTCCACGACAACGATTATATTCGTATATGGACCGAGTTGACGGTGAGGGACCGTGACAGTGTCCCTGCCATGTGGACCTGGATTCTTACAGTCGTCGGCGTCGTGTTGTTCATCATCGCTTGTCTATCACTCACAATGCACCTAGTACAGCGGAGACGAAGGATATCACTGCGCAGAAGAGTGTTGAGCGGAGAGGTCGACTTGGAAGCGATGGGCATCAAACGCGTAACAGTGCCAGTCACCCATGTTAAGGGCTTCCCGCTATTCACGTACAGTTTTCAGCCAGAAATAATCAACACACCCTCTACTACGAGACCCCCGAAATCCTTTAGGTCACCGCGGAGCATGCGGGCCGACCAACGCACCGTCTCCGAATCCGCCACAGCCAGATCGCGAGCGAGGAGAGCCAGCATCAACAGCGCGACAAGTGCCATCGCAACGAACTACCAACCGCAATGCCATATTTGCTTGGAGAATTACGTGGATAGGGAATCCATCATTCGGGAATTGCCTTGCGGTCACATTTTCCACCCCGAATGCATCGACGAATTCCTGGGCATGAACAGCTCGTTATGCCCGATTTGCAAAAGGAGCATGCTGCCACGCAATTATTGTCCAAAAATTACTAATGGCATGGTACGCCGTGAGCGGGCGATCCGACGTTTGAGGGAAAGGGTGATATTGGACGAGTCAGACGACGAGGAAGCGGAGGTGAAAAGCAAACATTGGGGCAAGCGGCTATTCGGCACGGACAAAGCGGCATCGTCCCCGACAGAAACACCAATGACACCCGTCATCCCCTCCAAGTCTCCAAAAGCAGGTCAAGAGGCACCCGACGCTAGAACCCCCTCGGACGTGGAGGCAGCACCCTCGTCACGAACCCTTGAGCCGACTCGAGAGGAGCAAGAGGATTCGGACCCACCCTACAGTCAGTCGGAAGATCGAGAACCACCGCAGTCGCAATCTCAGCCGTCTCGGCCAACTGCGGCAGCTCAGGACTCTCATCAGAACAAGCGCTCCAAAGTAGGGGGGCTGTGGCTACACGTCCCTTTATCGGACGACTCCAAGCAAGGCCATCAACGGCCAGAAGGGCGTAAGAGTCCCTCAGCGTTAGCACGGGCGCGGATGAGAGCGCTCGCAGGCACGCCTTTTGATGACCCAGATGGACGGTCGCCAGCATGTAAGTGTAAACTTGATGAGGATTTTGAAGATGTACTAATCGAGACTGTAGGGAAGCGCTACGTAGTTAAGGTCTTCCCGGGCTTCTCATGATCGGAAAACGTTGCAGGCATTTAATCAACTTTGGAGTCGCATGGGGCAAGGCGTTTTGAGGTTGGGCAAAAGGACTGCCTGAGGTTCAGTTTTATTTTTTATTTTTGAGGAACATGATGGGACATGATGATATATACCAACGACACTCCCTGGTTATCACCCTCCAACGGGATGATGAGGAGACAGATTCACTTCACAGTCACGACAGTTAGACTCGGTGGGCATGGAACTGCCCTTGGACTTTCATATTTTGGCACGGAAACATTCTTCATGGGACTTCGCCTGTAGTCCCAACTTTTGGACTGGATATACCCTATCGGGAAAGGACGTGCATCAAATGGCGATTTGGGAGGATGCCACGCGTGTTATTAAAAGTTTAGTTTTTTTGGTGGTGACTGCTGTCCTCACTGGCTTGCGCCTGTTAGACGGCAGAGCTCGAAGCAAGCTGCCTGCCTGACCTGGGGCTTTATTGACCCCCGCGGCCGAGCGCATCCTCAATGAAGACGATGAACCATTTCCGCATCCTGTTCTGCTCGTGAGATGCCTTTCAACCACAATGTTTAATTATTTGCCTCCCCTGCGAAAACAACTATGGATGGGAATTTCTGAATACATGGTATCTTCTCGCTATTATCGCTGTTTCGTTTCATCCGAATCTAACATACCGACTTTCATCCAATTTGTTTCGCCAAGCCAAACGCCTGCTCGTCTGAAAAGTAATGTTCATGCATCGCAAACGATTTCTAGAAAAATTTCATCCGCTCTCAGTCTTGGCGTTCCATCTTTCAGCTAATGATCCCAGGGAAACATTCTCCTCACGACCGGCCGTCAATGAGCTTGTCGTCCTCCTTAGTGCCGCCCCTGGCCAGCGCCTCGCGAATACGATCGTTCTCGTTGGCGCGGATTCGCTGCCGTGCATCCTCGAGCCGTTCAACACCGCGGTCAATGGTCTCGATGTGTACAGTCAGCGGGATTGCGGCGGCAGAGTCACGGACGAGCTCTGGCGCAGCCACGCGGTCGCGGAGATCGCCCAGACCTGCCTGGATCTTCTCGAGATCAACGATGAGCGCCGAGACCTGGGCGACTGCCGTGCTGCGCTGGCGGTCCACCTGTCGAAGTAGGGAGAGTTGGGCGTTAAGGTTATGCAGGCGTTTGTTGTTCGCACCGACCAGAGTCCACAGCGTCCAAAGAACCTCGTCACGACGAGACTTGACAGAGTTTGACGAACGAGTAACCAGCTCATAAATTTGGTTGAGATGCTCCTCGGCTTTTGTAAGGAGGAGCAGGACCCCTTGTGCCTCAACAATAAGCGATGAGATGCGGTCAGAAACCATTGCAGTGTGTTCAATATACTTGTCGAGAAGGGTCCTTTCTGAGAAGGGTGTTACAGTAGGAGTAAAGGGATAGAAGAGCCAGCTGGACCACTGGGAGATGACGCCGTCGTCGGTGGTCTCTGAGGCGGAGAGCGTGTCTAGGTAACGAGATGTCCAACGGTTTATGGAGATGACGGAATCAACAGCAGATCCGACATGAACGTTGAACTTTTGCAGATCGGCAGCCGTCAAACGCGCAGTGTCGATGTACTCATTGAACTCGTAGACAAGCTCGTCCCGCTGCGGCAACTCCGAGTAGCGAACCATAGTACGCAGGTCGCGGATCGATGACTCGGAGCGCTTCATTTCCATGGGCAGCGAGACACCGTCAGCGCTGCGTTCGAGGACCTGTTCGAACTGTGACTGAACGTTCATGAGATCATCAAACTCGACATTAGAAGACCCGGAGTCCTGGTTACCGCCGGTAGACGAAGCTAACGAAGGACAGAATGGAAGGTCCAGATATGCTGCTCCCGGAATGCGACAAAGCGGCGAGAGAGACGTCGTTATTGACTTGGTTACCAAGTTTTGGAGCATAATGGAGGCTCCGAAGAAGAGCCAAACAGCCAAGCAAAGCGCCAGTGGCTTTTGAACGTAGCCAAGGGCCATACCAATGACGTTGAAAACCCAGGCTAAGATGTTGAAAGTCGCGCCTGGCAGGGACTCTGATAAACGTTCCGTTACCGTTTTTTGCTCTTCTGCCGTCTCGTCGTAGTAACCCCTTCCCCTGCTGGAATCGCCGCGCCGCACCTTCACGGGGCTTCCGGTACTCGCTTGCCGTATTGCACGGCGCCGTACATCCTGCTGCTGGTAGGGTTCATCACCCGGGCGGATAGTCCGCGATGACCGGCCGCTGCCCTGTCGAGGGCTAGTACTACTACCCGGAGCAGCGCTGAAGCGCATAGACGGCATGACAAACTCCGGGTCTGGTGAACGGTTGAGATCCCGACGTACGGTGGGTTGGAAGGGCGAGCGAAGAATGACGCGTTCATCGTCTGCCTTGTTCATGAAGTCTTGAACGCTGTGATGAGATTCTTGTGAGCCGCCGATGCTGAATGACTGCGAAGGAATCTGCGAAGGGTCCGTGGAGAGGAAACCCTCATCTTCCTCGAGGTCAGGGAGGATAGAGGTGTCGAAGCTGTCATTCTCGCCACCCTCGACCAGGCGCCAACTGCTCTCAACCGGGAGATCTTGTTGACGTCGCGGAGGCATCGTGCATGGACGTGTGTTGGCGAAGCCTTGAGGTGGCTCAGAATATAATTGTTTGGATTCAACCCGAGAAGTAAGTTATGTGAGCTGCCTTGACGCCAAAAATATGGTCCATAGGCAAGTCAACAACTTTGTGACAGCGGCGCGGGGTGGAGATGCTTTCGAGACGCGCTGACCGCGTATAGTGGCGAAGTCGACTAGAGGGTCGCGGAATGCGGTCGCCTCAATACTTAAGGGTATCCAAAAACAATGTTGAGATTTCCGGATGTTTTCTAGTGAGTCATGGGGCGGGAGCTAAAAACAGGAACCGATACAACGGTTGAGGGCAGGTTCAGGCAGAGACAAAGGACGATCGAGGTTCGTTAAGATGTATGGTGGAAGTTCACAGACGTTCACCAACGACGTTCCCCATCTGGCGTCATAGGCTCCAGTAGGCGTCCCTTGCATGCGCAGCAGCTGTCGCGGGACTCGACAGCTTCTAGTGGGTAGCTTGCTCCGCTGAATCCGCTGAATTGGCAGCAGCAGGGACCATGTGGCAGCGTGACTCGACAGTGATAAGCTCGCTTCCCCTGGTCATCACATGGACCGAGCGATAAGGCAGGTGGGAAGGTGCAACACCCCACGCTGCTCCTTGTTGTCAACAATCGGCTCGGTCTCTCGGCAAAACATAAAGCCGCTATCCGGGGAGCGTTGCACACGACATTGAGGCTTTGCCCCACTTAGTTCCGGCGCGATTTCCACCACGTCAGGTCTAGAAGAAGGACCTGAATTTAAGTAGCCTCACTTTCTTCAACACCCGTTCAATAATTTTGCATTCATAAAATTCGATTCTGCGTTGCGTGCGCCAGAACTTTGCTCACCATCACCTCAATCTCGAACAATTCGACTGCCCGCGATGTCGACAGGCATGGATCAACGTGAGCTTGAGTCCTGCATCAAGCAGCTCAACAAGATCGTCCAGGCGAACGAGCCTCCTGCGACTGCTCTTGCTCTCCTTGAGCGCCTGAAAAAAGAAGCCGCCCCCACGGAAGAGATGCTCAGGGTAAGTCGTGATTGATGTTGCGGTTCGAGCAGCACTGGTTCATCAGACGTTGCCTTTGTAACGAAACCTATTAAGACGAACCAAAACTGATCTGTATGCTCTCGGATAGTCCAGCAGAGCTGGTGTCTTCGTCGGCAAGCTTCGATCGAACTCGAACAAGGACATCGCCCGAGCCGCTACCGAACTTGTCCACAAATGGAAGAAGCTCGTCGAGGCCGAGAAGCAGGGCAAGATCAAGAAGCAGTCATCTCCTGCTGCCCCTTCCCCGACCCAGGCCCCCGCGCCGAAGCCCTCTTCGTCAAACGCGATGAACCAGCCCTTCAAGGGCAACCCCGAGCTCCGTCGTGCCAAGTCCGACGGCTGCGACACCAAGCGTACCGGCGACGAAACGCGCGATTCCTGCATCGAGTTGATTTACAACGGTCTCGCCTATCGATCTACCGCCTCCGTTACCGATGTTCTTGCCAAGGCTGTCGCCGTCGAATATGCCGCATTCAGCCACTACAAGGGTGTCACCAAGGAGTACCGTGAGAAACTGCGCTCACTGTTCAGCAACCTCAAGGTCAAGAGCAACCGCCAGCTCGGTGTTAACGTTATGGAGGGCAAGATTGCTCCGGAGCGGTTCGTCGTAATGACTCACGAGGAGCTCAAGTCGGAGGAGCAGCGGAAGAAGGAGGATGCCCTTCAACTCGAGAACATGAAGAAGGCCCAGGTCCCCATGGCCGAGAAGAGCATCAGCGACGCTCTCAAGTGCGGCAAGTGCGGCCAGAAGAAGGTCAGCTACAGCCAGGCGCAGACGCGCAGTGCTGATGAACCGATGACGACATTCTGCGAGTGCACTGTCTGCGGCAATCGCTGGAAGGTTAGCTTGCTCCACGTTTGCATTTTACCGGGGTTCTGAATATGCTAACAAATCTCCAGTTCTCTTGAGTGTGCGATTCTAGGAGGGAGAGGTTCTCACATTTTTCGACTGATGGCGTGATTTTTCGCTTATACCCCGTTCTTGAGGCACGGGATGGATGGTCTTGCATTTAGCACTCGAAATCGGTGCGGGTTTGGCTGGTACGGAGTTGGGGATGAGGAAGGGACCTCTTTATTACTCCTTTTAAACTATTCTTTTTTTTAACCCTGGACACGAAGAGATCGGGCACCTTTGCCGCTTCTTTGCAGTAGATTTCTTTCAGAAAGGAACTGCACTTTAGAAAGGAGGTCTCGATAGATGCCTGGCCAGTGAGAGGTAGCCGCCTATTCGATGTTGAGGCGGGTGAGCAATTGAGCCATTACAGCATGCCTTTATGGCATCGATTGTTTCAAGTCATTGTTTTTTATCTCATTGCTTCGCCGGGTCAACTTTCAATACCGAGAATAGGTCGGCCGAGTGCTCGTCCTCCTCCAAACCCATCGCCGCCACATGCTTCCAGAACTTGCTCAGATGCCTCGTGCCCGAGTCGCAAAGAATCGTAACGACTTGGCTGCCCTCGGGCAATCTTGTGGCCGCAACGACCGCCGCGACACAGTTGACGGCACTGCTGCTGCCTGCAAATATGCCGTCGTTCTCCACCAGCCACCTCGCCATGCGGCACGCTTGCTCATCCGTAACCTTGATTGCGTCGTCGATCAGCTCCCTGCCTGCCTCAAAGTTCTCCGTCACCCGGTTGATGCCGATTCCTTCCACGATCGTGTCGACCTGCTGCCGCCGTCGCGTCCCCTCCTTCTCCGTGTTGGAGTACATGACGCCGTGTCGGATCTTGTTGTACAGCCCGCTGCCCTGGGGATCCGCAAGAATCACCTGCAGACCCGGCAAGTTGGCTTCCTCCTTCAAGTACTTGGCCACGCCCGCAATCGTACCGCCAGTCCCGGCGCCGGCCACGAAGGCGGCTAGGTTGCCGCTGGTTTGGTACACGATCTCGGGGCCCGTGGTGTGCAAGTGTGCCGCGAAGTTGGCCGGGTTCTCGAACTGGTCCGCAAAGTAGCCCACGCTACCGTCACCAGCCTTGGTGGCGTGCTCCACAGCGCGCCTTCTCGCAAGGTTGACGAAGTGCTCCGGTGACGCGATCGGCGCCGGATCCACACGCTCAACCGTTGCGCCGAGATGGCGGAGCAGATCTACCTTCTCCATGGCCATGTCGTTGGGCATGCAGATGTGCGCGCGGTAGCCCTCGCGCGCGCGAGTGTCGCCAACGAGATGCCCGTACTGCCGACGGTACCTTCGTAAATAGTGTCTCCGCGCCCAGGCACGAGCTGGCCCGCGGCCTCAGCGGCCTCGATCATGGACAGAGCAACGCGGTCCTTGGGCGTGTTGCCCGCGGCGTTGAGGAACTCGGCCTTGGCGAGGATGACGCGCCCCGTCGCTTCGCTGAGGGAGCGGATCTTGATGAGCGGGGTGTTACCAATGGCGCCGGCGACGCCGTCTGCGATTAAAGGTGGATTCCATGCGGCGCCTTCAGCAAGGGCCGCTGCCTCCTCGGCTTCGGAGGCGGTCTCGTGGTCTTCGAGTTGCACAGGCGGTCCCCAGAAGAGACTGCTCCGCCGGGAAGGGTCTGTAGAGGATGAACCGCCGGTGGGAGCCCGACGGGTACGGCGGCGCTGGTAGCGGCGCTCGAGATCGGGATAGAAATCTTTGAAGCCCAGGGTGACGAGGATGCCGGCCGCGAAGGCGAGTGCCAGGGCGGCCGAGCCATAGGCTTTTGGATGATTGCTCAGAGACATGTTACCCGTGTCATGTGTCGTGCTCCATCGTCCGCGTGAGTCCCTGTGGCCTTTTGTTTGTTTATTTCCGACGAGGCGTTGCGATCTCGGAGGGCTCTCGAGAATTTAAGAGAAGAAACATAAACAGTGACAGACGAGGAGCGCATGAATTTCCACCATCTTTTTTTACAAGGGATTTGCCCGCTAAACGGGGTGATGTCACTTTAGCTCTTCTGGACCCCTGTATTTAGCCTCAGCATGCGCTGTGCTTCTACGGCTCTGGACTCGAGCCTTGGGAGCCTCTTGGCAGGGACCCAGCTGAGCACCCAGCAGCGGATTAACAGCTACCCCGTCCACCTCCAAATAGGGAGCTCGGGCCATGCTCGAACATTTGCCAACCCGCGGAACCGACGATTTGCGCTTTTGATCCATTCGTTGATTTTCAAACCCCCGTTCTGTACTGCGATCTCCTGACCGAACTTGTCCTCTGGGATGGACTCCCCGCTGTCACCCGCCTCTTTCGCGAGCTCTTCCGCCGGCCCGCGTGCCAATCCCGCCGGCATTGCACAACTGCCGCGGCCGCCCTCCCAACTCTGAGCCAACATCGTCCTCATTCTCATCACAACCCCCATGCCGCAGCAGCTACGGCATCACGGCCGACGGGTGCCAATGCCCCGTCCGCGCCGCGACAGCGGCGGCACTACGCCGTAAAGACGTCGTCAGAGAGGCAGGAAAAGACAAACGAGTCAAAGTGGCAGCAGCGGACGTCCCTCTTCCCGAGTGACCGCGCTGACGAGTTCGACACCTACCCGATCCTCAGCGCTCGCGATCTGGCCGCCCGCTCGACCCGCCCGCGCAAGGTCAAGATGCTCACCCGCGACTTCATCGAGGACAGTCTCTACAACCCGGCCTACGGCTATTTCTCCACCCAGGCCGTCATCTTCTCCCCGGTCAGCCCTTCGACTTCCCCGCCTTCCGCGACGAGCCGCACTTCTACCGCGAGCTGGGCCGACGGTATACCGAGTTCGAGGACGAGCTTGACGACAAGGAGGGGGTCAACGACGCCCGTCCGCTCTGGCACACGCCCACCGAGCTGTTCAGGCCCTACTATGGCGAGGCCATCGGCCGCTACCTTGTCTCCAACTACCGCCTGACAACGTACCCCTACCACGACCTCATCATCTACGAGATGGGCGCCGGCCGCGGCACCCTCATGCTCAACATCCTCGACTACATCCGCGACCTCGACCCTCAAGTCTACGCCCGCACGCAATACCGCATCATCGAGATCTCCCCGGCCCTCGCCTCGCTGCAGCGTCACCACCTCCTCTCGACCGCCGACTCGCGCGGCCACGCTTCTAAAGTCGAGATCATCAACAAGTCCATCTTCTCCTGGTCGGAGCGCGTCCCCTCGCCGTGCTTCTTCCTCGCCATGGAGGTCTTTGACAACTTCTCCCACGACTGCGTGCGCTACGACCTCGCCACCGAGGAGCCCCTCCAGGGCTCTGTCCTCATTGACGCCGACAACGACTTTTACGAGTTCTACTCCCCGGACCTCGACCCTGTCCTCGCCCGCTTCCTCCGCGTCCGCCACGCCGCCACGGGAGGCCGCTACCCGACCCCCTACCCGGCAAACCGCATGCTGCGCACCCTCAAGTCGCGCATGCCGCTGATGCCGAACCTCTCGGAGCCCGAGTACATCCCCACACGCCTGATGCAGTTCTTTGACGTCCTGGAGAAGTACTTCCCCGCCCACCGCCTCGTCACGAGCGACTTCCACTCCCTACCGGACGCTATCCGGGGCCTCAATGCGCCCGTGGTCCAGACGCGGTATGAGCGCAAGACAGTGCCTGTGACTACGCCCTTGGTAAGTTGCCATTATGTCCTACTAACCCGGATGAGAAATGCTGACCAGCTGCGCAGGTCCACCAAGGCTACTTTGATATCATGTTCCCGACAGATTTTCAAACCATGGAAGTCATGTACCAGGCGATCACCGGCAAGCTCACGAGGCTCACGTCGCATGGTGATTTCATGAAGCGATGGGCGTTCCTCGAGGACACCCAGACGCGCAGCGGGGAGAACCCTCTGCTCAGCTACTACGAGAACGCCAGCGTGCTGGTAACTGTATAAACACACATAGAAAGGATATACCCCTTAGGCCGCGGAATACATCCGCAATGGCTTGTATTTTTTTGTGAACTTTATTTTCCTTGCCTGATTGATCTTACTCCAAAACACACAACAAGGTGAGGGGAACAAGCTTTTGATATCTCGGTGAACTACTCCTGTGCGATCACCCCCCCAGATCACAACGTAAACGTACCGCCCATGTTTGTGTCCATCTAGTCCCCGTTATAAAGTAAATAGTTTTTTGCAAGACATGCTTCTACAGCACGCAAGCGGGAATCTCGTGTCATGCTCAAATGTTGAGCTTCTCCTTGAGCCACTTCTCCGCCGTGGCGACAGCCTCCTCCAAGTTCTCGGCATTGGTGCCCTGTCCTTGACGAGTAGGTTCCTTGCCTCCGGACTTGCCTCCAACAATTCCACTGACCTGAGCGGCCCATTGCTCGGCGGTCACACCCTGGGAAGACAGGTGCTAGAGGCCGAATTAGCTTCAATTCACAGCAAACTTTCCAGTGACAACTTACAGTTCCAACATAGACACCGTGGGCAACGGAGCCCTCGTTCTTGCTTCCACCAAAGAGGTAGACAGAGCGCTCCTTGTCCTTGGACTGGAAGTGCTTGACAACCTCACCAATAGCCTTGGCGTTGGCAGAAATAGGGAGCTGGCCGACGAACCACTTGGAGTCCTTGTTCTTGTCGAAGTGGGCGACCACGGTATCGAGCGCAGTCTTAGCCTCGGCCTTCTGGCGCTTCTTCTGCTCATCCGTAACAGACTTGACAATCTTGTCGAAGCGCTTCTTGATGTCCTCCTTGGTGAGGGTGGAGATGGTCAGCTGGTTGAGAGCGTGCTGGGTCGTCTTGATCTCCTGCTCCTTTTCAGGGCCAAAAGGCAGCCCCTCGAGGGCATCAAGACGCTTGGAGAACTCATCGGCCTCACGCTGCACTTGATGCGCAGCGTCACCAGTGTAGGCGATGATGCGGCGGATACCCTTGGCAATACCGCTCTCCTCAACGATGATGAGGTCCTTGATCAGACCGGTCTGCTCGACGTGCGTACCGCCGCAGAACTCGACGCTGACCTTGCGCCATTCAGGGTTCTTGGGGTTGGCAAGCAGGGTGTCGACATCAACACCGACGGACACAACACGGACGGGGTTGGGGTATGTCTCGCCAAACACTGCGCGAACGCCCTCAATTCCCTTGGCCAGGTCAAGATCCACTTCCTTGGCATAGATCTTGCCGTTCTGGCGGATGTAAGAGTTGGAGAAGTCCTCAATCTTCTTCAGCTCAGGAATGGTTACACCCGTCTTGTGGGAAAAGTCGAAACGCAACTTCTCGTTGTCGACCAGAGAGCCCTTCTGGTTAATGTCGTCACCGAGGACTTCCCGAAGAGAGTGGTTGAGAATGTGAGTACCAGTGTGGTTGTTGCGAATGGGGGATCTCCTCAGCTCATCGTACTCGCAGATGACCTCGTTGCCAGAAGACAACGTGCCGTACTCGAGATAACCGTTGTGAACAATGTAACCTCCGTAGTTCTGCACGTCCAGGACCTTGAACTCGGCAACATCGTCAATGACAATGCGTCCAGTATCAGCGACTTGACCGCCAGACTCGGCATAGAAGTTGGTCTTGTCCAGCAACAGACCAAGAGGAGTGTTCTCAGCAATATCCTTGGTCGACTTGACAAAGCCTTTGCCGTCGTAGATCAACTGCACCTTGGCCTTGGAGTCACCCTTGATGAACTTGGCCTCATCGTCGGTTCTCGCAACGTTTAGCTGTTGCTCGAGCTCGGCAATTTGGTGGACGTTGAGCTTTGCAAAAGTCTGGACAGAGTTCTTGACGACTTTGCTGGCCTCACGGGCCTTGTCTTGGGCAGCCTTGACCTCCTCGTCGTCAATCTCAAGCTTACGCTCCTCAGCCATCAGCTTGGTCAGATCCACAGGGAATCCAAAGGTGTCGTAAAGTCTCCACACCTCAGCGCCAGAGAGCTTCTTCTCGCCCTTCTTGATGGCAGCGTTGGCGTACTTCTCAAACTGGGCCTCACCACGGTCAAGGGTACGGGCAAAGGCCTCTTCTTCCTCGTCCAGGATCTCCCTGATATCCTGTTGCTTCTTGACGATTTCGGGGAATTGCTCGCCCATCTGGTCCACAAGAGCAGGAAGAATCTTGGAGAAGAAGGAGCCGATCTCGGCGTTAAAGTATTTGCGAGCATAACGAACACCGCGACGCAGGACTCGGCGCACAACGTATCCGCGACCGTCGTTGTTCGGAACAGCACCGTCGGACATGGAGAAGGTCAAAAGACGGATGTGGTCAGCAATGACACGGTAAGCGGTGTCAATGCCGTCAACATCATCAGCGCCGTACTTATCAGTGTACGGCCTGGCGCCGGTGACCTCCTCTATTCTCTTGAACAGAGGGGTGAAGATATCGGTAGCGTAGTTGGAGACGGTGTTCTGGAGAGCAGACACAAGACGCTCAAAGCCCATACCGGTATCGACGTGCTTGGCGGGCAGGGACTTCAGGGATCTATCGGGCTGGCGGTCGTACTGGATGAAAACGTTGTTCCAGATCTCAACGACCATGGGGTCATCCTGGTTGACCAAGTCGGAGGCGTTGCGGCCGCCAATCTTGTCGTAGTGCACTTCACTGCAAGGTCCGCAAGGGCCTTGGTCACCCATCTCCCAAAAGTTGTCCTTCATGTTGCCAGGCAGGATGTGGTCGTCGGGGACACCAACAGATTGCCACAAGCCCTTGGCCTCCAGGTCGGGCTCGAGACCCATGTCAGGGTTGCCCTCGAAGTAGGTGACATACAGCCGGGAAGGGTCCAGGCCGTAAACCTTGGTCAAAAGTTCCCAAGACATCTCAATGGCCTCTTTCTTGAAATAGTCTCCAAAAGACCAGTTGCCCAACATCTCGAAGAAGGTGTGGTGGTAGCTGTCCTTGCCGACATCGTCGAGATCGTTGTGCTTGCCACCGGCACGAATGCACTTCTGGGTGTCGGTCGCACGCTTCAGAGGGTACATGGGGTCCGCCTTGGAGATCGTTCCGAGGAAAATGGGCTTGAATTGGTTCATGCCCGCATTGGTGAAGAGCAAGGTGGGGTCATTGTGAGGGACAACGGAGGAGGAGGGCACTGTGATAAAGCAGGACAAGTCAGCCAACTGAGACGATGCAAGTGGATGAATACGGAACGGCCGCAAGACGAAGCACCATAGATGCAAGGTCTATAACAATGCTAGGTTGTGGTGCTGCTGGGAGAGTTGGTGATATCGTACCGATAGTGTGGCCCCTCTTCTCAAAGAATTCGAGGAAAGTCTTGCGCACGACGGCGCCGGGCCACTTTGGCTCAGCCATGACTGCAGTGGGCAATGTCGAAGTTGAGTGGAAACGCCTCTGCGGGAAGATAGCACTCGATGCGATGAGTCCAGACGGCGTAAGGGTATTTGTCTGGGATCCGACCGACGCTCGAGTCCAGCAGAAAGAGGTTATGGTTGTTGATGTGGAGGTGGACGTTTTATCAGGGTCGGCACAGCTGTGACTCTTCTGGCGGGGTGGGCAGCTCGTTAGCGCGGCAGCTGCATTCGCATTGCTTCGGGGTAGGAGGGGCAGCGATAGCGGGAGCGGATGCGGACGCAGACGTGGTAGGGGAGGCGTCGGGGGGTCCTCTGGCCCGGCGCTTTCGTAGAAACTTCTACAAGCCCGCCAGGAATGAGTCAAAGCCAGTACAAAAGCGCCAGAGCTCCCCAACCAGGGCCATCCGCCACAGCTGAGCGCCAGTGAACGCGCCCGCACCCCTCGTACGAGCACAGAAGCACCTCTAGTCATTCCACTGACTTCCCTTTCCCCCTCAAATACAACCACCTGGACCAGACGAATTGAACTGCGCAGAGAGGGCAGAACGTCTCCTCTTTCTCCTCTTCTTTTCTCACTTCTTGTTCTCGAGCGAACCTCTCTGCCTTCGCCGCTTCGCCGCAGAAAAGCGAGCAAGCAACAAACGCGCTATCTTTCGTGTCTTGGCAGCAAAAGACTGTTGTTACCAAGCCAGCGGCATCTGTATTTCAGATTGACTTTGAGACTGCGTTCTTCACTCCGCGACGGGGTATTCCCTACCCTTCCGAAAACGGCGACTCGAGATTAAACCGTACCGCAACTCTTCCCACCTCACTCTCAATCTCGGCTACCAGTTCCGATTGGTGGCGCCTTGTGTACTCTGCTGCTGCTGTTGCTACTGCTCAGCTGCTCCTGTCGTGTCTCTCTTTACTGCGATTTTAGTGGCCGCTTCGGGGTCGCGATTAATTAACCATCGTCTCAGTTTTTGGTCGTTGTCTGTTGTCGTTGGCGTCGTTGGGTCCGCAGCCTTGCGAAAAGGGAGTTGGTAGTAAAGCTTGGAGGGTGCAGCCGGAAAGGATTGGGTGAAAGACAAGACGCGCAAGAGAAAGTTCCAGCAGAAAGTCGCCGAAATATGCTGCTGCACGGGGCGCAATCTCCCTCCCACGCGCTGGAGCCGGATCAGCACCAACATCAACAGGCGAGGCAGCTAAGGCGCAAAAGAAAAGCTGAGTCCCAAGACAACGAACGTTTGTCCAAAAGACTCAGTCTGTTGAATCTAGGTAAGACCCAAACACGAGTAAGCTTTCTTGGCTTGTTTTTTTTTGATGCTGACACTGCATGCAGAGAAGAATGGCCAGAAACTTTATGTCCCAGTTGAGGAGCCGGCTCCATCGTCCATGACACCAAATGTTGTGCCCACAGCTTCATCGCCATCCACCTCCCCACTAGCCGTCGCCGCCGTCGTGATCGCAAACCACCACCGTCCGATGAGGAAGCGATGCAGCTTGACGACACCAAGCACAAGGTCTACATCTACAACATCGACGACGAGATCTCCTCTTCCGAGAGCGAGCCCGACGATGGCAAGCTCGTCTTCCTGCCGAACATTGAGAAGCACCTGCGCGCCACGCGCATTCCACCCTCCATTCTAGCCAACAACGACGGCGAGCTTGCTGGCATGCAGGTGGTGTTGTACAACGAACCCACGTCTCTGACCGTCCCACCCGAGCAAGACAGCGTCCGCAAGGCCATTGTCGAGTCCCGGGCCCGCATGCGCGAGAGGCAGCGACTCGAACGTGAGGGCAGAGGCGCGCCGGTGCAGATGCCGCCGCCGTTCTTCTCTCAGCAGCCCGTAGGTGCCCTCGTCCCCGATCCCCAGCAGCCGGTGGACGCAATCATACCTGATCCTCCAACCCCGACCGAGACGTCGGCTCCTGTAGACTACGACCCCGACGCCATGGACATGGATTAGGAGGAGGAAAGAAACAAGGCAAGTAATCTCTTATATTTATCACGATGCCCACGGCCGCCACGAACAGGGACGAATCGGTGCAAAGGGACCCACGGCATTTCCTAGCCGGGGCCATCAAGGCGTTTTAATGGTATCATTTCGAATCGTATTGGCAAGGAATATTGCTATGTTGTACAATATACAAGAGTTTAAGCCAAGGCATCCAGTCCCCGGTGTATGTGACGTCCCGCCTCGATGCATGTGAGACCTTGCAGCCTCTATACGGTGAACCCCTTCAAGTCTTGACGGTTCCCGTCCTAATCTGTGTCTTGATGTATCCTCAACCTCATCTCATCTTGGATCTCATCTTGAACCGGCAATGAGCAACACGTCCCTATTCAAAAACCCGCTTTAAAACGCAAACGCAACAACAAAACGACGCACCGCCCACTCCCCGCGCCTCTCGCTCACTGCGCCCTGTACGGGTAAGACTGCCCGGTGTGGTTCGCGGCAACGGCAGCCTGCGGCGGCGGCGGGCCTGCGGGGGGCGTGACGCCGAACTCCTGGGACGGGTCGACCTTGGACCCGCCGTCGGGCGGCGCGTACATGGGCGGCCTCGCGGCGTTGGGGTCGTAGGTCGGCGGCGGCATCCCCTGCATGCCGTAGTAGCCGCCGGCCTGGGCCTGCGGGTGGGTGTTGTAGTACTCTGGGCGGTAGGTGTTGTAGGAGGCGGCGGGCCACGCGTAGCGGCTGTCGACGCGGGCGAGCTGGGCGCGGCTGAAGAGCCAGCGGTGGTAGCCCAGAGGGAGGAGGCCCTTCTTCATGCGGCGCTTGCCGTGGGCGTAGCCGATGATGAGGAAGGCGGCAAAGAGCGTCGTGAAGCCCAGGAAGACGGACCACTTGACGATGACGCCCGTCTGTTGAGGTCTGTTAGAGCCATGGCGGTCTCATGGTGAGGGGAGAAGGAGTGTGAGGTGATGTGACTTACCCGACTGTACCACCATGGAATCGCCCGCCCGTTCTGGATGACCCAGCCGGGTGGGAGTTCGTTGGGGTTGACGACAGTCTGCCGAGCGATCAAGTGGGTGTCCATCGTGATGTGTGCGGTTCTCGGCCTCTCTGTTCCTCCCCCTTTGTGTCTAAATTCCAGCCCCGTTTCCCTACGGTTCCCGCGCCGAAAGTCGAGCTTGTTCGGAGCCGCACTTTGTATCGTCTATGTTTAGTTCCGTCGGGAGGGTATTTGGAGGCTGCAGATCAACTACGCCGAAATAAGACTAAGCACAGCTGCTGTTCGAACTACCGACAAGCAAGGGTAGCGGTGTAGTCGTGGAAAGAGAAAAGAGTGTACGGTTACTAGTTTTGCCAAGACTTTGAGACGCAGCGGGTGGATGCTTTATTTGAATCACTCAAAACGAGAAAAGTCGACCAGGAAACCAGAGGAAATCTAAGAAGAATCGTCCAGAGAGGTCGGGAGGCCTGCCAGCCACCTAGTGTCCACATCATCTCTATGGTTATGCTCGGACATGGGTGCCGGCATCGCTAACTCTGTTTTCCACGGGCGCACAGGGGGTGGAGTCTTGGAGGTTGGGGTGCATAGGCAGCGGGCCCCCTCATTGGTCCCGATCGGCTGAAAGGGTCCAGCGAGAGGTCGTTGGGGAGTGTGACGACGGCGGTTCGTGTGCAATTCTGCGGCAGCACTGAAGCATCAGAGTCGTTTCATCCCTCTCGGGTCCCGAACGACGTGACGGCTCAGCAGGCCATTCTGGAAAGCACACACACACACACACACACACACACACACACACACACACACACACACACACACACACATCACCGGCGACCACACGACACACCACACAAGCCTTGCAGGCCGTGACGAGCACAACACTCGCAAACACAAACGGCCAAACATTGCCAGCACCCACCGTGAGTCGTGGGCCCGGCGGCTTGAGGGCCCACGCCGCAACCATCGCCAAAAGAAATTGGTCACGCCTGTCTGGAAGCAGCCGCAACTCTTCCCGTTCATCGCGGTAGGGGCACGGGAAGAGGACTGGGCGGTGCTGGCCCCGCGCGCGCTTTGAAGCAACTTATGTGAGGCTCCCTATCGCATTCGCCCGTCGATCCCCCCTCTTGTTTTTCTCCTGCCCGACGAATCCAATGGGCTCGCCGAAACACTTTGGCAGCCGAGATTCATTAAACATTTCGTGCTCGGGTTGTGGCAGTGAAGAATACAAGCCCAGAGAAAACTTGTCGTGGTTTCCCTTCCTCCTTCTCCTCGTCACCATGGTAATACCCTCCTGTCTCGCCGTCTCTTACTGGATCCTTCCGAATCCCTCACGTAATAGCACTGGTGTTAACGTACGCGGATGCCGGTAAGCACCCGTAAGCAACCATATCTGCCATGCCCGTGGCATACTCAAGCCTCGACGGTGCATCACGGAGTAGCCCATCTTTCCCTGGCCTTCTACGGCAAGATCGGATCAATTGATCTGCATCAGCCACACGTCCTCGTCAGCCGGCTCATAGTTCACCATAGTTCACTAAGACGAGAACAACGCTGGAGGGGCTGACCGTCCATTCATACCCAACAATAGGTACCGCGTACGTCAGGGCCCGGGCTCCATAGTTGAGCAAGGTTGGGAAACAGTAAGGCTTAGTGAGGGACGAGCGTAGAGACGAAGCTTGATCTCAAGAGACGGATATATGGGGCTGTAGTCGTGGAGTCGGGTAGACCCTTGTTCATCGTCAACTCCTCACAATTCTGAACTCCTTCTTCTCCTCCCCCTTCACACCTCTCCCTGTCCACCCACCCATCTTCTTTTAACCACATCAGACAATTAGACATATAAGCTTGCCGAAAAGAAAGCCTAGAATATAGTTTAGTCTGCTTCTCTCTCTAGGGCGTAGGGCTGGGCTTTCTGCCCGCCATACGCAGCTTTAAGATGTATGCTTGAACACCTCAGCCACCAACTCGGTTCAAGGCCCGAGAACCGCCAATGGCCCTCGACTTGGAAGAAACTCAAGATGATAGGGGGCTGCATGGGGACGAGTTCGCACGAGACGTTGTCGTTGCCCTTTTCGTACCCAAGCCCTCCCAGCTTCGGTTGATCTGCGATGGAAGTCCGAGCTGGTCGAGCCGAAACCCGAGTCGTTCAGACGTCGAGAGTGGCGTGTGTGTGCTTCCGCAACGCGTCGGGCACTCGGCTACGATTCTTGCGCGTAATGCCGACAGGAGCCATGACTGACGATCGCTCAAAGTGGCGGCCGTTCGTAGCTCACCCGTCCCTCCACCACCCGGTGTCCTCGTCGTACCCAATGATATCGAAGCTGATATTCATACTTCTGAGCATCGTACCCATGGTAAACTCCTGCTGATCGTCAGTACTTCGCTCCCCTCGTAGCCGGGTTGCAGTGCTCGCCTCGTCCTCGCCGTCGTCATCTTCACGCGCCTCGCGACCATCCTCCTCTTCCACATGTCCCGGCGACGACTCCTCAACGCCCTCGTCCCCATGCCCACGGCCCCTCCCTTCGCCATCCTCCTCCCTCATCCTCTCCGCAAACCTGACCCCATCTTCCCTCCGGGCCCTCCTCCAGGCCTTCAGCCCGCCCATCCCCTCTACCCTCTCCCGAGACCCTTCAAACACCTCCTCTGCCGCGATCCGGCTCGCCGCCCTCCATTTCTCAATCAACTCAAGAAGCTCCTCGTCCGTCTCGCCCTCGCCTCCGCCACGGATCCGCCCAGCCTGCCGGAGAATCTCCTCCCTACCCTCGGCCTCCCTCGTGCTCTTACTGCCTGGCACTGAAACACCGCCTTTCGTGACCGGCCTGGCGACCCCGTGAAAACCTGTTCTCAGTGGTGAAGGGGACGCCCCGGGGTGTAGCTGCGGTCTTGGCACGCTGAATGGCCGGCGCGTAGGCGTGGCCGCCTGCTTCGCCGGCGTCGTCATCTGGGTTCCGACTCCCCGAGGTCTCGTGGTGGCCGTAGTGCCACGCGGGCCTACACCCGAATCCGGGCCCGCACGGGTAGCTCCTTTCGGCTTCAGCTGCGGAGATGACGCTGTAGTATCTTCGGTAGCGGCAGGCCCCGCAACTTGCTCTTCGCGGTCCCGCACCATAGGCGACTTGAAGGGTTTCCTGAGCGTCTCGTTGGCGGTGTCGACCCGCCTTCGCTTTGCGGCAGGCGTGAACATTGTGTGCAGCTGGCTACCTCGTGCGTGAAACCCGTCCTTTTCAATTCAAATACGTGATGTTGACAATGTCTTCCTCTAGCTGCGGCAGAGTGGTGAAACGGGATGAGGGCCGTATGGCCGATGTGGGTTTCGGTAGGTGTTGTTGGACGGTTCCCGATCGGTCATGGCTGCCGCAGTAATGAACAAAATGATGATGCACAACTTTCTGAACCATCGACCCTAAAAAATCAACACCTACCACAACGCCAAGTTCAAGGATTTGAATCACAAAACACGAATTCATCGCGCGTGTAGTTGCGAGTCACACCGCGCCGCAAGGCGATCTCAAAGTCACTGGCGCCAAGTCCTTGGCTTATCTGCAAGTCATGTCTCACGATAGACGGGCACGTAAAGATGCAGATCGACGACTTATTCAAACTATCCAGCCACTGCCCAAGTATACTACAGGATTGAAACCAAACGCCCCTTTGGTCCTCCACCTCTAGCTGCAGGCCAGTTTTCCTTGCTTCCAGTCATTTCACATGTCCGTATGCACATTCCGAACCCGGAGATATTTCGAAGTTGAAGAGCAGTCCTCCATCAAACCCGAAGTCGAAACAAAAAGAGAGGGAAAAACAAAACAAAAAACAAAGCAGTACTCTCGTCCATGACCCGTTTTGCGCCTGTCGATGCAGCGTAATCCTCCGCCGGCACGGAGATATAGAAGAGAATGTAGACTAAATATCCTACGTGTCGCTAATGCCGTGAAGTGAAAAGGAAAGAGGTATCATAGAACCAACTACACTCCATAAATGGTCCCAAAAAGGCCAGAATGCAGATGAATGGTACAGACAAAGCGGCGAAAATGAAGAAGAAAAGTGGTATCAAGAATCGACCCGCACCCTCTTGGGCTCATTGCCAACCTCGGGACCCTCGTGTGGTCCATTCGTGCTGATCTCGGGACTCTTGCGCTTCGTGCTCGTGTTATCGTCTCTCAAGAAACTGGGGCCTGAGCCGACAACGGGAGTCGCAAAGTTCAACGGGCTAGGCAGCGTGTTGCTGTCGCTACCACCGCGCGAATACCATTCCGGGTAGAAGCTGCTGGGACTGGGTAAAAACTCGTTGTTCAGGAATCGGGATGGTAGAGCGGACACCGGAGTGTCGATATTCATGTTATTGTTTTGCTGCGGTGGTGGACGAGCAAACGGGTTTGGCGGGCCCGTGGCGCCAGCCGACAACAGTGTTTGGGCTGACGGAGATGGCGGCGGCAGCACCATGCCTGAAGACTGCGAATCGGATGCGTGGCGCCGAGTCGTCTGGGATGTGGTATCGGTTGAGTTGCGAGGAGAGTTTGACTCGGCAGTTGCGCTACCGCCATCTGAAGGTTCGTCGGGGATCTCCACCCTCAAACGTGGCCGCGCACTGCCTCCAAGCTTCATGCTATTGGTGCGAGACGGTGGAGTAAACGTTGTCTCTGGAATGGACGATACGGAGATGTTGCGAGTTTTGTTTAGAGATTGAGTGCTGGCCCGTGGAGGTAGGGGCGGGGATGTTGTAGAACCGTTGGTCCGGGACACCGCGCCAACATCGACAGACTGAGACCGATTGCCCTCAACCTTGATGCTGTTCTGATCAGGGAACGGGGGGCGATTGGGTTCAGTCTTGATACTGCTCTGCTCGGACGCAAACGAGGCCAGATGCTGAGATAAGATGGAACGGTTCTCGTCGATGGGCGTGAAGATGCTGTGCTGCTTGCGCTGTGGTAGCTTCTTAATCGCGCTGTCCGTGTTCAGTAGTGGCGGCTGTCTCTCTTGTTGCTCCGATCGCGGTTCCATTGGCGCGGGCATCGCTGTGTCTCGGGACTGCGGCGGCGGGGCCTGGGACTGTTGCTGCTGTTGTTGAGAGTGCGAGGGTTGCGGCTGTTGCTGTTGCTGTTGCTGAGGCTGAGGCGACTGTTGCTGCTGTTGCTGAGGCTCGAGCTGCTGGGGTTGTGGCGGCGGGGGCGTGATCTGAGGCTGTTGCGGCGGCAGTTGCTGAGTGGGAGGCTGTGGCGGAGACGGCGAGATCCGAGAAACTTGAGGCCCAGGCCCTTGCTGGCCCTGCTGTTGCGGGTAGCTGGGCGGCATGGAGCGGCGCTGGTCTTCCATGTACTGTTGCATGTGCGGGGGGTGGTGGTTGGACGGGTACGAGGGTATTGAGGGCCATGCTGCGGTGGGAGCCCATGAGGCATGTTTGGCGGCATGTTGGGTTGGTTCTGAGGGTTATAGATGGCCGGGTTCGGCATGTAGGCGAAGCCGTTGACGGGAGGTTGCTGAGATCCAGGAGGACCAACAGGCTGAGGGCCCATGTTCGGCCCTATGCGGCGAATGTCTTGTCGAGAACCAGGACGCGATCCCATGCCAGGCTGCGGCGTGTGGCCGCGTTGCACTGGATGACCCGGGTGCTGTTGAAAGGACATGCCGTTCGGAATAGGAGGAGACGCCGACGGTGTGTGGTGACGCATGTGAGGGAAAGGCTGTTGTCCTTGGAAATGAGGAGGGATCATCTGAGCGTCCTGCGGCGGGGTGCCTTCGGGGTCCTCGTCTTCGTCCTCATCGTTGCCGCCGTTGAAGTCCGAGGGGCCCTTGTGCTCGTTGGGGCCACCATGCTGCACAATGGGTCAGGATTCCGCGTTTGCGACTGGTGAGTAGGTGGAGGGCTTACGTATGTGTATCTGGTGATCATCTCCCGCATGTCTGTGGAAGAGTACTCGTACAGCTTCTTGTTGCTGCCGAAGATGAAGACGGCAACGTCGACGGAGCACAGAACAGAAAGCTCATGCGCCTTCTTGAACAGACCACCCTTTCTCTTCAAAAAGGTGCTATAGGCAAGACGAGTCAGCGAGAACCGGAGGGCGCGAGGGTCATCGAGGGGCGGCGAGCTTACACAGAGCGGTTTCTGTCATCCTTGATGGCTTTGATCTCAATCTTTCTGCGTCCCATCTTGATCCAGATGCTCTAGCGAGCCGTCGAGGGATACGCGTAAGGCGACGAGGCGCGGCAGTACCGGGCTGATGGTGATGTCGAGGCGAGCGACCTGGGTGCCGATTGGCGATGGCGCGACGGCGGCGAGGTCTCAGTCGTTGCGGTTGAGGGTGCGTCGACTGGTCTTGGGAGGGGAAGGGTGTCGAGGAGCGGGGAGACTCGTCGAAGCTCGGGGATGGAGCTGGATATGTCTTGTCGGAGCAAGCTTGGCTGATCAACGGAGCGAGTGGAAACAAAAGTTCGGCCGGGGCGGGCTGATCGCTTTTATCTAGATGGCCTGTCTCGTGGGGTGTCGGTGCGAACTGGTGATGCGTCAGTCAAACTGGGCATGTGCAGGGCAGCGCATCCCGGGATCAACGGTATTTGAAGCGGATGCAAACAAAGGTTGTCGGAGCAGGGGGAGAAAGCAGACGGAGAGGACGCATCAAGAACGTACATTAATCCCATTACAAGTGCAGATGCGACAGGTTCTGGGATGGACAGGCGTTGCGAGGTGCAGGTTGATGGGGCTGAATCTGGCGTGGATGATTCTAATAATAGACGCGATCGTGTTCACGTTTTCTGGGTGCGGGAAGACAGGACAGTGAAGGAGGGAAGGGGGAAAAAAATAATGATGGGAGTGAGTGGGTGGTGGAGGGGAGCAGCAGTTTACACTAGGTGCAGTGCAGCGGCGGCGCGGTGCAGTAGGTACGGTTGACACACCTCAGTCGGCAAGCAAGTACATGCAGGTGGTACCAGTCGCGAGGCAGGGCAAGGCAAGCAGCGAGAGCGAGTGTGAGGGTGAGGGAGAGTGTGTAGCCAGAGATGGTCCAGTGAGGATGCGGGAACAGAAAGTCGGAAAGCGGGAGCAGCACGAGGGGGCAGCGCAGCATCAGCAGCAGCAGCAGAAAGCCAACGGCTTGGGGGAAAAAAAAGTGACAGGGGATGGGGGTGGTGAACGAATCACTGGGTGGGAAGGAAAGGGACGAGACGCGAGCAAGAAGGGGAAGGGGGAAGGAAAGGAGGAAGAAGACGGGACCGGGGGCAATACTCCAATTACCCTGTCGCGTCCAGAAGCAGAAGCAGAACGGCGGGCCAGCGGCCCTCTTCTTGTCTCCAGGCCCTGCCATGTGAAGTGCACCAGATGCAGAGTGGACCACACCTCCTTCTCAGTCATCCTCATCTATCTCCAGGTAGGTAGCAGCTAGTTGGTCCTGCCCTCACCTCGCTTGCGCCCGTAGCACACCTCACCTTCTTTCTCGCTACCACCGACAAGGCAAGGTCTCGAGGACTCTTGGTGCGAGCGTTTTTATGACGGGGGTCCTGGTGGCCGTTGCGGACGCTCGTGAAACGACAGACTGAAGAGGCAGGGAATGAGGATGAGACGTGAGACGGACTCTGTACACTGTAGACTCCCGCCAGATATCGCCCAGTGAGCACCGTGTGCGATCGCAATCTCCACCGGCGTCCCGCGCACTGTCTCAGGGTCTGGGGGGGCCCCTTGTACTAGGCTAGGCCGAGTAAGGTACCGGCCACCATCGCGACGGTCCTGCCGCTAGTGAGACGCTGCAGAAAAGATACATGTGGCAGGTGTCGTCGAGACATCTGACGTTTAGTCGGCGTGAGGTGCGTGCGGGCCGCCGCGACTCTACAACTGCGGATACTGCGAGGATGGTTCCGGCGCAATAAGCGACCCATTTTCGAGCCTGGAGAAACCACCACCACTAGCACCAACACCAGCACCAGCACCAGACCAACACCACCACCGTCATACCACCCAGCCCAGCTCAGGTCCAGGCCCACGTTCAGGCCCAGATCAAACCGGAGAGCATTGAGCATTGACATCCCGCAAGCCTCGACCTTGACCGTCGAGTAGACCCCGACCGACGCCGGAACTTTGTACCGGGCTCCTCCCCCCCCTGGACCTTGCCATTCCTCCCTGAACGACGTTAGGAGCATCATCATAATCACTCATCCGCGGTCATTGTCCACCCACCCCAAACTCTCCCGTCGGTCGGATGACCCAACTGCCCAATCTGTACACCCAAGCAGGAAAGCATAACGCCGTAAGGCCATGAGGGAGAAAGGGGGAGCTGTCGCCCAGTAAGCAAACAACGTGCCCGGGCCGCATGTCGAGCCTCTATCCCCACCACAGCCGCGCCGCCGCCGTCGCCGCCGCCGGTGCAGGAACGCAGGAACGGACTCTTGAGTCCGGATTCAGGCACGGGCATTGGGCCAAGGGGACACAGGGGGGAGAGCGCGCGCCGAGAGCACAGGCCGCCTTACCAAGGCGGAAACCAATCTGCCATCCATTCTCCATTGTAGCAAAACCAACTCAGCCCTCTCGATATCAGGTCCCGCCATTCAGTACCGCATTTCAGGTCGGACAATTGAGTTCGAGGGCAATCTTGGCGTCGACGACTCCTGCGTTACGGTCCCGTTGTGTTTCGCCCCCCTTTTCTTCCTTCCCGCCTTTCTTTCTGGCTCTCAACAACCCTTCCCTTCGTCCAAGTACCGTGTCCTACCCCTGGCCGACGACGAGGCGAGGCCATCACCAAACGGACACTTAGCAGCTACCCCAAACCAGCGCCTCTCAACCAGGTACCCCAGGATGTCTATCTGACCTCCTCCCACACCTGAGGTCATGGTGCGAAGAGGGCTAGATACCGGCCCCTCGCGACGCACTATTCCCCCGCCAGGACGGGTGCCCAATAGAAACCCTACCCATCTCTTAGGATGATGCAGCATTCCCGTCGGGGTTGCATCCCAACTGCCATGTCGGCCGCGGCCATTTGACAACGTCCGTCCGCTCCCATGGTGCTGAGCCGTAGATCTCTCGCTTCGCTTCGCTTCACAAACCCCCTTACGCACATCCCGCGGCTGTCCAACGAACCCAGTCGCCCATCATCTCGAATTAGATCACTCCCCCACCGTTGATGATGCCCTACGCCCACTATCGCACTCTCTCTGTCTTTGATTACAGGGCTGGAGAACTGAGGACCGGAGCTGCTACCTCTGTCTTGATGTTCGAGAAAACGTTATCGGCCCCGCCCGTGTGGCACATGTGCAGCTCGTCCAACTTAGTTGGCTGTCAAGCTTCGAGACGACATAGGGCTTGGCTTTTGGCTAAATGTCCCCCAAAACTGCCAATTCTCGACCGCGACCCAATTCTTCTTTGGAAACGGTCTCTGGCTTCGCGGTTCGCTGTCTCTCCGTCCAGACAAGTCTGCTACCGTAGCTGTTAGACGACGAACGCGAAAAGGCGAGTCCCAGGAGAGGCCGGGAGCCAATGAGATTATCCTCTCCACATGCAGCTATATCGGGCTGCCGCGAACCATTAACCAAACGCCCGAATTAGCACTTGCCGCGGGTTTCTCTGCAACATATCGGCATAGACGCACCTTTGTCTAGATAGCTTACGGCAAAATTACTCGCCTCCTTTGGCCTGTGGACCAAATCATCCGAGAAGTTTAAGATAAGTGTGGCCCACATCGCCGCAGTCGCCCCTTCACCCGTCCCATCCCCCGACGCCATCCCACCTCTCAAATTAACCGTATGATTGAGTTAAGCGCCGGCTTCTCACAACGACATGACACCAATCTATTCGGGGCCGGTGGCAGGACGAAAGAAATGCTTGGAATGCTTGTCCTCAACGTCACATCACGCCGCGCCGAGTGCCATGTCTGACTCCGTAGCGCAGCCGCGAAGAGAAAAGAGCCTCTTGGAGCCTCATTGCCGCAGTCATCTCTCGCCCACGCGCACACACGCGCGCACCCACACACACGCATCATCTTTTGTGACGGTGTGAGGTCGGCGTGCATGTCGCTAGAGGGCTAGGACGGACGTTCCTGGGCGCAGACCGAAAGCCGATTGGGCTGTTGCATGCTTGTTTCCCTTGGAATCCCTACCCCGTTCCTGTCACCTCGGTGTCGTCCACTGCATCCTTGCTGCAGCGGTTTCTAAAAATATCCTATTTTTAGCATTCAGCAACACCCGCATGGAGGGAGGGGAAGGGGAAGGGGAAGGGAGAGACGCGCTCCGCAGCCACGCGACCATACCTTGGTCCGTACCAATTGACCCCCTTCATCCCGCGCTTTTGTGGGTAGTCTGTATCCACCGCTTGTGTCTTACGCTGCTTCTTTCTCACACCTCGGTTTCTTGGCCCTGCTCTCCCTGTGTATCACCCAACCACAGCCATCGTCAACCACATGCTGCTCTCTCTCTCTCTCTGCAACCCGAAAGGCATCCATCCATACTAACTGGCAGGACTGCCTGATTCATTGACCGGGCAACCCAGCCCACTCCTCATCCGACTCCCTCAATCTACCACAAACGGCGTCCCCAACCTTCTTCTCGCTTCCCTTCCACCGGTCCCTCTCAAAGTAACGTCGAAACTGACAAGCGGACAAGTGAAAAAAACCCTGGGGTTCTTTTTCGGCCGCTTGGGCCGCCGCTTTTGTCTCCCGTCATCACGTCAGGCCCTTGGCATTGTTCCGGCATCTCCTTACCCCCGTACATGACGTTTTCCCCCGTCCAGGTCCTGTCCTGTCCCTCCCTCGTGCCACTGGGGTTGCCAACATCGATCGAGGCCGCTTCCGCCCGTCATCCTTCCCCTCTCATTTGGCACGGTCAGACGTCTGTGTAGCTGTTCTTTTGCCCGATTCGCCAATCTGGCAGCGCCGGCGCACAAGGCTCGAGTCTCTCTCACAGACAACGAACCCCCCACTGCCCATCTTCCCGTCTGCTGAATCCATGTCACTTCGCAGGCCGTGCCGCCTCTTGTTTCTATTGCAAACCAGACATCCCTCCCCGTGTCGGTCTAGGTAATGCTAGCCGCTCTGCGAGGTTCCTTGTATTCATGTGTGGTTGCCCTCGCGGCCTACCCACCGCCTACCCACCATCCCACACACACACACACACACACACCTTCACGGGCAAGAGCTGCATATCAACCAGGATATCCGGCCATGATTAGCTAGCCTTGTGCCCTTTCACTACGGAGCTACGACACTTTTGTTGCCGAGATTAGAGTCATTTGCTGAACGATTCCTTGTATGATTAGCTGCCCACGTTTCGCGGTTGTGGCTAAACTTAACAACGCCAGACGCCGTGCCGATGCATCATTACATGCTTTCTTAACCGCTTGCCAAACCCTCTTCGGCCTCAATTTTTGCGCGACCTAGGAGAGCGATCCATTCTTTGCCGTCCAGTAATACATGTCCATCAACCCAGTCCAAAATTCCAAGCCCAGAAGTTGGTTCCCAGTTCCATATCCTCCCTCGATTGTCAAATGCATGATTCCAAATGGGGAGTGTCCGGTCAAACGTCACGTCTGAAGTCTTCTCGCCCCAAACCCTCGCACGCAATAGGATAAATGTTCTTCGGCATCGATCTCGGCTTGGTCGTTGTGCCTGATCCCCTTGCGTACATCTCTTGGCATGGCCCTATTCTTAGCATCCCGGGACGGTTGACTGTGGGGACATTCCCTGTTCTGGAATGTTCGTCGGCAGTTAAGCGACCAGCTGCAGGAGCCGCTGGTCATTCATTGTTAGCCGCCGGAAACAGCTACCGGCTGTCCGGTTCCTCGGCCATAATTTGGTGTGTGACGCTGCAACGTCTGGTCCATTGTGGCTTCTGACAACTGCCAAGGTTTGTCGTCCGAACTCGGCGTCATCACAAAGCATTCATTGTCCGGGCGAGCCGGCGCCGGTCGCTGGGGCATTGTAGGTACCGAAGCCGCCGTGTTCCGCGATGCCGTTGTCGGTTTTCATCGTGCCGTTGAGCATAGGACAAAGCCTTTGCGAATGTTAGTCAAACGTGTACGGAAAGATCGAATATGAAAAAGTGAGTGGGAAAGGAATTGAAGACGAAAAAAACAGAAGGAAACGATCCCCGAGTAAGAGACGGATAATGGTGCCAGGGCGGAAAACATCCGAACTACGGAATGATCATATAGCCCTGCTCTTGCCGGTGCCGTCGTGCCAGTACGGCTTGTGGGTGTACCTATTGTACTTGTACTTTTTGGGCTTGGGTTTTGGGGGCTCTTTTGCCTGTCCCTTGGACGCCGCTGGCACCTTCGCACTTGGCTGCTTGGCCCTTGAGCTTATAGATTCGCGGCTCGTAGGCTTGTGCAGCTCGTCGCTTGTTTGCCTTAACCCGGTTGGTGCTGCCTTGGAGCCAACTGGCATCCTCCGACGTTTGAGCAGGAACTTGCGTTGCAGAACAAACCGAAGGTTTCCCCCACGTCTGAACATGCTCTTGAGATCCGAGGTTGGCCGGGGAGGTAGAGGAAAAGGAAAGGGAGCAATACTTTTTGTTGGTCTTGATGTGTCCGACCTGTCCACAATTGGCACACTTTCGGGTAGTACCAGTGGCAGCCCGGTCTGCTTCGGGAGACCCGGCGTCGGTCCCGCTCTTCGATCGGTGGAGTCCTTTTTGTTGCTCTCGTCCGATACGGCGCTGCTTGTTTCTGTTGAGCCGTTCGAGCTCCTTATCAATTCTGTCAGGTGGTCAATCAAGTGTTCAGCATCTACTGAAGGATATTGCGTACTCAACCAGGCGACGTCGGTCGTCGTCAGCGACTCCGGTGGGTCGTCCTTCGTAGATACTAGACACATGATTATGTGAGCGGGGAACGCATGAATATTGAAGGATAGACCTGAAAGGGGGTGGGGACAAGGGAACCGTGGCGGGAGTTCGTACTTGAAATCCTCCAACTCCAACTCCTTCTTTCTCTTGATGTATCGGTCTATAATGACAGGGTCTTCAATAATGATGACCTTTTGCTCCACTGCGCCATGCTCGTTGAGGACCTCTCGGGTAATCTTGAGCTTCTTTCGTTGGTTCCGACTTGTGGAGGTTGTCAGGCCAGTGATTTGACTCATTCCTTCGTCAGCGTGCGCGGGGGTCTGAGCTCTCTGAGGATTGAATCGGTCGTCTTCATCTGGCGGCGGAGGGACGACAAGGTCATCGTCTTTTTCTGTGCCGTCCTCCAGACTAGACTTTTGCTTGTCCCAGATTTCGCGTATGCCCTTTCTGTACATTTGTTCTTGTTCTTTGACGTTGTAAGCGTGTCCGTTCTTCATACGCTGGGTGTCCGGATGCGCTGCCATGGCGTCAGCCGCAGTGGTGTGAGAACCACCCTTTTGGACGGTCTCGATATAGCCGCCCTTCATTGAAGTCCTAATGAAACTGAAACCAAGGCCGTGGCCAGTCGGGTCTCCCTGTCCGTGAAGCTTGAGCATGGCCTTGCCAGCGCACGCATCAATGAAGGCTTTACTGGTCTTCCATGGCGCCATCTTGTCGGCCAATTTCTCTTCGTTCTTCTCAGCAGCCTTTTTGCTGCCCTTGGCGGTGCCTGCGCCAGTGCGTTCCTCGTCGTCTTCCTCGGCAGGTTCTTCGTTCTCCTCCTCAAGATTGACGTTATTAGGGTCGAACCCTGCATCTTCCAGCATTTGCATGCCAAGCTGCATACCGTCAATCAAGCATACGTCTTCAGGCTTGATCATGGCACGGATGGAATTTTCATCCATCAGTTGTTCATTCGGTCTCAACCCCCAAAGGCCTTTCTCAACCTTGGCGTAGACGAGGAACTCCTTCAGCTTTTGCCTGTTTTGGGCATCCGTGCTATCGGCAATGTGCTTCGTCACCTCTGATAGGTTGACCAAGTTGTACTCATTTCTTCTCATCATGCGGTATGATATCATCTTGATTCTGTTTTTGGAGGCATTGGTAACCTTCCTCGAGTGAGGACCCGGAACCTCGACGGAAGGGAACGTCTGGCCAACCACGTAAAGATGATCGATCTTGTGCAGGTACCAGCTAGATCCATCGACACCCGTTGAACTCCGGACGCACAGGAAATCGGTGGACCGCGGCTTGTGTTTGAAGATGGGTGCCCGATACATTTGATTGTGCAGAGTGGGCATTGTCTGCCCAACTTCGACTTCGCCGAAGATGGCGAATGGTGACCTGTCCTCGGGCAGCAGAACGTGTGACTCGCCAATGTCCATCTTCGGTGGTGTCTCCTCGTCGTCCACCTTCTTTTTGCGGTAGTAGTTGATGACACGGTTTCCCATACCAAAGTTGGAGAGTACTGGGGGTGTTCTCTCGCAATACTCGAATAGTACTGCTGTAGAGTTGTCCGTGATGCCCAAATCCTTGGTCGTTCTGAAGACTTCGTGTGCCTTGCCCTTCATCGTCTTGCGCTTGTGGAAGCCCAGCTTGCTGAACCTGATCGTCTGACGCTCATGTTTGCCGAACTTGAAGTGAGGACGATGGAAACCATCTCTGCGAATGTCCAGCTTAACCTTGTAGAAGGGCCATGCGAGTTTGAGAGCCGGCATGCTGTGCTCAACAGCAAGGTTGCCCAGAGTCGCTCTGACCTTGTGCTGATGATTCTCCTTGAGCGCCTCGTACGCATCGTCGTTGGACATGTTGAAGCGAGATGACAAGTCAGGTCTCATGTGGCCATTGGCCATACGCGTCATCTTGTGCTCAACACGCTGGCGTTTGGGGCCGCGCTGTGATTCGGCTTCTTCCAAGATTAGGTAAGGGTCGTTCAGGTCAAGAATAACACGCTTGGATGCGCGCTTGGTCACATCCTCGAAGGAGTCGAAGGAAGGTGCCGTGAATCGAGGGATTTCGGGTAGACCCTTTGGCGGCGGAGGACGCGTCTTCTTCCGTGGCTGCGGCTTTGGTTCTTCGTCTTCAAGGAACTCCGCCTCCCAGTCGAAGTCGAAGGCATCATCATGAGCGCGCTTGAGAGATGCTGCTGCTGCGGCCTCGGCCGCTGCTTCTTGGGCCTGCTGGTTATTGAAGTCTTGCTCGGCCTGCTCGATGCGAATGGACCAGTCATCGCACACCATCTCAATGTCCTGAAGTGTGAATCCAGCCACTGCCTCCGAGTCTGACTCCTGCTCGAGATTGAATTCTTCCGCCTCAGCCTCATCCGAGGATTCCTGCCAGGCGCACGTCACAAGCCCTTTAGAGTCGTCGTCAATCCGGCGTTGCTTCCGAGTCACAGTGGCGGGTCCGGGGATGCGGAAGAGCTTCTCTTGGTCGGCAGCCAGATCCAACGTGAGTTTAGAGAACATAAGCGTCTTGGGCTTCTTGGCAGGTTTCTTCTCGATCCATCGAGCCTTCTTGGGCGGCAGAAGTTCGTTCCATTTCAATATGACACCCTTTTGCCAAGTCGGCCAGGCTTGTTTGACTAGATCTTCGGCAGTCTCTGCGGGTGCGGGAATCTCGGGATCCTGGTTGGCGGCCTCGTAGCCAGGCTCGGGGTCGAAATTGATGTCTCGGTATTGCGACGCATCGGCATCATCGAGATCGTGAACGTGAGGAGCTGGTGATGGAGGGCCAGGCGCCTCAATCGGGGAGGAAGGGCCATCACCAAACAGGTCATCGGTGTCGTTACTCGTACCTCCGTCATCGGTGAGGCCTGGAACGGACAAGGAAGTGGCGACGTTGCCTTCCTCTTCATCCGGAAGGTCATCATCGCTGATATCTTCAAAGTCTTGGGCGTCGTCCGCTTTCCCAGACTGGTCGAAGGGCGTGTCATCGATAGTTATGCCTAAATCACCGCCATTCTGGAGCTGGCTCAAGGTTCGTTCTATCTGCTCGTCGTCCTGCGCGTCCTGGGTCTTTTGAGCTGCCTCGCTACGAGGCGGGGACTTGGGAGTTTCGGCGCCCATGTTGTCGATGTTTGCACGAATATCGCCCCTCTGGCACCTCCGATACTGTGCGCCGACCGTTTCCAGACCTATACCATGCCTCAAATTGTCGTTGGCGATGCGTCAAGGGCTGCGTTCGTTGGGGGGAAGCTCGTGAAGTCGATGGGGCGACGCGTCGGTCGGCTCTGGGGAAGCAGGAGGGAAAGTTCACGTAGAGCCGCAGAAATTTGGGTGACTCAGGTGCGATTTCTGCAAGGATGCCTGAGGCGTGATATGTCAGCCAATCAGTTTGCGTTATTGAAGGCAGCCATGTTTCGTGGTCCGTGCCTCCCCGTTTTACCCCGGCCGAGACTGCTGGGGCTGTTTCTGCCATACCTAAAATCAACAGCGAGCTGAGGCAGGTCCCGCCTGCCTTCCACCGAAGGTATGGGCGATGCGATGATAATCGGCGGATTGATGCAAAAGGGAGCGTTGCCTTTATTAGATGTCAATGTTGTGTTCGTTTTCGGAAGTGAAATCAGATGTTGATCGATACTTGGTCGACGCTGCAATAGCAAGACAGACATGTGCCAAAGAATGACTGTTATTGTTGGCTAGCTATCTTGGGAAACCCTTGGTCGTTGTTAAATGAGTTGAAGTTGGCTTGTTCTTGTAGTCGAGACGTGGGAGACGGAGGTGCAAGGTGTGAGGTAGTGGCTGAGCGCGGAAAGAGGAGTCGGTGGGCCTTGCTCACTTACACGACGAAGCAACCAGTCGCTGCCTTCAAGAGTCGAAAGAACGATGTGAAGAGGTTGCAAACTTACTACCATGACAATAGTAAGAAGATCAAGAGGTGAAACGAGAAAAAGGTACTTGAAAATCACCCACACACTCAGGAGAAAAGTATATTACAGTCGGTGACGGAGAGTGGTCCTTGATGATATCGAGTGTGTTTGCTGAACCACGGCGAACAAAAAGCTTACCAACACCAAAGTCTGGCATCTCGCACCCTGAAATGAAACCTTCCGCTCCTCAAACCGCGACATGTTGCCAATCAAAGCGGTCGTCCTCGTCATTTGGACCACAGCTTGAATCCTAAGTAGCGTCTATGGCGGCGGCTACTGTATCGGTCATGGCATCAACTGGCTATGGCATGCATAATTGATGGTAAGTACCTTACTTTCCTGTGCATTCCTCTTCTGCCCACTTCGACAGTCGCCTGATTCCCTCGCCCTGCAAATTTGCCTCTATTCAGGCAGTGGCAGAGTGCAAGCGTCCCTCACCAATCCAAGTGAAGGGCGAGAGGTCCTCACATTGACAAAATACAGCACCCAAACGTAGCTGACCAGGACCTAGCTTGTTTGACACTTTTGTGTATTCCGTAGAAGTTATCTAGCCCCATCCAAGGGACGGTTGCATACACGTACAGGTGGCATCCCTTCACAACGGTTTTGATGCGTAATCTTTTGACGCCCTCCCTCTGTGATTATCAGAAAAAGCCTTTTTTGCAAACTCCGTACGCCCTTCTTTAGTAACGCGTAAACGCGAACGATGACCCTTCCGCCATACTCCTGCTTCCCGTTTCCAACTGAATGTTCTCTCGACAGTCACTGCGTTTACTTGCAGCGCTTCTCGACGATGCTGACACCGTTCTCCTCGTACTCCTTGCGCGAGATCCACATCTGGTGGAAGGTACCCAAGCTGGCCAGGATACTGCCGCCGATCCAGGCACCGAAGCGACGCTCGCTAGAGAGGCCGGCGGCGTGAATCTTGATCTTAAGGCCAGGGTACATGGCCGTGAGCTCGTTGTTCAGGCGGTCGTTGAAGCCGTTGAGCAAGCTGGTGCTGCCGGTAACGACAATGTTACCGAGAAGGTTGGGTCGCAAGTCGACATCGACGGCGTTCAGAGCGGCGCGAATCAACTCGGGGATTGTCTGGGACTTGTTGATGCGGAATTCCTCATTGGTAGGGAACGCCGCTGTCTCGTCCCACATGCCTTCCGAAACCTTGTATCGCTGCTCGCGCCACATCTGGTTGGCGCCGTTGGGGAACTCGAAGACGCGACCGGGTTGGGTCTTGGCGAAGTCCTCGTTCTGAGGCATGGTGTACTTGCCGGGCCCGCGCCAGGTCTCAACCACTGATTCCTTGAACTCCGTGATGAGACGCTCGTCCTCGTAGGCGCGGAACGAATCAGTGATGGAGAAGCCGAATTGGCGCTGCTTGAATTGGGGAGGAGCACCAGCGTCGACAGGGGTCTTGTTCTCGACCATGAACGTAGGGATGGGCTCGATCTTGGGCTCCGAGGTCTCCCAGAGACTACGGATCTGGGACGACAGCCACAGACCACCGACAGGAGACTTCTGAATGGATCGCTTAAGGACCATGCCGTCGTGAATCGCTGTCACAGATGTGTTGGAGCCGCCGACGTCGATGACGAGAGCGCTAGCCTTACCGGCGGCGAAAGCAGCCAGTACAGGCGTTCGGCTAAGCCAGAAAGCAGGGCAGCCCCAGTTCTCCATGATGATCTCAATAGCCTTCTCTCTGGACTTGGCATTGTTCCACGGCGCCTCAGTCATCAGAAGCGGGTTCTCTTGCAGGGCCTTCTCCTGTGCCTCTACATCCTCCATAGCGACGTCGATGTCGCCGTTGGCCGCGCCTTCGACTTCCTCCTTGGGGTCGTCATTGAGACCGTTCTTGGACGGGGGGGTAGGGCGCGCGGGTTGGAGGCGCGTGATGAGCATGTGCTCCCAGAGCTTGTTGGCGACATCCCAGTCTTCGACGACGCTATCGCGCGACATGTAATTGCGCACCTCGAGGTCGGCGCGAGGAATCAGGCACTCGTCGCCGAAGACAGTGGTCGGGGCATCGGAAGAGCCGACGCGGCCGTAGAAGGACGGGAAAACGGACTTGGGAACGTCTTCGCCTGCAAAGCCAGCACGGGTGGTGCAGTAGCCTGGGTCGAGGACCAGAGCGGAGACCTCATCTGTTCGCGATCATTAGATTGCGCGACGCGCACCGTGGAGCGAAAATGGCCTTCTTACCTCCTCCGTAAATGTCGGTCGGCTGGACCGACGATGACAGCGGTTGTTGCGACATTTTTTTCGGCTTGTAGATGCAATTCGACAATCCACCGAGATGATTGGGATGGTTCGAGGGCGGTGTGGTGGGTTGTTGCGATGCTGCACCCGATTGAAGGTCGCGTCTTGACAGAATTTGGCGCGGTGGTTGGCGGAAGGTGCAAGGCTGAGACTCCAGCCACACCCCACCGTGTCGTAGCGCGACACACTGTACGAGCTCTCGGTGTGCGCTACTCACCGAGACAAAGTTGCCCGCAAATTGATAGTGCGCATCCCGACACTTGGGCCACAGCGTTGTTTTACCACGGAGATGACTGTATCTGATCTCGGAAACATCATTTTACATACATTCATAGGTGCAGAACATACAGGTGGAGGCGCATCAAGGGGTATCTTATGTATTTCAAAAACTCTTCAAATCAAGGTGTTCTGTCAATCTCAAGCATCATGTAACAATATACTCATCTTCTGACTCAAAATCCCGCCCTTCTCCATATAGCACTTCGCAAGCACCGGCCAGCGGGATATCCATCACAGCATCCGTCCCTTCGTTCCATATATTCTTCCAATTATAGCCTCCCCCTGGCAGCCGGTTATCCCTTTTGTCCCTCGACCTTCTCTTCGGCCCATCCCTCAGCCGCCCTTTGCTATCAATCACCCCGACCTTGGAGGCGTCGTCGACGACTGTCTCGATGGAGCTCAGCGGTAGCGTCAAGATCTCCGTGTTGTACGCCGCGAGCGCGATGTAGATGTACACGCCCAGCATTGTCAGGAAGGCGGGGATCGCCAGCGACCACCACCGGTTCGGGTAGTATTCGATGCCCAAAGCGTGCAGAAAGGGCGAAGGGAGGTAGGACCATAGCAAGTAGACGAGGAAGGTCAGGGTCGAGAAGAGGTATAGCACGAAGCCGTAGTACTCATAGGTCGGTACCTGCGGCGATGCGCGAGGGACGGGCTCAAAGTCATCGTCGGAGGCATCGGGGGTCGTCGGTCGCGAAGGGCGCAGGAGCGACGTCAGTGACGGCGAGGGTGGTAGAGGGGTCGGCGGGCGACCGTAGAAGGGGGGTGCAAAGTAGTTGTGATGCAGGGGTCGTGGGGGCAGCTCCTCGCCGTCGCTTGACTCGGATGCAAAGGATTGGTTGTCTGACAGGACTAGGTCTTCTTCGTCTGACGAGAGTGACATTTTGGGCGGGAGGCCCGAGCAGTCGGGGCTCTGCTGTCAATGATGCGGCAGTATGGAAGTGGTGTTGCAAGTGGCAGAATTGCGATTTCCCCAGGCCATCTCCAGCTGCAATCTGGAATCGACCCCGTCGGTTCCACTCCTTCCCGGGATGTGGACGGCATAGTGGGGCCGCAATGTGTTTGTGCTCGGCGGCAGATTACATAACTCAATCTAAACTTCTACCTCTTCTCAACGGCAGTGTTCCTCTTCCTCAATCCCAAATGACAATTCTTAGGAACTATCTACAAAGGTCTTACATTTCTTGTGCTAGAGACCATCTGGGCAGACTGTGGGAAGAAGAAATAAGGAAAAGGAGCATCAACAGACCCCGAGAGGTAATCTTTTTGTGTTGCTAAGTGGTTTCAATGACCTTGCTTCAGCGGCGCGCGCTATTGACATCACACGATAAAGGCGGGTTCAATCCAAAACCCACCAATTTATGACACAATTAGATTTTGCTAGCCTTGAAAGCGTGGTGTTAGAACAGAACCAAAGATTCAACCAAACAATTAAATGCTTAAGGAACAGAGGGCAAGCTGCTCATGAAGTTTTGTATAGCCACCAGGGCTCAAACTCGCGAGCTGCATGTTTGACGAACCCAGGTATGCAACCCATCACTAGACCCTAGCACTACAATACACTGCTCATCATCATCAACAAAAAAGAAACTGTCCGCTTCAAAATTGACTCACGAGGCAGCGGGTTAAAAACCAGTTCAAGATACGAGGTGAAGTTCACATATGTCAGTATTCCTGAAGCGCCGGCTGTCTATGATCTACCCTCCTCAGAGCCAAAGAGCTTGTCGAAGCCAGTCTACATCCATCCGCATCAGTCACATCCACTCCAATGAGAAAACACACCACGTCCAAGTGAAAAACTCACCTCTCCTGTGCCGATAATTCTCAAGCCAAACCCGGTTTTGCAGCTGCCCACGAATCCTCACGGCCTCGTTCCGCGACCTGCAGAAGACGCACTGCGGTGGTTCCAGCCGGTTGTTCATGTTCTCGACGTCCCACGACGTGGCGAGGTGGTGGCTGCACATGGGATCCTCGGGGTGGATCTCGAAGGCGGGCCACGCGCGCGCTCCTGCCGCGGGTCTACGGCGATGAGCTCTGCGATCGGCTCTCCAGTATCGATTCTCGGGCTAGAGGTTGCTAATCAACGGAGTGCCATAAAGTGGTTGAGGGGGGGGTTCGAAGCTGACTTCCGTGTTAGACCCGTCTGGGTAGTACATGATGATGCCATACCGGCCTCGACCCTGTCGAAGGCGGTCTTCTCGATTCATGCCCACCATATTCGGCCCGTTCATCTCTTGGAAATCCTCAATAAGCATCGCTTGAAGCATTGCTACAGTCCTAAAGTTAGCGGGCTGTTATCACGACACCGTCGAAGATGGCAGGTGTAAACTCAAATCAGTCGGCTGCGATTTCTTCGAGCGACACAAACGCAAGAAGGGCTAGACCGCAGCTGAGGCTCCTTTTATAAGTTTTACACACACACACACACACACATTCTCTTTCGCTCCTTTGACTGGGATAGGAGTTACTCACCTGGGAGTGCAGGATCCCACAAACCATTAGCCGCCTGTGGACGGAACATCTCAGCTGGTGGTTGCGGCAGTGGTTGCGGCGGAGGCACGGGCTGAGGCCGACCCTCTGGCCGCACAATCGCGGGAAACTCGTCCGGGTCCCGCCCCTGACGATATTTGACCTCTCGCTCGCGCACCGGGACGCGGGCTTGGCCCTCATGTGGAAAGAGCCCGCACCCCCGAGCACATCGCCCGTGCCAGGCGCCGCCGCATTGGAAGCAGAACTCGTATCCACAAGGACACCTTTCATCGCAAACATTGCTACCGTCAGTCATCTGAGGATGCGCTCGCGCGTGGGTTTGACACTTACGTGATGTGATGACAGCCGGCCGCAAGCTCGATGATCCGCCGACACTGAGGACAAGGCGAGAGGTTGTACTCGTCCATGGCGTCCATCAGCACCTCGTCCTCGTCTTCCTCCCGGCACGGCCGTCCAGGATGTATGCCCTGCCTGCACCGCCGACACGTCCCCTCGCCGCACGCAGGGCACTCCATCTCATCGCCCCTGGCATGCGGCCCTCGAGGCGGTATAAACGCCGCACAAGCCGGCCTGGCGCAGTACACCCTCTCGGTACCGTCTGTCTCATTCTCCTCCCTGATTTGCTGGTACAGCCTCAGCAGGCCGGGCCGCTCCCGGTCCGCTCGCTCGATGTGATCTTGGTGCAACGGCTCGCAGCACCGCGGAGGCCAGCCCCCTGCCCGCAGACCCGCGCGTATGCACGCCCGCAGGCACGGCGGACACATCCAGCAGCCGCAGGGAAGGCGGTTCTTGGGCTGCCGACCGCCGGTGCAGACAACGCAATCCGGCCCGTTGTCGTCGTCGTCGCCGGCCTCGGAAGCCGCGGCGCTGTTGGATCTGCTTTCGGCGAGGAGGCTGTTGCGCTCCTCCCAGGTGACATAACGTCCCGGCTTAGTGTCGTGGGCGTTGTTGTTGTTGGGTGAGCGTCGGTCTACGATGGTGCTCTGCCGCAAGGCGATGGCGAGTTGCGTGTCGGGGTCCGCCATATATAGGACCAGAGTTGCTGCGGCCTCGACTTCCTCGTTGGTAGCGAAGCGCAGAGTGTCCAGGTTTAGCAAACCATGGCTGATGATGAGGTTTGCGATGTCCTCGTCGAGGCGTTGGAAGAGTTCCATGATTTACCACGTAGTTCTTCTGTAGTTGCTTGGCCTATTGGACCCTGGCGTTTGAGGTCTTGCTGTTGTACTTGGATCCTGTATCGAGGCCTCAATTTTGGCATGGGTCATCGCTTCGACGAGTTGAGCGCTGTAAATCTTCTACCGCCGACAAAGCTCGTGGAAAGATGCGCAGTAGTAGTGACAGGCTGTGAGTGGTGAAGTGAATCGAGCAAGAGTTTCAGCAGACGCAGATAGTAATATTGTTTGGCGTACTGAGAGAACCAAGTCAGTGAATCTGTTACTCTTGGTCCGGATCTAGTCACCAAAGGCGGATCCCTGGCCGCCTTCCTCGTTGTAGAAGTCATACAAAATGTTCCGGTCGTCCATCGAGTTCGGATCAAGGTCATCGAAGTGAAACCGCTTCCAAGCACACTCAAAAGGGGCAAAGTCTTCGGCGACGATGTCACTGTCAGGTTAGTCCTGTTGCTGTAGGAATCAGGCGCAACATTCCATTGTTCTCAGCACTGCTCTTGAACATGCTTCCTCTAAAAGGAAAAAACGCACATTTGAAGCAGCACTAGGTAGAGCATAATACGTGATGAAGACTGGTGTTGGAGAATTACGGCGTCACGGAAATAGCGAAGCGAACCAGTGAGGAGCTGGACTAACTTGAGTCAAATTCATAGATGGCAACGGAGCTACTACGCCCCTTCATCTTCTCGGTCGGCCAGAGCCGCCCTTGTTCCACCGTCTTGTCATATTAGGTTTTTAAGCCCGAAGAGGTGGGTTTGGTATATCATCGGCTCCCTTGCGCCATAAAGGTGACTCCATCGTCAAGACATGGTGGGATATTCTCGTCAACATTGACCGTGATTCCTTTCTTCCCTGTCCAAGCGAACGCTGCAATATAGTGGCATTTCCCATTTCCGTCAGAATGATCCCCAAAAAACCACCGCCCATCGGTGGTTGTGGCCAGTGAACCCCCCGTAAACTCCGTACATCATAAACTCCGACGCTACTATCCGGGATATGATTCGAAAAAAAACAAGGAAAGAAAAAGAGTGATAATAGTAACAGCAGATATAAGGCAGATGGTGGGTATAATGATCAGTAGCTGAAGTCCACATTGCCCATTTGGGACAACATCTTTGCTTCTGCTGAAGTCGAGTTCCCGGTAGCGCCCGTGTTTGTTGATGTCGCTGAATTCGAGTTTGTTTGTGATGATTGTGTGGTTTGCGTGGTTGAGTTCGTCTGCGTTTGCTGCAGTTCGTGCTCCGGAGGGGGCTGGCCGCTTGGTGACCAGCCTTCGTCTAGTATTTGTTGGAAGCTCCAACTTGGTTCGAACCTGGTGCTGTTCCAGGCATAGTCGACACGCTCGTACATCTCGTCAATCTGCTCGAGGCTGATCTTACTGGTCTCAAAGACCATGCACCACACAAATAGAACAGCCAATATACAAAAGGCACCCCAGAGGAAGAAGATCTTGGGGCCAATATCAGCCGAACCGGCACCTTGTCCAACCATAAACGGCGTGCCGTATGCAATGCCGAAGTTAAGCAGCCAGTTCGAGGCGGTGGATATTGAGTTGGCCTTGGCACGGACCTTGAGAGGGTATATCTCCGAGGTAATGACCCAGCATACGGGTCCCCACGATGCCGCGAAGAAAAAGATGTTAACGGCGCAGAATACGATGAGTATCGTCTGGGCAGCCTGCTGCAGGTTTTCCCCGGCTGCAGTGGTAAAGGAGGCAATGAGAAGTTGGCAAACCGCCATGCCCATGGCGCCGACCATGAGAAGCTTGCGGCGACCCCAAGATTCGATGACGAGGAGACCTGGGACAGTTGACACGACGTTGATGATGTTGATAATGAGGGCCTTCAGATAAGGATTCTCGACCTTGGCACCGTCGAAGAAGGACGTGCTGTAGTACATGATGAAGTTGATACCCGTGAGTTGTTGCAGCATCTGCAGGCAGCATCCAGTAAGCGTTCGCCGGCCAAGGTGAGGAGACCCATAAAATATTTCCTTGTAGGAGTCTGGGCCAAGTGTAAGTTCATATTCGTGGTTAGCGACGATTTCTTGGAGCTCGTCGAGTAAAGCGGGATGCGTAATGTCGAGACGTCTTAGGCGACTGAGCGAAAGCCCTGCTGCCTCCGGCTTGCCCTGCTTAACGAGAAAGCGTGGTGTTTCGGGAAGGATGAGAAGGCCGATGGCAAGAACGACGGCCCACACCAGTTGAAGGCCGAGGGGTACCCGGTATGCAGCGGCCGTATGCAGCTTCTCGGTCAGGATGTTGACGAAGGACGCAGACAATAGACCTATAGTGATAGAAAGTTGGTAGGCGCATACGAGAGTGCCTCGAATCCATTTCGGGGCCATTTCCGACTGGTAGACGGGCACGAGTACTGAGATGGATCCGACTCCGACACCAGCAAAAAACCTGCATGTTTCATCAGCGACGCGCTCCACGGGAGACGGACAATGGCATGGCTTCCTCCGGCATACCTTCCAACCAAAAGCATTGGGATATCGTGCGCGCAAACTTGGAAAATGCCGCCAAAGCTGAAGACGCCGACGGACAAGATAAGCGAGATGCGACGGCCCCAGCTATCGCCGATGGGCGCAGCCAAAAGGGCGCCAAGGATAGTACCGGCACTCAGGATCGCAACGATGATGGATGATTCGGCGGGAGAAATGGCGGGCAAGCCGTTTTCGGTGTAGCCGGTCGTGAAGTCTCGTCGGAAAGCCGTCATGGAGAGGATGCCGTTGATTGTTCTATAGCCCATCGCGGATCAGCCTCATCATCTGCAAAGTCCCACAGGCGCAGGCGCGGCGCCCATCGTGTGCCCCTCCCTCATTCTCCTGATTTCTCAAACATGCAGTCGTCGTGTATCGGGGTTCGGAGGGCTGGCTTACCCGGTGTCGTAACCAAAGAGCAATCCGCCCGAGGCGACGAACAGGCCGACCATGATGGCCGGGGCCGACGAGCCGGCGACATTGTCGGGCTTCTGCCAGCCCATGGCTATCGCCATGGTGAATAGGACGTTGGACGACGTCAGTCCAGAACGGGATCGTGGTACTATGAGAGGGCGATTCTCTCAAATGTCGTCGTCGGGAAGCGAGGTCGAAATGGGCCGGCGACCATTTGACTGACGAGCGGCGGGCGAGTTCGAAGTGGTGAATCGACAAAGTGTGGGTAACGATGAATGGATAGGATGGTATGGGACAGGACAGGCAGATGGGTGTGGAGAAGGAAGCAGGGAGACGGACGGACGAGGGAAGGAAGAAAGTCGGGCGGTCGGGACCCGGTTACTCAGGCAGGTCAGTCGGAAGAAGGGCCAGAGTCACGGCGAGCCCAGAGCACCAGAAAGAAGCGTGAGAGGCTGCCAGAGAAAGCCTGTCCAGAAAGGACGGCATAGAGGAAGTGAGTGAACCGGCGCGAGTCTGGGGTGTGTGGGACCTTGAGGGGAAATGAGCCAGTCAGGGCGACGAGAGCGGAGTGGAAATTATGGAGATGGAGGGCGACGAAGACAGCAGACAGGACAGCCAACAAAGACGGTACCCAGCACTGTGCTGCCTGGTTACCTACCTGTACTCCTCACCCTGAGAGAGGAGCAAATGCAGTACAGAAAAGCGGCCAGCAGCAGCAGTAACAGAAAAAGAAGGAGGAACGGGGGGGACAGTGGTGCTGCTGCTGCTGCTGACGGAACAAGGTGCTAGGCCAGGCGAGGGCCCCTGGATCAGCGCGGTTTTTGAAGGGGCCCCCCTCCATTGTCTCCTTTGCTTCTCCTCTGAAGCCCCTGGCCCTCACTCGTTATGCAGTCTCCTGACTCCTCTCCTCAGGCCCTCACCACTACTGTACTGTACTGTATATGCTGCTCCCACCGGGCCCCAGGCAGGTGGCTGCGGCTATGATTGGCTCATGCTGCCTTTGGGATGCGCTGAGAGGAGCACCCAGCCATACTCGATTCGCCCGTCACCCACCCCCCCTTTTCTGGAGCCATACCTGATCTGACATAGTGCATTAGTCCTTGTTCCCCCTTGGCGCAAAAAGGCGGGAAGGAATATGGAATGTGGATAAGAGCTTTTGTACTGCGTTGTCACTGCCGGCAGCGCCGTCCCTCTGTTCTGTCGAGTCTCGCGCACAGCCTTTACGAGGTTAGAATGGCTGAGGCAGCAAAAAGCACTTGATCCTTAGCAGCTTGGCTGAGGCAAATGACTTGTCGGATTCAAAACGGACACCAGTACGAGTAGCAGATGGATTGCCGACGATGGGCACTTTCACACGACTCGATCTTGCCTGGTATGGCGAATGGAAGCTTTGGCCGAACGTCTGATCACCATCCTTTCCCTGCTCGCCCAGGCTAGGACGGAGGCACGGAGGCTCGTAGTCGGTACTGTGCAACGAGGGGACGACAAAAGGGCACACAGACACTTGGGCGCCTCCCAGGGTTGCATCTTCAATACAGTTCAGAGATGCAGCAGCATACACTAGGGGTCGTCTGGCCTGATCTGACTGGCTCAATGTTGTGTCCCAAGCGAGAGGAACGCATCCCAAAGTCTAGTGTAGGTATGTATGTAGTATGTATGTCCCATAAGCTGATGCCAGGCAAGGAACGAACTGGACAGTGCAGCACTGTATGCGTACGTGCTAGTCTCGAACCGACGCACTCTTGCGTCTTCGGAATCGAGTCCTTAGCCTTGGTTCCCTGGTCTCTTAATGGAAGACACAGGCGACTGTGCATAAGGTAAGCGGGGGACAGGACCAGCCCAGCCAGGCAGACAGCTCGCACTTGCCGACACTGTACATGGGATGCATCCGCCCCAGCCAACTCCAGCTCGAATATCCGCGCGTACCCTACCTACAGCACCTACCACCTACCTCCCATAGCAGTCATTATGATCTGTCTGAACTTGACGACGCTTTTCCCCAGACCGACTTGAACTCTTCCCCAACTCGTGAGACTATTGCTTGCGGGCTACCCTTTGCACGGTTACCTTGCCTCCAGTAAACTTATTTTATGCAACCTCAAGCACCTGCTGCATCTTGCAACTTGGCAAAAGCCACGAGGGCGCGGGGCATTCGGTGGCTTGATTCCGCCGCAGGTAAGGCCAAATTAGCAGCAAGATGGAGCATTTGCTCGACTGACATGTCTTATTCAGCGTTGGACGCTAAGCCGTCGGTTGCCCTCTGCTGCGAATGATGTGACTTACTTGGGACCTTTTCCGGAACCTTGCTGGCTACCATCGCCGCCGTGTCACGAAACAAGACCAACAGCTGTAATGTGTCAACGGGAACCAGAGCACTCGGCAACCGGCGCACCCTGGCTTGCCGAGTTCCTCCCAATCTTTCTGACTTGTCATAGCCTCTGAGTTCTCTGCCGCGTACCACACTGCGCACAAGCGACTGTTGCTTGCCTTGCTACATCTGGGGACAAGCCGCAGGAGATGGGGCCACGATGCCGCTGAGCCTTACACAACGGACCATGCTCAGGGACAACACCCCTGTGTCTGTCATACAGACGTGCTGGTGCATGGCATGGTGATGTCAAAGCCATCGCCTCAGCAGAGACGAGCTGGAGGTGGGCGTGACAGCAACGATTTCACAGGCTCCATGTCTGCGGCAGGCGGGCGCAACTTTCCCAACCTAAACGCCATGTCTAGGTATGGACGCGCGACCCCGAACCTTGTCCACGTCGGGTCTCGCATGTCTGCATCCTCCAAGGTTTGTCTGGAATGGCAGCACCGTTGAAGTCGACACACGGTATTAGTTCAAGCTGGAGAAGATTTGGTGTGAGCACTGGAAGTGGATGGTAAGACACACCGTGTTCACAGACCGAATGCCGATCAGGCCACCAGCTTAACTCGAGGGATTTGTGATAAAGCACAGTGTGACTTCCCCGCAGTCATCCGACAAAAGCCGGGCGGCAGGGGCTTCGGACAAGGAACAGGCAAATGGACTCCACGCGGGCAGACATATTGCGGGGAGACTCCGCCTGCGCACTGCCAGAAGCGGACAAGTACTTGAAAGTACCATCTTGGCCCGTACCGGCTAGTAGCTTCCCAAGGTGCTGCCCGAGTACTTTGCAGTACTAACGCTACTTTTGATGAAGCTGCACTCTGTACCTCACCATCGTTCTCGTCTTTTAGCTATGCTGAAAGCAACTTACAATCTCGAGATCCAGCCACGGACCTGTTCAGGATCAATCGTCCAGCTATTCAGCAAATTCTCTGACAAGTATGCTAAGTTGGCCATTGCCAGTGCGTCTTCCTGCCGGCTCCAGCCTTTAGCCTCCGTCCACTTAGAGGCCTGTCTTCTCCGAACTCAGTCTCCTGCAACGACTAACTACAACACACCTACTCACGACCGCACCTCATGACCATGTCGGTGTGCGGCACCGCTCTTCTCAATCCTCCTGGACCGCCGTTTCTTTCGGTCAAGTTGGTTTGGTTCCAACAGTCTCGACGCCATGGATGCCTCCATCTCTTGGCCAGACGTGCACGTTGGTCTGGTGTCCTTTCCGCCGGCAATGAAGGTTGCAGGCCCTCCCAACTTCATTCTTAAACCCCAAGGCCGAAGGGCGCGCCCAGAAAACCCGGCGGCATTCCTGCGTCTTTGCGCCTTGACTGACATGGGTCTCGACAGCCAATGGCAAATGACTACCGAAAAGCAATACCGCCAAGTTGGTAGACCGGAGCTCCGTGATCTTACGTTACACATCGCCATGGTGAAAGGAGCCATCCTGTGCGGTCACAGCTGTTAATTCAGCTCTGCCAACGCCTCGTCCAATGGTGCAGCTTCAACTTCTGGCTGGCTGATGAGCAATCAAATTCGACTTGTTGCCAGAATTGAAACAACCGCTGAGACACAAGACAGAAGGATATTGTCTCACAATCGCTAGCAAGCCACAAGCACCTTTCAGCAATGTTATATCCAGGCACATACGGCTCCGCCCCTCACTGTGCCCAAGTGGCCAAGCATCGTCCAATGAGTAGTGGCCTGAGCACTTTACCGGCTTCTCGAACCGTCACCCGTTGTAGCCGATGTTCTGGAACTTTTCGTGAGCACTGCCTGTTACGCTACGTAGGGAATCACTCCAGTCTATAATATGCACCTTGGTTGATATTCATCCGATCTCTTCTTTAATGTTCTGCGGCTTCCTTTCACACGCGGAAGCAGGATCTAAACCTGTAGGCGAGACACTTAAATGACAAGGCGGTGGCTCGGAAACCGTTGAAGTTGCATTCCAATTCAAAATCCTGCTTACTTGGATTTCAGGCGGTTGCCATCACTCGAGCTGTCACAGTGTCGGGCAAGTCAATCTCCCATCCCATCGGGTTCTCCTTGTGTGGCTGTATGCAAGGAGCCTGGCGTTGACAGCCACCGGCTTGAAATACGCAAAAGGCTTCTTCTTCTTGTTACTAAGTTGAGACTGAATGCCTTGCTGGTTCGTCCAGTGTCTGGCCAATTCCATTTGGAGCACCTCTGCCAGCCTTAGCTGCTTTGCACGGACTTCGTTAATTCTCCTGTCCAGCCTCTTACTCCCGGTCTTCAGCATGAAATCTTATCTGCAACCAACGAACTCCCAAGCAGTCAATGATCATATCTTGTGCAGGGCTGCAATTTTCAAGTATGGCACCCAATGACCTCGAGTTGGTTGAGCTGAATTTTTGTCACATTTCAGGGCAAAGCCCGTGCAGAAAAAGAGGAGTGGGCATGCCTTTAGTCCACCGTTGCTTGTCCGAGAACCTCTCGATGGGTTGTCTGCTTGACAGCATTTCTAAGCTCATTCAGACCAGGTTTTGCTCGTTTTGCGTCATGAGTCTCTCGGCCGGAAGGATACTTGCAAAGAGCAACCCTTCAAGCTGTGGAGAACCGGCAATGGTCAATCAACTCATTGTCGGAGGCCGAGACGGGGATCTCCCCGGGCCGGGATGGAGAACGGAGCGGGTCCGCATAATGCTACATTGGTTCCCACTTATACGCACTGGGTGGTGGTGGTTCTTTGTTTCTTCTTTTTCTCTGGGCAATGATCTGATCCTCACGATCGGCATGCAGAGATCGACGGCACCAACGTGGGCCGCCGTGCGGAAAGCGAACACCTGGCGAACCTCAGGCTTCTGCAGAAACGGACCCTGCATCGACTCAGGATGGAAGCAAGCCGTCGCCGGCCGCCCCGTGGTATTTCTGGGCCGGCTTCACGGGTGTGGTCCCCCCGCTGTTGGGGTTCTCGCAAGAAGCGCGCCTGGCGCTTTGCTTGGAGTACAGTTCGCAGCGCCAGACCGCGGAGTGAGAGGTTTATTGTTAGCCTTGTACTGACGTCGCGATGTATCTTGGGTTCGTGGCCGAGGATGCTCATGTGCTCACGACTGACGCCGATGACGGTGAAGTTGGGTTTCTACGTATCTGAGACGTGAAGAAATGCTTTGTGGGTGACTGTGAACTGGCTGTCGAATCAGCGTCTTGTACGGTGGCTGGGTACTAGTGACTGTGCCCTCCTGTACGACTGGTCTCGTTCCTGGGCCTCGCATTATGCCAAACTCTGGCTCCGTTGCCATGACACAGCCAAGAGTGACCCGTACGCGGGTGGCATACACGTCGTCGTGAACGCCCTTCGATCGACCTGCATGAGAAACTCGCCAGCTGCTCTTTGGATGCATCGGCGGATCGATCGGGCGCCATGCAACCGTCGTACACAACCGTCGTACCAGACACTCAAAATTAGACGTCAGCCGAAAAGGGGGTAAGGGATGGAGAGGGCCACAGCCGACAAAGCTCGACGGGGAGAGCGTTTGTGTGACCCCGTGAAGCAGGCAACTCCGGCGAGCATAGATGCATCAGCGCCGCCTCCGCGTATTGAGAGAAAGTATGGGTGGGGAGAAGAGGATGCTATTCTTGTCCGGGGAGCGGGGCGAGGATGCGACGCTGCGTTCCGTCCCGTGATGGGCGATATGGTGACATTCGCCGCGCTCCGGCTTGGGTTGTCGTGCCGGAAATGCGGAGCTCCGTGCGGGGCCCTGCTTGTGGTGTTGCTCTCGAGGTTGTCGAACCGTGGCCGCGTGTGGCCTCGGACCACGTCGAGATGGCTTTGTCGTGATACTTGACGTATCCGGAAGTCGGGTGTTCTGTTTTATAGTTTTGTGCCGGGACTTGTGCTGAGTACGTCGCGGCGCTGACTTTTGACGATTGGTCCGGTCTCGAGACGAAGAGCTCCGTGGTAGGAATACTGTCCGAGGATAACAACTCATTATTCACTCAGAAGTCGGCGGCTTCTGGGATACCTTGGCACGATTGCTTACGACTGAGTGTGTACGAGAAACTGCAGAAGTTTGCACTGGCTTTGATAAGTCAATGATGGTGTTGTTTGGAGGAATGATTTGCGGGACATGTCCATTCATATAAAGGTCAGCTTGAGCTGGCAAGTCGTCAGTCAGTGTCGTTGGTAATTGAATTTGACGGATTGAGATGGGCTTCTGGGCCCTGAGCTTCATGTTGGTTGGTGGCATTCTTTCTGCTTCTCGTTAGAAAGCGGTCAATGGAGTCGGACAGAGTCAAGTGAGCGGGCGGAATTGCAAAGAAAGGACTAGATCGTGTTGTTTGAGACCGGCCATGGACCGAGTTCTTCTTGGGGGTAAGGGAGGGCATATCGATTATTACTTCTACGACGATAAGTTTGATAGTCCTTCGGTTTCGTTCCTCTCGTCCTGTCCGTTGGAGGGTGGGGTTGGGTTCGAACGGGTTCTCTAAGCAGACACTCGCCTAGTTTTCAAAGACTGCGGTGACACCGAGTACAATTTTTGCTTAGACCTCCTGTGACTGACTGAGATTTGATGCTGTCGAGGGAACCCATCAGGCGGCCGAGTCCAATGGTCTAAGGAAACCAAATACCCCATCCGGGCCATCCGGGCGGTTTCCTATGAGTCTCTAAGGCTTGTGAGCTTACAGAGGCCAAGTAGTTAAACGGCATATGAAGAGTTATGTTTCTTCATCTCAGTTTACCACCAGACCCTTCATCCACTGCGGATGGCACATCGCATCCAGCTACCAAGTGATGGGGATGGCCTCTTGGTTAACGGAAACGCAAGTCGGGAGAGCCCCCTGCCACTTCAACCATCGTGAATAAAGGATACAATCATGCACAGTATATATCCAGTCACAGATGGTACGCTCATTGGATATATGGCGGATGGGTCGTCAACAGGGTGGCTAGATTATTGTAGACGGATGGAGTTCAGTCGCTGTCCTAAATTGCCCGAAGAAGTTTTGTAAAAGTACAAAGACATCAGGAAGAAAGGAGAAGCCTATTTGGTTCGTGAGTACGGCCTGGTTACTATTTGGGATTTCCTTCTTCGACCTATCGGACAGCCTCCGATGTTGGAAAGGTTGGTACTGATTTGGAAACATTAGGTTCGAGACAACCCTGAATGAGGTTCTATCTATCTCAACTATGGCACCACTTTCTTAAACACAATCGCCCGTGGTTTTCCGGGACTAGGTAGGATGTGAATGTTATATCAAAGACCGCATCCGTCAGTTTATGGACGGGTGGGATATGCAGTTAGGTAGCCATGAGATTTTGGATAGGGAATGAGAGAAAAACAGAATTGTGGCTACCTGCAACACTCGACTTCTTGTTGCGATAATCTTGATTTCAGCCCGAGAAACCAAACATATATACCCTTAGGATCTCGCAGTGCTGTTATGTAGCTGGCTACCGCTTCCTTCCAATATCCTCCCTCCCATCACCTTGCATTGTTCGTTTATTAATTTGCTTTCGACCATTGAACCCATATTTTCCCTGTCGACCTGTAGGGAACATCAAGAAGGTGAAAGGATTGCCAGATCGTTGACTGATATGTCGATTCAGTCATTCATCGATGTAGTCTTTGCTTCTGCCGTCTAGTGCGGCCTGGTGAAGGTAGAGCACAACACTTTCACCAAATTCGTCGCCTCAGATACCCGGTGGTGTTCCATTTATGGCAGACAAGAACACGGTTTTACTCAGAGCCTCCGGATCAACCACAACTGATCCCACAACTACCCTGCGGAATCAGGGGTCTTTTGCAGCCATGATCGGGATCTTAATCGTAATCCGAGCCGCTGTCGTCGTCTTCGGTGGCGCCACGATATTGCTCCCGGATTCTGCCACCTACTTCCATGGTTGCGCAGCACCTGGCGAGGACAAGGTTATAGAATATGAGTCCCTTGCAACCTTCCATCGGGGACCAGCAAAAGTTCCGGATGACATCAATACACATCGCCGTTTCCGGGGCCAGGCGGCGTTCCATGACCGGGGGGCAGTGCGTCAGGCGGACGTGGGTGAGGAAGGTGCAATGAGGGCAAGAATACTGTTGGATATAACACATTTTCGGTGGTATCTTGGGATTCTTGGTAGATGTTGGTGGCTTTGTGCGGTTACGCACGTGTAAGTGTGATGTGCTTGAGAGGTGTGTTTTGCTCTTAGCATTGGACTCGTGGCAAAGAGTGACGCTGATCAACACATATATGGCTCCGGTTTGCTATCTCCGCAACATCCAGAGCATTGGTAGCGACGCATGTTGGGTTAACATAGTAAAGCTAAGTTTCGAGGTTCCAAAACCGTAGAGAAGGTTGTATATGGAGGAACTTGGCTTTCTCATATACACTTCTTGCCACAACATAGACCTAGTGGGGAAAAGTCCAACACGTTCCTCAATACTTTACAAGACAAGACTTTACCAGACAAGAAAACGGGACAAGATAGTGTACCAGCGCGAGGCTACTTTTTCCGCTTTGACGGTAGGGCCCCTCAAGAATGCGTCTCGTGAGTGAGATGGTAGCATTTGACTGGGGTGTGGGTGAAGTGTGAGGTACATACGGGGGAATTGTGATTGCGGCGGCTCGATGGTGGGGGGTTAGGTAAGCCGGTAAGCCACGAGTGGGCGCGATCGCCAGCGGGGACCCCGGATTTTGCACGTGTGACCTCGACTGATTCGTCGAGATAGAGCCACGGTCGCAAGATTCACATCGCACAAGACATTGGCATATGAACAGAGATGTATGGAGGTCCATTGGATCCATAAGACTACAACATGTATCTATGAATACAATTCCGAGATAGTGACTACTCATGAAGAAATGCCCAAATTCAAAAGCGCGCCAATGCGCACCCGTTACTCCGGTTATCACTGTTTTACCCAAAGCCAAGTTCCATCGTGCCCGCGTCGTAGATCATCTCACACCCTAAATCTCCAAGCTTGGCGTCTGGCCCTTGACACGGCCAATCACCTGCTGTGGTGCGTACTTGGGGATGACCTCGTCGTCGTGCAGCATTTCGAACTCCTCAGTAGCGTCACGGCCCATGAAGTTCATGATGGCCTGGGGGCCACCGGGGTGCTCCTCGAGCCAGTTGGACAGGTCCATCACAACGCCCTTGACGACGACCCACAGGTCCTCCTTGGTGTTGTGCTTGGCAACCTCCTCCATGGTGTACTCCTTCTCGGGGATCGTGAACTCCTTGGGGTTGTTAGGCTTCGACGCCTTCTGGCCGTCCTTCACGGGTGTGGGGCCAGCGGCCGATGTAGTCTGCTCGGCAGGGATACCCTGACCACCGGCGCTGCCGGCGTTGTTCCAGTCAATTGTGACACGGCCGGGCTGCGCGGGGTCGAGGTGCAAAGAGATCTGGCCAAGACGAGACGCAGCGCCTCCTGCGCCGCTGAGGGCCTGCTGGAAGAGGTAGTTGCTGGCAGTGTCACCGGCAACACGGCCGTAAACGACACAGCCAAGCAGGGAGGAACCGCCGAGACGGTTGGCACCGTGGACACCACCGGCAAGCTCACCGCAAGCAAACAGACCGTCAAAGGGCTGCTTCTCACTGTTGAGGACCTGGGCCTTGTCGTTGATCTCGATACCACCCATGGTGAAGTGGAGGACGGGCTCCATCAGGGCGACGTGGAAGTCGTCGTTGATGTCAAGGGGCAGGTTGTGGAAGAACTTCTTGCCCCAAGGGTCCTTCTGCTTGCCGTCGGCAATGGCGTTGTAGGTGGTGAAGGTCTTTTGGAGGTGCTCGGGCTTGCAGCCGATCTCCTTGGCCAGCTCGGCGCCGGTCATCTTCTTCATCAGGCCACGGCCGGAGTAGTGGCGAGTGTGGAAGTCAAGGACCTTGGAGGCCTTTGAGTTGAGGACGAGTCTAATGGGGAACTTGTTCTTGTCCTTCTCCTTCCACATCATACCAGAGACGTAGTCACGGTGACCAAGCTCGTCGCAGAAGCGGTCGCCGTCGGCGTTGAGCAGGAGACCACCTTCACCACGGAGGGCCTCGGCAGCCAAGAACTTCCACTTGGAGCCGGGGTCCTTGGGGTCGACCAGACCAGTGGGGTGGACCTGAACCTTGTCCATGTCGATACCGTTACCGCCGATGGCCATGACCATCTTTTGACCGTCACCAGTGGCGTGAGTGCCGTTGGTGGTGGCGAGGCCGTAGGTGTCGGGACGGTGCTTCTTGAGCAGAGACGTCTCGCCAAAGTCGGCGGCGTAACCACCCGTGGCGAGGATGACGGGGCCCTCAACCTTCTGCTCCTCTCCGTTGAACTCGTATGTGACACCGGTGATGGTGTTGCCGTCCTTGTTCAGGCCGGTAACGCGGGCCTTCTTGATGATCTCGACACGGCCGGGCTCGGTCTCGGCGAGCTCCTCGAGCCTCTGCATCAGAGCGTAGGTGATGGCCATACCGGGGAACTTGGCATCGTGTCCACGGTGGGTACGGGGCTGGGAGTGACCTCTGCAGTGGCTGTTAGAGGCTGACCCATCTGGGACATTGGGTTCTGTGTTCAACTTACCCTAACCGCGAAACCAGGGTGAGGTCCAGGTTGAAGACATCCTGAAGCCACTCAACAGCGGCAGCGGACTTGTAGGTAAGAACCTTGATCAGGTCGGGACGAGCCTTGTCACGCGCAGACTTCAGGGTATCATCGTAGAACTGCTTGACACTGTCGGCAATGCCGGTGTCGACCTGTGTCCGGGTCAAGGCACCGTTGATACCAGAGGTGGCCTTGGTAGAGTTGCCACCGAAGAAGCCTATGCGACGAGTCGTCAGCTTCGCGACAGGCACAAGCGAATAGAAGCAGACTGCGACTTACCCTGCTTGTCGAGAACGACAACGTTGCCTCCAGCGAGGTAGATGGTGTGGGCAGCACTCAAGCCGGACACTGGTGTCGCAAATTAGCACGTGAAGGGGCAAAACGGGGCGACATTGGCCACGATGAGGGAGCGGGAGTGAGAGTCAGAGAATGGAAGGGCAACTTACGACCACCACCGACGACGATAACTCTGGGTGCCATTTTGGTTGATGTGTGTATTGATGCGCTCCAAAGGACAGGTATGGAGGACAAACAAAGAAGATGGGGAAGAGAAGTTTGTGGGGGGGAGGAAGGGAGTTTGGATGGCGAGGTTTAAGAAGAAAACGAGGAGAGGAGCGTTCCTTCGTCGTTGCTACGCCGAGGAAGATGGTACAAAGGGCGTGGGCACGAGGTATCGGCTTCGGGGCCGAAGGCTGCTTCTGGTACTTCTTGGGGGGGTTTGGTTAGGTACAGCAGTACAGAGCCCGTCGCTGAGACGGCGAGTCGTGAGCCGAGGTCGAAGCGCTGGAGAGCAAGCAGGGGGATTAGCATTGGAGACTTTCATGGGACACGACTGGGCCGCCCGCCATGCTAGTGGGTTTTGGGCCGAGTTTGGGTCTGCGTCGGGGGGTCGGGGTAGGGGAAGGGGGGGGAACTGGTCTGGGGCCCTGGGGATGGATTTGGGGAGTTGGCGTCACTAATTGCGGACGTACCAGTAAGAACGAGGCTTTTGGTCAAGCGATGGCAGCAGAGTGGCAGTGGCCGAGGGACACAAAGGGCGGGAACAATGGGCACTCGAGACTAGCCTGGAGGAGCGGGCTGCGTTGCCTAGGTTGGGGGCGACTGTGGGGAAACGATTTCACCAACAATGTTTTTCTGTCACTCGTCGTCCGCCGACCTATGTCTTTCTTTTCCTCCCAATTGTAAGAGTAAAAGTCAATGAATTTCTGTTCGTGTTGAGACGGCACGCCAGGCAATTGCGTCCGGTTTGCGGAGGGCTTATATGATGATAGTACATGCTTTGGCAATTGGGGCGACCAGGCCCCCCCTTCTGCTCTCTCGCAGCAATTCTGGCCGAGGAGGACCTGCTTTCGCTCCCTTCGGTGGTGGACCGCGACGTGCAAAAACTGGGGGAAGTGTGGGGTGTGACTAAAAGGATCGAACTATGCTCAAGCTGTGGCTCCAGCTGGTGCTGCTTGCTTGCTGTTACCCAGCGGGAGAGTGCGCATCAGGGAGATGGACTGTTCGTCGTGAGACCGGTCGACCCGAACCTCAACATCACCCACTTGAGGCTCGAGAAGGGATGGCAGATGGCAATTCGCTAGCTCCAACTGTGGACTTTCACAAGGCAATTGGAGTAGCCTGCTGCCACAGAAAAGCTTCTGAAGAATTTTTTGGGGGCAGTTTCAGGCCGTTCCTTGGACCACCGTCGCCGTCTTTCTGACATGTGAAGGCCACTTGGTCACGGGCGTCTACTGGTAGTGCTCACGCTGGCCGTCTCCCGTACCAAGTCGAGCCACCCCATCCCGCCCACCTCTGAGCAACGCAGGCTGATCCCTCTTATCGCCCCCCACAGACGTCGTGGGCGAGACGCAAACTAGATGCCTCGTGTCAAAGATGAACGGGTAATGGAAGACCAAGTGAATCTTCACGGGCATAAACGCCATCCATGGGACACGTTCTAAAACCATTCTCCAGCCCCTTCAGGCCCCCTCTAGTCTGTGCACTTGCATCGAGGCTGCGGCTGCTTGAGCAAAATGGCTGCGTCTACTCTTTATACGCTACGAGCAAGACGAGTCTAGTCTCGCCCACTCACACGACGCCTCACGCACTCTCGACTCTGTCTCGCCCCCCACACAGATGCCCGGCAAATACCTCCCAGGTCAGCAGATGATGCCCGGTCCGGAACTTTTATCACCTGACCGAGGATCTACCACCGCATCTTCCCCAGCCGGCCACCGCGCATTGCCGTCCCCTCTTTTTGTCGCTGCTGGGCCGACCACTAAGTCGCATTCCAGCTTTCCTCCGCACCGCACTCATGAGAGTCCCCTCCTCCCGCGTTGCCGCCCAAGGTCACCTCCGGCCTGGGGGAATCTCTGGGGTTTGCGGAGGCTGGGCTGGAGAATACCAGGCGGCAAACAGTGCCCTTGCATGTGATAGGGGATCTTGGGGAACAAAACAGCGCGCGGGCTGTGCGGGCAGTCTGGGCAGTCAGGTCAGATGCTCTCCCGCCGACGGTAAGGCACCCGCCTTGCCACCTGTCCATTCGATTTCGTTTCAATTGGTCCTTTCATGATTCATGAGAACTCGTTGATTCCTGAGGTTGTTGATGTCGATGTCGGTACCGTCTCTTGCTGCTGATGTTGGGGGTTCCCAAAAAGCCCCCCTTCGAATACAGCAATAAATTCCGAGCGCTTCCTCGCGCATCTTCACCCTGCCCTGACCGATCTGGCAGACCTACAGAGAAACCCGCACCCCGAACAGATGTGGATATTTCGCCGTCTCCGCAATCGCGCGTTCCTGCGAGACAAAAGGCTCCGGAGGGCCCAGAAGGCCCAGAGACATTGCGGACGTCCTCGGTGTATCTCGGCGAGTGCGCCCATCCTTCGTCAATGCAAAAAGTGAATCTTTTGCCCAGGGCAACATCGTGATCGCATACTCGGGGAATGAGCGTTTTTACCATCTAAGGGTTGTAATGCCTCGGGACGCGACGCGCATCTCAGTTTCGTGTTGCGTCTGATGCAGTGGGTGTTGGCGCGGAAAGTCACAAGTACCACTGTCGGCGGAGGCTACGCTGCGCTGCGAATTGTCGGAGCAGGGATGATGTCATGTACGAGAATAACCAATCAACGCCCCAACATTGTCAAAAAATCCGGTCTCGTGGGGATTTTCGAGCCGCAGAACCGCATCACACCTGTGGCAGTCTTACGGTTTGCGAGGTGACGCGCGCCATTTGGTGGTTTACAAGCCTAGTGTACTGCGCTCGTGAGATGGAGCCGACGAGAATTCTGATTTGACGCATACACAAACCTTTAATCCAGGAGCTATCATGAAGCGGCCCGCCGCCTTTTTACTCCTTCTTGCCTGCTCCGTGGTAACGGCGCAACTGAGATCACTCCCCGTAGAACGCTCCGGTCCCTACGCCCCGCGCTTCTTCCGCCAGACACCCCTCGTGAACCCGGTTCCCGTCGGCCCAGCCATGCCACCCTCAGACCCATCCGACTCCCGGCCGCCGCCGGCCCAGGACGGCGTGAGGCTCTCCGATGTCATGGGCCGTGACCGGAGCATCAACGTCTTCGCCGGCTTCACGCGCGACATTGAATCGGCGTCCCGCCGCCTCGATGACCAGGCACGCAACACCACCGTGCTGGCGCCGCTCAACTCGGCCGTCGAGAAGCTGCCGCGAAAGCCTTGGGAAGACCCCAAGGACTATCAGCAACTCGGGGAGAATGTGTACGAGGGCGATGACGGTCGGGACAGAGCGCAGAAGAACATCCAGCGTTTCGTTGAGGCACATATGGTTGCCATGAGCCCTTGGCCAGAGAATGAGAAGGCCAAGACCATAGGTGATGATAGAGACGTTTGGTGGGAGAACAAGGACGGGACCAAGTTTGTGGGTTTCATATCCATGCTTCGTTGCTTGCAGGCGGAAACTGACATAACGCTTAGATTCAGCCTGGCAATATCGAGGTTGTCAGTGTCGCCAGCACCGTCGCCAACGGCGAAGTTGTGAGTAACCCAAGCATAACGATCTCTCATAGACATACCCCGTCGAACGTTGGCTAATTCGCGTGATCAGTGGATTATCAAGGAGGTCCGTAACTATGTTTAGACTTCTGGATTTACGACGAGGGCCTGCAATACCTGGCTTGAGCACGAATGGATGAATGAAGAGACGGTAAATGAATACCCGGACAGCACCTCTGGATAAAGAGCCGTCGTATTTCTCACCGCACGCTGATATCTGATACTGGTTCATGGGTTGCGAGTTGGAATGCTTATCTAGACCTATACAGAGAGCCATGGCTTACAATTTCATGCCGACCTGCCATTTCATTTTTTGGGCTTGCTGCATGACGTATAGCTAGTGCAGAGGTTTCTCTCTTCTAATCCGTAATTAAGAACCTATGCACTCAAATCTACAAAGCCTGGATCAACAGAACATGATACAAGGAAAATCCTCAATAGAACCGTATGCGACAAATCTGGAAATACTCTAGACATCAGATGAAATCATCTATGCCGAATCGATATGAGTAAAGTGGATCTCAATTGATAACGGTCTTATCACCACGTGATGCGGCTTCTTCCGCGCTCGGCGGGCTCTCATCCCAATCAGCCGGGAAGGGGTTTGAGCAGCAGCTACCAAGCTCGTAAACCACCACGAAATTTCTCTACGGGACGACCTTGTAGGCCTTCGATACCGCATTCTGGGACCAGTCGCTTTATCCTCATGTAGAAGTTATACCTTCTGTAGCATCAGTCTGTAAGTTTCGACATTTCTCCGATCCCTGTCTCCTGCCAGCCGGTGGCCGACGCAAAGCTTGCGCGGTCGAAGATCCAGCCCCCCTTCAGGATCTTCAGGGCGCAAGCTCTCACAACAACCCCTCCCTTCTCATACCTCTTTTACGTGCTCGTCACTGACTTCCGAATGATAGAGGACGATCGATCTCACGATGATGAGCGGTAAACCCGCCGACGAGGCCGACGCTTACGAGCGCGAAGCCGAGAATCGTCGCCGCCTCGCCCAGGAAGCCGACGAAATGGAGCGACGCGAACAAGAACAGGCCGACAGACGTCGCCGCGAAGGCTATCCTCCAGGGCCTCCTCATCACAGCAATGCCGGCTCGATCCCCATACACCAACCGGTTGCATCTCGCGCGATGGGCGCGATTCACAGCCCCGGCGGCCTTCTCGCAAACCATGGCTCAGGGTCTTCAGGCCCCCCAATGCCCCTTGGTGCTCCATCAGGGCCTGGCGCGAACTTCGGCGGCCCCCTTCAACCCGATAACAGCAGACCACCGCAGCATGGCGGACCCAACAACCCGAATGCCCAGCACCAGATGTTCGCTCCGATCCCGCATACGACCGTTCCTCCTAGTAATTCTCTTGGCGCCGCCAGCGGCGGCCCCCCTGTATTTGGAGGCCCGTTGCAGCAGCGCGACGGCCAACAACCGATGCAACAAGGGTTATACGGTGGCGGTGGTGGAAACAGCGGCAGTGGTCCTGCCGGCGCTCCTGGCGGCCAGGGCCAGACGCAACAACAAGGGCAAGGCGGCATTGCCCATGGCCAACAACCGATTTTGAACGTAAGTTCAAAACTTCATTATGGATTCGCGTAACGAGATGGCCATGCTTGCCGACGCTCTTGCCTGTGGCTTGACCATTCAAAGTGGAAACCAGTGTGGGCTGGTGCGCCGATACGGCGCAGGTCTCCCAAGCAGGATGCAGCGCCGCGCCGACCCGCGTGAATATTACATTTCCCATCCTCCCACGTCCACCCGCGCGCCTCTCCTTCATCATCGCATATACACCTGACCCCCCTCCCAACAATGCCTATTTTATCAACCTGCTCGTAGCCCAGGAATCACGCGACCGCAGCCATGGCGGAGAAGGCGGACCTGGTTTCTGTCAAGCTTGGAATCGAGTTGATCACTGGTGGTCGAGAGCAGGGGCTAATAATGATGACAGGATGCCTTGACCTATCTGGACCAGGTTAAGGTACAGTTCCACGACCAGCCCGACGTGTATAACCGCTTCCTAGACATCATGAAAGACTTCAAGAGCCAAGCGTAGGTGTTCCGTTCGCCATCTTTTCGGCACGGCTGACCATGACAGGATTGATACTCCCGGGGTTATCAACCGCGTCTCGGAGCTTTTCGCTGGCCACCCCAACCTGATCCAAGGCTTCAACACCTTCCTGCCGCCCGGATATCGAATCGAATGCGGCGCCGGTAACGATCCGAACACCATCAGAGTTACAACGCCAATGGGTACCACTGTTCAATCCATTGCCGGTAGAGGCACGCAAGTCGAGGGTCACGCGCATCCCAGCGGTGCCTCACAGCCGCTCTTCCCCCAGCGCGGAAACAACTGGCAGCAACAGCAGCCGCCGCCCCCTCAGCAGCCTCAACATAGCATCGAAAGCCCCGAGGCCAACTTCAGTACGCCTGTGCAGAATGGCCCTGGATCTTTCGGACCTGCTGCTCAGAACCTAGCTGCGGCTTTCGAAGCTCAAGGGACGGCTCAGCAACGTGGTCCCTTGCAGGGTGCCGCTCATGCGAACAATGCGCAGCAGCCGCCTCGCAACGCGCATACACCAACTCCGGCTACAGGACCCGCAAATGGCAACGGTGCTATCAACCAGCAGCAACAGGCAAACATGGAACGCCGCGGTCCAGTCGAGTTCAACCATGCTATTAGCTACGTCAACAAAATCAAGGTCAGTCTATCTAGGCCTTGTCGGCACCTCTTTCCCAAAGCTGAGACCTCGCGCACTAACCACGCCGCAGAACCGCTTTCAGGATAAGCCTGAGATTTACAAACAATTCCTTGAAATTCTCCAGACTTATCAGCGGGAACAAAAACCCATCCAGGACGTCTATGCCCAGGTTACAACGCTGTTCCACACAGCACCTGACTTGCTTGAAGATTTCAAGCAGTTCTTGCCTGAGTCCGCTGGACAAGGAAAAGGAACGCCCGGACGACCTAGTGATGAGCTCCCTCCCGGCCCGGGCCCGAATCAGACCCCTCAACCTAGTATGGGCGGTCAGAAGATGCCTCCCCTTGGTAGCTTTGCGCCTCCCAGTGCTTCCAAAGAGAACAACAAGAAGCGACCTCGGACGGACAAGCAAACACCCATTCCTGTTCCGGCTGTTGTTGAGACGGCGCCTCCAGTCAGCAGAGTTGCTCCTGGCGCTCCACCCCCTGCCGGCGCGAACAACAAGCGAGCGAAACTGGCTCACAACAAGGCACTTGCGTCCGATGCTCCTGCAGTTGAGCCGACTTTGACACCAATTCTGCCCGAGCCTCTGGGACCTCCGGCTTCTTCTACAACCAATTCAGACGAGATCGCCTTCTTCGAAAAGGTCAAGAAGTATCTCAGCAACAAGACTGCGTTCAACGAGTTCCTCAAGGTCTGCAACCTTTTCAGCCAGTCGATCATCGACCGAAACACGGTATTTCACAAGGGCAGTGTTTTCTTCGCTGCGAACCCTGAACTCCTGGGCTTCTGGAAAGCGTTCCTCAAATACGAACCGCACGAGGATGTCGTCGACAATCGACCTGCTCCGCCTAGCGGAAAAGTGTCTTTGAGTAACTGCCGAGGCTATGGCCCTAGTTACCGTTTATTGCCTAAGAGGGTACGTCTGACTAATTTTTTAATTATCACTCACCATGGCTAACCATCTCTCCAGGAGCGCCTCAAGCCCTGCAGCGGCCGTGACGAACTGTGCAATTCTGTCCTGAACGACGACTGGGCCTCGCATCCCACTTGGGCCTCAGAAGATTCAGGCTTCGTCGCACATCGCAAGAACGGGTTTGAGGAGGGTTTGCACCGCATCGAGGAAGAACGCCACGATTACGACTTCAATATCGAGGCGAACCTGAAGTGCATCCAGCTTTTGGAGCCTGTGGCCCAGCAAATCAGCGTGATGTCGCCATTGGAGAGGGAGCACTTCCAGATGCCGCAAGCTTTGGCGGGGCACAGCACATCAGTTTTCAAGCGCGTCTGCAAGAAAATTTATGGTGACAAGGGCCCCGAAGTTGTCAACGACTTGTTCTCGAACCCGCTCAACGTTGTCCCAATCGTTTTGACACGCATGAAGCAGAAGGACGAGGAATGGCGATTCTCTCAGCGAGAGTGGGAGAAGGTATGGCACGCTCAAGTCGAGCACATGCATCTCAAGAGTCTTGATCACATGGGCATTCTGGTCAAGCAGAATGACAAGAGAAACCTCTCGGCCAAGCATCTCGTCGACGTTATCAAGACAAAGGCGGAGGAACAGAGGCGCCAGCGCAGCCTGAAGGGCAAGGCTCCGCGCCATCAATTGGTCTGGGACTTCTCCGACAAGAAGGTTGTCGTTGAGTTGCTTCGTCTGATGATGCTCTACACTATTAGTAGCGGCCAGCACAGCGTCCCAGAGAAGGAACGCATTTCCGACTTCTTCGAGACCTTCATCCCCGCCTTCTTCGATATTCCCGAGGAAGAGATCGATGGACGCTTGCCTAGACTCCAGGACGTGTCAGAAGAAGATGACGCGGAAGAGACTGTTCCCACCGAGCTTACCAATGGCCGCAGTCGTCGTGCCGGCAGAAGAGGCGATCTGCTCCGCGGTGTGCTTGACCCCGGCCGCAATGGTTCAAAGCCTCGTGCGCAGAAGGAAGGAAGCGCAGCATCTGGCAGCAAAGAGACGACTCCTGAAGTGGGCTCAGCCAACGAAGAGGAGATGCCCGATGCCCCAGAAGATGGTAATGGCCCGGATGTGTCGAACGAACGCTGGATGCCAATCGTGCCGCAACCCATTGTCACGACGGGAGATGACGCCCTTCTGACTGCTGATGGCGAGCTGAAGGCCGACGGGTTCTTCTCCCGACCCTGGTACAACTTCTTCTGCAACCAGACCATCTTTGTCTTCTTCAACGTGTTTCAGACGGTCTACACGCGCCTCAGAGACGTCAAGGAGAGCAAGGAGAGTGTTCTCGAAGAGATCAACCGTGTCAACCGACCCCGCCCGGCGAAGGATATCGGTTTGGCCGATAACACACTGAACTACTTTGGTCCAAACGACGATCCTTCAACCTTCTGGCCGAAGACCCTTGAGCTCGTTGAGGAATACATCACTGGCGATATCGACGAGATCCGGTATCAAGATGTTCTGCGTCACTACTACCTCAAAAGCGGCTGGAAGTTGTACACCATTCAAGATCTTCTCAAGACTCTGTGCCGCCTCGCCCTCACCTGCAGCAGCACTGACGCAAAGGAGAAGACTCCAGATCTCATCCAGCAATATCTTCACAGCCGCGAGAAGGAGGAGACGAACTACCAGGCCGAGATTGCTGCTCGAAAGTACGCAGAGAAGTGTGTCAAGGATGGCGAGATGTTTGTCATCTGCTGGGTAAGTTCAAGTATAGTCCGTTTCACCTGACATATCTAACACTCAATCTTGCAGTTCCCGCAAAAGTCAGAGGCCTCAGTCCGTTGGCTGCAACGCGAGGATACCACGTTCTACATGGACGAGATGAAGGCCAAGGACCGATGGCAATACTACATTTCTTCATTTATCCAAGTGGAGCCAACAGAAGGTGTGCCTCGTCACAAGCTTCAGAAGACGGTCTTGGCACGCAACCTTCCTTCTAGCGACGAGAAATTTGAGGATAGCCAGATCCCCAAGCCCATCTCCTTCGATGAAGATCTTTCCATCAGCATTTGCCTGAACTCCAGCAAGATGGTGTGGAAGGCGGGCACATCCGAGTACTTCGTCTACGATAACGTTCCCAAAGACAAAGAAAGTCGCGAGCGACACCTCGAGAGGCTTAAAAACGCGAGCAACAAGCGTGATACCAAGCTTCGCGAGAAGTTTGTCTTCAACAGTCCTTGGATGAAGGGTATGAGCCAGGCCGATGTCCAGAAGTCCAACGAAGGCTGGTCAAAATGGCTGAAGGAGGGTACAGTCCCTTCTTCTGACGCCGGAGACGCAATGGACACCGCAGAGTAAGATAGCGCTCTGCAGTGTACGTTGTTACTGAAGGGCATTTCCTGTTCTCAAGGCTCACGCGATGACGGTGGCGGCATTTGCGAGATGGGGAAGGGAACGGCGAAGACTGAAAATTCACATTACGAAGATACCAGGCGGCATAGCGGTGCAGAGCGGCATGACTGCCATGTTACCCAAAAACTTACATGGGTTTGTCTCTTGATACCCCGACCACACTCGGTAAAACGTGGGATGGGTTGGCATGGGATGGCGTGGAATGGGTTTGGCGTTGCTTTATTTCCTATTCGATTTCGACTTTATTTCGGTGTGACGATCAGAGAGGAAACCGGCAAGGGGTCCTCGCCTAGAAGTGTTCAGTGGTTTGGTTTCGCTCCTAATCCTCTTGGAGTGTGTCCTTTTCAATTTATTTCCTTCATCGAGCTTGATTTTTCGCAAGTGTACAATAGCTGTATTTGCACATAAAAGCATTGCAACCCCAACCAGCGCCATGCTTCCACGTGCTGTGATTGGTACCGAGTAATGACAAGCCCATATCATCCCTGACCGCGTGAAGATCCACCCCACAAGGCCGATATCGCGGTTATTAGAGCGCAACCATGTAAACCAAACGCCCGTCAAAAGTCGTGCATACTAATCAGCGCAAAGCATAGCCACAGCTCTCCGTTCGAAGATATGCAACGTGGGTGGGTACATATCAGATCATCTAATCAATAAGGGATCGATCCGAGGGACAGACAGAAAAAGACGCAAAGCACGGCAGCTACGTGGGAACTGGACAAAATCGGAAGAGGTTGCGTCGTCTGATTCGTGATATTAGGTAAAAAGATCTGCAATGGTCGCCCATTGCGCTATATCTAAAACGCTGGTATACTAGCTATTTTTTGGGGTGGTGGTGGATGAGCCCGCTGCGCCAGGCGATGTTATGACGAACTTGCATGCTTTCCACCATTGCGTCAAATATCTGCAAAGGGACTTGAGAAAAGCGCAAGGTCCCAAGTGGGACGCCGCTGGCTGTGCGCGTTTTACCGGGCCACGGCCCCATGCGGCCTCCCGAGTTTATTAATCGATTCGAGCCGCATGAGCTCGGAGCTCCGAAGGTGTCATTTCGTGTTGGTATGATAGCTTTGTCTGCTCTATTGCAGGCTCTCAATGACAATAGCAGAAGCACCACCGCCGCCGTTGCAGATACCTGCAACACCGATCTTGGCCTTCTTCTCACGGAGGACGGTCGAAAGGGTGGTAACGATGCGAGCACCGGAGCAGCCCAAGGGGTGTCCAATGGCGACGGAGCCACCAAAGACGTTGACGGTCTCGGGGTCGAGGTTCAACAGCTTAATGTTGGCAAGGGCGACGACGGAGAAAGCCTCGTTGATCTCGTAGAAGTCAACATCCTTCTCGGTGAGACCGGCGTGCTTGATGGCCTTAGGAATGGCCAGGGCAGGGGCAATGGTGAAGCGCTCCGGCTCGCGGGCGGCGTCGGCCCACCCGCGGATCTTGGCGATGGGGGTGACACCGAGCTCCTTGACCTTGGCCTCAGACATGAGGACGACGGCGGCGGCGCCGTCGTTGAGGGGAGCAGCGTTGGGGGCGGTGACAGTGCCGCCGTTGGGGATGAAAGCCGGGCGCATGGCCTTGAGCTTCTCGACGTTCAAGTTCTTGACCTCGTCATCGCGGTCGACCTTGACGTTGGGCTTGCCGCGGCCACCGGAGACCTCGATGGGGGCGATCTCCTTGGCGAAGACGCCGGCCTCGGTGGCGGCCTGAGCCTTCTTGTAGGTGTTGATTGCGTACTCGTCCTGCTGCTCACGGGTAATGTCGTGGTCCTTGGCGCAGAGCTCAGCGGCCATGCCCATGTGCTCCTTCTTGCCGTAGGCATCGGTCAGACCGTCCTTGAGGACACCGTCGACAAGGGTCTGGTCGCCGTACTTGGCGCCGTTGCGGAGGACGGGGAGGTAGTGGGGGGTGTTCGTCATGGACTCGGTGCCACCGGCGACGACGATGTCGGCGTTGCCAGTGATGATAGTCTGGGCACCTAGGATGATGGCCTTCATGCCCGAGGCGCAGACCTTGTTGACGGTCGTGGCGGCAACGCCGTGCGAGAGGCCGGCTCCGATAGCGCATTGGCGGGCGGGGGCCTGTCCCAGGCTGGTTCTCGAGTCAGAATCTGCGCAATGTATCTTTGTTCAGGGTCTCGTTTGTCAGACGTACTTGGCGGACAGAACATTGCCGTAGAAGACCTCCTCGACGTCCTCGGGCTTGATCTGGGGAACTCGCTCGACGGCAGCTGTGGAGGGGTGAATGTTAGCTTGCCCCGCGTCTCGTCTCGGACCGTTGATGAGACATCTGCGTACCCTTGATGGCGTGAGCACCCAATTGAGTGGCGCTCAGGCTAGACAAAGAGCTGGAAGACGAGAAAACAACAATTAGCTTTCGTGGTTCAGGCGGTCAAGACGACATGTGTCAGTGGACTCATCCGTACCCCAAGAAAGAACCAACGGGGGTTCTGGCGGCAGAAACGATGTAGACGGGGGAAGGTTGGCCATCTTGAAGGTGGTTGCGGTGTAGTCTTGAGAGAAGCTGGGGAGAAAGAGTCCAAAAGCGATCCGGGAGCCGTTGCGTGCTTGAACGAGCAGAGACGGAGAATTTAACGGCCAATTTTTGTTGGGTGCTGGTCACTTATCAGAACGATGTACTCCTCCTACCTAACCCCTCGGCGCCTTTTGATGTTTGGTGGGGTTGCTCCGACCCTGCGGACACCGCTTTGGTGGCTCCGGGACCTTGTGGCGCAGCAGCTGTCGGTCCGTCGAAGCATTGACCCCCTGTCTACCCTAGGTATCTGATGTACCTGCTTCTGTAGCGCCGGACGCGCGGCCAATCAGTGAGCTACAGCCACTCAGCCTCGCAGCCACACACGTGCTCAAGCCACACTCCAGCCTTGCAAGAAACTTTGCGAGCGGCGTCATGCTAAACGCGGTTGCGCCTAGATCGAGAATCCTTACAGCCGTTTGGCAACCCGCGATAAAATTCCCCCTTTACATCGCTAGACGCCAAAATGGACGATTTATACGATGAGTGAGTCCAAGTTCCTTGAAGACGACCAGATCATCGAACTGACGCATTGAAACAGGTTCGGTAACTTCATTGGTGAGGATGTCGGCTCTGAAGAGGCGTCTGAAAGGGGAGCGGAGGGCGACTACGTCTACGGTGACGATGCCAGCGAAGCGCCCGCGGCCACTGGTCAAGAATTGATGGAAATCGACGGTTCGTACTGCTCGCGCTGTTGATGTCGAATAGTTGGCTGACCTGGGAAACAGATGATGGCCCATCGAACGCGATCATCCTGCACGAAGACAAGCAGTACTACCCGACGGCGCAACAAGTATACGGAGATGAAGTCGAAGTGCTGGTACGAGAGGAAGATGAGCAGCTTCTCACGCAACCGATCATTGCGCCTGTCGAGCAAAAGAAGTTCAACATCGAGGAGGCCGACCTGCCGCCAGTCTTCTTCGAGCGCAGCTTCATGACGGACCTCATGAACTTCCCCGACCAAATAAGGAACGTTGCGCTGGCAGGACATCTCCACCACGGAAAGACCGCGTTCATGGACATGCTTGTGCTGGAGACCCATGACATCACCGATAGACTCGAGCGCCGGGTCGGCAAGAAGAGAGACGAGCAGCTCAGATACACCGATGTCCACATCGTCGAGAGAGAAAGAGGAGTTTCGATCAAGGCGTCGCCAATGAGCTTGGTGTTGCCGAGCTCGAAGGGAAAATCCCACCTGGTCAACATTCTGGATACCCCTGGCCACGTCAACTTTGTTGACGAAGTCGCGACTAGTCTGAGATTAGCCGACGGAGTCTGTTTAGTCGTCGATGTCGTGGAGGGCGTCCAAGTCAACACGGAGCAGATTATCAAGCACGCGGTTCTGGAGGATATTCCCTTGACACTCATCATCAACAAGATGGATCGCCTCATCTTGGAGCTCAAGCTGCCGCCCAAGGACGCGTACTTCAAGCTCAAGCATGTGATTGAGGAGGTCAACACCGTCATTGAAAACACAATTCCAGGAAAAGGCGAAGCGAAGCGGATAAGCCCTGAAAAGGGCAACGTTCTCTTTGCTTGCACAGACATGGGATGGTGCTTCACTCTGCAGTCGTTCGCCAAGATGTACGCCGATACCTACGGCGGCATCAACACAGAGGATTTCGCAAAGAGATTGTGGGGAGACGTCTACTTCAACCCCGAGAAGAGGAACTTTACGCGCAAGCCGTTAGAAGCCCGCTCGAGTCGGTCGTTCGTCAACTTCGTCCTGGAGCCCATATACAAGATCTTTACACATACCATTAGCGACAGCCCTGAAGACCTGAAGGTGGTTTTGGGCGGCCTGGGCATCACTCTGAAGCCGTCTCAGTACAAGGCTGACGCCAAAGTATTGTTGAAGCTCGTCTGCGAACAGTTCTTTGGTCCCTCGACTGGCTTCGTCGACATGATCGTACGCCACATCCCGTCACCCGATGAGTCTGCAGAGAGGTATTTGGAGAAATACTACACAGGCCCTCTGGACACGAAGCTGGCTGAGTCCATGAAGTCTTGTAACCAAGATGGGCCTTTGGTTGTTCACGTCACAAAGCTCTTCAGCACGGCGGATGCCAAAAGCTTCTATTCATTTGGTCGTGTTTTGAGCGGTACGGCTCGTCCCGGCATGCAAGTTCGAGTCCTGGGAGAAGGATACTCGACAGACGACGACGAAGATATGGCCATGGCAACAATTTCCGATGTGTTCATCGGTGAGTCAAGGTACAATATCCCGACGGACGGTGTACCGGCGGGCAACTACGTGCTTCTTGGTGGAGTCGACAACTCCATTGTCAAGACAGCAACCCTCGTTCCGCCCAAGCTCGAGGATGACGAGGATCCTTACATCTTCAAGCCTGTTACACATTTCACGGAATCCGTCCTCAAGGTGGCTGTTGAGCCTATCAACCCTTCAGAACTTCCCAAGATGCTTGACGGTCTGCGGAAGATCCAAAAGAGTTACCCCTTGATCACCACCAAGGTCGAGGAATCAGGAGAACATATCGTGCTGGGCACCGGTGAACTGTACATGGACTGTGTTCTCCACGATCTGAGACGCCTGTACGCCGACATGGAAATCAAGGTGTCGGATCCCGTCACGCGATTCTGTGAGACCGTCGTGGAGCAATCCGCGACAAAATGCTACGCCATCACACCGAACAAGAAGAACAAAATCACAATGGTGGCCGAGCAGCTGGACAAGGGCATTTCAGAAGACATCGAATCAGGCAAGGTCAAGATTAGGGATCCCATTCGCAAGACGGCCAACTACTTCGAAGAGACCTACGGCTGGGACAAGCTGGCAGCGAGAAGCATTTGGGCGTTCGGCCCCGACGAGATGGGCCCGAACATCCTGCAGGACGATACACTGCCCTCTGAGGTAAGGCTTTGCAGCCCATTCCTGAACCCACCTGAACTCGTTGGGATGAGCAATAAACTAATAGACGCTACAGGTTGACAAGAAGCTTCTGACAACGGTCAAGGAGACCATTCGCCAAGGTTTTAGCTGGGCGACTAGAGAAGGTCCCCTGTGTGAAGAGCGTAAGTCCTTATTTCCCTTGCCCTTGTTGACTACCCCCTCCTGTCTTTGTATTGTACGTGGAGCCTGCCAGCAGCGCCGCCATTGGTCCCCGACCAGGCGGGACTAGCTCACGGGAGGGTCCTACACATGGAACTGGGGTTGGGGTTGGGTTTTGGGGCATGGCTTGCATTAGCAACACGACCATTGCTTCCTTCCCCTGACCCCAGCCTGACAGATCAAAACCTGCTTCTGAACACGAAACCTCATCCCATAATCAGGCCTCTAGGAGGGGCTGCGGTTGACTGGGGATGGGGGCACGGCCCTTAGGAGAGCATTCAGTCCCCACATCAGACCATTCCCCAGCCTTTGCTGGCTGACGAGCAACCAACCGCTAACGACTTTTGTGTTGAACAGCCATTCGGAATACAAAGTTCAGGATCACTGATGTGTCATTGGCATCGGAAGCCATCTTCCGTGGAGGCGGTCAAATCATCCCCACCTCTAGGCGGGCCTGCTACTCGTCGTTCCTGATGGCCTCTCCTCGATTGATGGAGCCGCTGTATTCCGTCTCGGTGACAGGCCCTGAGGACTCTGCTACGGAGGTCTACACGACGCTCGCCAGACGCCGTGGTCACGTCCTCCAGGATGGTCCGGTAGCGGGCACGCCTCTCTACCGTGTCAACGGTTTAATTCCCGTCATCGACTCGTTTGGTTTCGAGACGGATCTGCGCATCAAGACCAAGGGTATGGCCATGGTCAGTTTGACGTTTGACAGCTGGAGCATTGTGCCAGGCGACCCTCTTGACAAGGAGGTCATCATCCGGCCGCTACAGCCAGCCAGCGCTCAGGCGACTGCCAGGGATTTTGTGCTGAAGACTAGGAGAAGAAAGGGTCTTAGCGAGGATGTGAGCGTGGCGACCTTCTTGGAGCCCGAGTTCTATCAAAGCCTTATGGAGAGTGGCGCGCTTGGTGACTAAGGGTCACAGTGTCTAGCGAAGTGTGAGGACATACGCGGGGACATCAAGAGTCGATGGCCGCGATGCCGAGTTGTTTGGACAGCGCGGCATGGCGCTTGCGTGCTAGTAAGGGGCCATGCTCACGCCGATCAGGGCTTGCCTCACAGGTGACGGGGCAAAGAGGCTGTGGCATCTGAGTAGATGAACCGGCCATGAGACGACCAGAGCTCGGGCTGTTGTGTATACCAATGAAAACTACTAAAATTGGGCGACTGAGCGTCTGCCGCTTTCTTTCTAAAACATGGTCTCCTGTTGCGGCCATTTAGGGAAGTGCTCCGCTAAATGCCATCTGTATGCGGACTTGATGGAGAGTGCGGTGTTATGGAGGATGGTGTGTCGGTCTTGTTCGTTGGAGGTTGCTGATGAAATGTTTCTATCTTACACACGGGTGACTGGCAATCTGAACTTGACCATCCTCGGAGACCAAGCGGGACTGGGACGCCGATGAGGAGCTCCGATCAGGGTCCGGCGCTGGGCGAGTATGCACGTGGCTTTGTCTTTTCATCTTGATTCACCGCTCATGCCCGACAAACTTGGCTCGAGGGACAAGTAACAGGAACAGATACGCATGTCCAAAAAGGCTTCTGGTAGGGGAGCAAGTCGGCCACCCGCACGAGTCATTTTTGAGAGCCTTTGTTGACGAGTTGAGCTCCGCCACCAGACTTACAAACAGATATATCGACTCTGGAAAAAAGAGACAATTGACAACTACAGCGCAGCTTCATCAACGACGGTCTCAACGCATCGGTCCACGCGAAGAAAAAAAAAGTAGAAAAAGAAAAAGGTAAATTGCCCAGAGGCGGATTCGAACCGCCGTCAACACGGATCGCTGTATAGAAGAACCACAACGTATCATCCTAACCAACTAGACGATCTGGGCGAATTTTACGGGCCACGGAGAAACCGGGTCCTTGCTTGACCGTTCCCACACCGGGAAGGGCTCATGTAGCGAAAGCTTGCTGTGCATGGAAAGAGAGTCCCACTTGTGCGTCTGGGTTTGGTTCTTTACGATTGCTGGCAAGAATGCAAAAAGAATCCGAACTGGTTACTGTATTTTCTCTTGCTTTCGAGACAGTTCTCGGTATACGCACCGGGGTGCAAAAGGCGCGAAGGTGCGCATGTTTGACCTTGGGAGATGCATCGTCAGCTTCAGAATTGTTTCGTGTGTTGCTGCCGCCGGCTGAAGCAATTGCTGGCTTGACGACTAACCAATTCAACCGTACGTGAATGACGATGAGCCTGGAGCCTGGGTATACTTAGCCCCGGCTTGGAAGTTGGGATGTTCTCTGGCTTTCTGAGTGCACTCGGGTTTGAACCAGCTCCCGCCCGTGTATGATGGCATGTTCGCTTTGCAAGTAGCTCAAGAGATGCAATAACTGCAACCTTCATGCCTGTCTGTGGTTTGCAGTAGATGTATGCGAATCTTATAAGAAGACGTTTGGTAGAATACTCGAGCCATGGCAAGCTCCCGTATTTGCAAGTTCCTGCTTTAGCAGTTAGCACACATCATTACTACATTCGAATATTTGATACTCACTACTGTTCCAGAAGCGAGACCACATGAATAGGTTAGTGGACTTAACACAATCTATACCATCATCTTTCACAGAGAGAGCAAAATGAAAAACAAACAACTACTGCCTCTCACTGTCCGAGACGTATCGGAACATATGACCGCATAATTGTGGCAGGTGAAGGATGTTCGTATCACAAGTCCTGTCACCCAGAACAACATACATCCGAGCTCATGGTCAATATAATAGTCGGTTTCAGCGACTTGGTTCAGCTTCAATTACATTCCTCTAGCCGCAGACCATTGTGATATGGTGTTCATGCCATACAAAGGGCATGTCTGGCCTGAGAAGCATTAGCATCTGTGAGGACATTGATGGCTGCCTTTTTACCCCAGAAAGACCAACTCTCAAGGTGGCATACCTAATCAGCAAGTGTAATGCGTTAATTACTACTTTCTGCAAAGGCAGCAGAGTCCCGATGTGCTGAAGGTTGCAGGCTCCGGTGACGACGACATGCAGTTGGCCAAGTGTCATTCTTTCCGTGCAGTATGGAACAGATATTGCCCCTAATTGAGGATCAAGTCACACGATTTGTATCATCACCATAGCTGCCCGGCATGCACGATATGACAAGAGCGTCACTACGGGAACGCTCATATCCGTGACGGATGTCGAGGGGAGCTGTATGCCTTGGTAGACCCAGCCGTCGTGAAACAACTCCCTACTGTGAATAGGAGTGAGCGTGCCCCGACAACCCCAGAAATGAAACGAAACCTTTGTGACAATTGCAGCTCCGCTCACAACATTATTACTCCTGTATCGACATGCCCCTTCGTTCTAGACTAGACGTCGACACCAAAAGGGCCGATGGCAATCACGGTATTGTCGAAATGATATGGGAAAGTATCGGCAAGATACTACCCTCCCCATATAGCCTATCCCACATGCTGGGAAAAGGCACATCTCTGCCCTGACCGATGTACCGTCGATGCTCGTGACATCCTCTCAACAGTCTGCCAAGTCACATCGAGATTCGAGTTTCAAGCAGCAGCCCCTCTTCCCACCATCGACGAACCGGAACAGTCGGCGCAGCCGATGGATGCCCTGAACGTTGGCCTTGAGCCCTCCCGACAAACGACGCCCCGTCTCTCCCCTCCTTTCTTTTTCTTTATCTATCTTTCCCCAACTTCGTCGTCATGGCCGGCCGTACGGAACGCCGATCGACTGGGGATCGTCCAACGGCGTACACGAGAATTTCCTCCACTGAGACCCCATTGCGACCCCCGGAGGCCGGCCGAGAGCTAGACAGCTACCTCGTCATTCAAAGGCCGGCCCAGCCGTTGCCATTACATAGCGACCGGTATCTGTTGGTCTCTGGATGCGGAGTTTCTTTCCCCCCTCGTCTTCAATACATGGGACAGAAGCTTGAGGCTGCTGCTGCTGCAGCTACACTGCCCCTGCTTGGTATTGCCTCACCCCCCGGTTTCTACCGGTTCGTACAATGGTCCATCTCCTTCTCGCCCCTCAGTTTGAGTTGCCCCAGCCATCCGCCCCTCTTATCCATCCCAGCAAACCGGACCCTGGCACCAAGGACACGCGAAAGGACTCCTCCTCGCACACACCGACTTTACACCACTCCAGGCTCCACCGTACAGGCACGCGCCATCAAAGGATAAAATAAAAACACCGCGAATCTTACCCCTTCTACACTTTCCCAAACGGGGGGGGGGGGGTCGTTTTCTCGAGAGAGTGCGCGTGCCAGGCTAGAGAGATACCAAGGAGATGGAAAGACAGCAAAACAGCCACACCAGCGTTTTAGGCCTTGAATGGACTGGGCATGGTTTTCCTCGAACGGGAGAAAGATTGACACTTTTCGCTGCCCAAAGATCAACGCGCCTGGCAACCGAGGAACGCCAGTTGGAGCGGTTGTGGCTGATGGGGGCCAGCCCCCCCCCCAGCAAGCTGGACCTCTTCTCATCGTCGGCTCTCCCTTGCCCCTCATGATTCCAACGTCCCCCTAACCCTGGTTCCTGCAATACTTTTCGCTGCCACCATATCTCGTCGCCCCGTGTACCTAGGAAACATGTAGAGAAACCCATAAACCCCGGCAAACCTTCAAAGTCACTTAGCCTTCCACAAACCCGACCCCACAGACGTCGTCTCGACTTACATCGTACATAGTGGACATGGCTGTGACGCTAGGCTCATGGCGAAATATCGGCTGGTACTTCAAGAGATGGAGGGGGCGGTCGGCATGCCAAGGTTGGCGGCGATGCGGATTCCAAAGTTCGATCAAATCAACTCTAAGCCACGCGAGCGAGACGGAAGGAAAAGGAACGCACGGATAGTGGGAGCCAGTCTTCCCAATTTCTGCCGACGGGTTTTTGGGCGACGCCAACATGGGGGAACCTTGTTTCTTCAACGCCGTGCGGGAACGAAGGCGGAAAGTACACGAGCCAAGAACAGACTCGCTTTTTGGCAGGCCCGCCACCCTTTGCCACGGTGAAGCCATGGGGGCCGAACTCTATCACCGTTGTAACTGTGGAGTAACTGCGACGATACCGAGGGTGCCACCCTTTCCCTCCTGCGCGTTGTACTATACAGGCTCATGCGGTATTGCGTACATCTTCATCGGAACAACGCCAGCCACATACGCAGGAGATAACGAAGAGACTCACGCGACACAGGCAGAGGCGGCGACAATGTAAGGCCAGACTAAGCATGTTGTTTCGGCATCGCCTCGCTGTCGACGTTGTTTTTATTCGCAGCCCCCATCTCCGTTTCCTTCAGACAAGTTTCGTCGCCAAGCGACCCAGAGGAACGCAAACCTCGGTAGGGCAAACGCATGGAATGTTCCTTGGAAGACGTAGAGTTCCCTAGGTAAGGCTGCCAGGCACGAGGACATGTTTTCATGCTTGTGCTCCGCCACGCCGTCGCCAGAACGGCAAAAATCACATCTCATGCTTCAGCAGGTCGCGCCGCAGTGCTGCAGGCAAAACATTCTACCACCGTCTAAGCTTTTCCGATGCCCCCGATTTCAGGGGAAAGTTGAAGGCTAAAATAGTGTCTCTCCGTCATGATGGTGATACTCATCGCCTCCAAAACCTTGGCAGTCCTCGGACTGCTGGAAACCAAACAGGCTACGCGCCAAGAATACCTACCGCGCATATCTCGAGTCCCTGACGCCGTAGTTTACTGCTTCATTGCTGGGCCCTCCGGAAGCCAAGAGGATGGCTGGGCGAGACAAGCAACGCGAACGAGGAAATCGGGAAGAAAGACCAGAGGGCAAGACAGGCGCTGGACGGTTCTTCGGACATGGTCATGGTTTGTAGAGGGATCGGTGGGCTCCGGCCGTCCGAACATTACCCACCGCACCGTCCTCGACGTTCTGGATCTAGGGTCTTAGGTATCTTTCTTGCCTACCTGCGCAACGTATGGGATTGAGTGTTGTTATATGAGAGTTGGCGGGGCGAGAGAGAGAGAGAGAGAGAGAGAGAGAGAGACAGAGAGAGAGAGAGAGACAACAAAAAGGTAGCAATATCCAGTACTCCCTCGACTCGCCGTCTGCTGCGTCGGATTTCTTAGTGTCGCCCAGGGCGGAAAGACTAACGAGTCGGACATGTCTCTCGCTGATGGCAGTTGGCAAACCTTGAGCCCCTTTGTTGATTTATGATTGGTCCATAAACACGACCAAAGACCACTGCCCTTGCCATTCGTCCATGGATTCCACGTCAGTGCCAATACAGAGTACCTACCTCGCAAACTGACGCTGCCTTCAACATGCAGGAGCACACACACAATACACGCTCGCCATCCTGCAAGTCACCCGAATCAATCAATATAACCACACTCTTCTTCTAACCTGCCGTCTCCACCAAGATCTGCTGGCCCCTGGTCGACAACCCCGTGTGCTGCAGTCCACTGCAGTACCTAACCCCTTCGTACGCATCCCCCAAATAACTACAACAACAGGTGCTTGCATTGTTACATCAGCTGCCGCGCCTTAGGGGATTGGAGGGGGATTGGGTTGACGGTATCTATACCTTCCCGTTCGGCTGCGTTGTGACGACCTTCGGCATATCCCCCCCCTCGACGCACCGATGTACCCCACGAACCCCATTCCTCAACAGATTCATTTGGGCAGCTTCCCCCTTGGGCGTAAGGGCCATCCCCATTGGGCCGTGTTTCTGAGAGCTCCTTCTGGAACAGGGAGCTACGTTATGGCTTGTGTCTGTTACTGAACCCTCAATCTGCGTCACTGGGACTTGACTTTTTCTTCAACACACGCACAGATGCGTCAAAATCAACGGGCCTCGCAAGGGGGGGGGGGGGGGGGGGGGGGGGGGGGCTGCACGTAGCCCACGCAGGATGCGCCGCGGCTTTGCTCTCCCGTGTGACCTTCCGCCTCGGACAGCATATCGTCAAGCCACTTACACACGACTGCGTGAGTCTCCGTTGCCTGCCTTGTGCTCTTGTCACTTGCGACAGTCTTCGCGCATGCCGTTGGGTCACCTTCCGGATGCATTCGGTCGCGAAAGTTGGCAACAACATCCCACATCCAGAGAGACGTACGTGAGCTTGGGCCACGAAAGGCCTCTCGGGAGTGTTTGCAGATCAGACGGGTGCTTCCCAATCGATCCGACTTCGCGCAGGCAGCGCGTAGGAAGTATACACACCTACCCGAACCCATGTACCCCGACGCGGGGCGATGGTTGTAGGCGATGCTTTCTCGACACGGCGGTGCAGACCCGATACCTCCACGAGGCGAGGCAAGCCGCGGCGCCCTCATGCTTCATAAGCAAACAAGCTCCAAGGTCAACAATTGCCTCATCTTTGCTCAGCGTTAGAGTTTCGCGCGAGGGAATCTGCAGGAGTCGCTCCCTGGAGGATAATGGTTTGGGGAGGACTGCACACTGTACACGGGATGAACGTTGAAGCGTTTTGCCCTTCCCTCTTTCGGGCTTCAGCGTTGCAACCGCCATTCGCGGTCCACCTCGATCACAGAAACGTCGCGCCTCCCCTCCGTGTGTTTGGGGCGAGGTGTAGCGCCACAAATGCAACGTCGGGGCAAGTTTTGTTGCTCGCGGCCGGGAAAAAGTTGGTCAGGCGTCCATTCGCGCGGTACGCCTTAGGATCAAGCTCTCTGTTGCCTTGGCCGGAACACTCAATAATTTGCAGATCTTCATACCGACAAACGAGGCCGACGGTCCCTCGGTGACGCTTTCGCGAATGTGTCGGATGGGTCCTGGCTTGTCATCAAGATCCCCGTATTGGTAAGCAGGTCGGCTGTCGCTGTAGTGGCTGTCGGGGATGGGTGCTCCATAACTGTCTTCATCGGCAATATCATGTGCTGCAACGGTCAGGCAATATCGAGTGGCGACTATTGTGCGCTTCCTTGAACACCATTCGGATGACGACACATCACACAAAGATAAGGTGCAGAGAGGGTTTGAGTACGTCTGAGACGAGAGCCATTCATTGGGTCCAGTATACGTTCTGTGGATCATCAAGGCTGCTTGGAAGATTCGGCTCGTCAATGCCACTCAAAGGACGGTCATTCCGTCGTCCAAGCAAACAAACAGCAATCCACCCAGCGGAACAGCTCACCAAGCCAAAACCAAGTTCTACCCGATCCCCCGACCTTGTTGTGTGAATGAGCCGGCCGTTTCTTCCCGCCCGCACAGCCCTACTCGGAACTTTGGCGCGGGTTGCAAGAGTCATGAATCGCCAGCCGATCCCGTTGCCAACCCCCGTTTTCCGACTTCCACGGGTGGAGAGAGAGGCACGGTAGCAGTTCCCGGTTACAATAGCCCACCAGGCAAACAAGACCCCTTTGTCGCCTTTTTAGGTCGCGCTCGGTGTTGGGTGGATGGTACCTGTCGATCTTTTTCCCTTAGAAAAGCCTTAAGGGGCTTGGGTTTAAATATCGGTCTGCCATGGCACAAGAATCGATATAATGCCCCTGCCAAGGTGGCGATGCACTCTGGTCGAGATTGGTGCAGAACGTCGATCATTTTATTTTTAAAGGATGAACCCCCCTTGATCCGCAAACCCCCGTTGGGCGGATGATTCATCCGAAAATCATCCGGTTGAATGTGGTCATTGTTCAGGGAACCGTGGATCTTGATATTTCGTATCCAACGTCATTACTGAGGGCCCAGCATCTGGGCAATTGCTTGTTTATCAATCAGACACAGGTTTCAAGCATCTTGTCGAGGACACCCTTCAGGGTGTCGTTCTCCAGCGCAGCCGCGACGCGCTCCTTGTCGCTGAGCTGCTTGTTGACCTGGTCATCCTGGGCGTGCGCGTTCTCCTTGACTCTGACGTCCACGCGCCAGTTGGGAGGCAGTGCCTTCTCCAGCCGCACCCGAACGCCTAGACCGAGCACGGTGGCGAGGGAGCAGTGGGAGACGGTCGGCGTCAACTCGACCAAGACCTGGACCAGCCTATTTGGATCCATGGCTCCAGCCTGCGGAGGAGGGTTGATGTGGATGTCGGGCAGGTTGACGACAGCCAGCTGCCCCAGAGAAAGGGGGTGCTCAGGATCAGAGATTGTTGAGATCAAATCTATGAAACGTCAGTCGCATGATCCTCCTCAGGGGATTGATATTGGCAGGGAATGCGCTGCGACTAGGAGTTGGATTGAAAGGATGACACTCCAGTTTGCTGAGCACAGAGGTGATTCCATGACGATGAGCTGCGTCTTACACACATCCATCGAACAGCAAATGTCAATGCTATGATCCATGGGTGACACACAGCAGACAGCTGGCTGGGTGGATGGTATGCAGGAGGTGGCGCTTGCCTCACTCCAAGGATGGACGTCTGATAGACAAGTCTGAAGGCCACAGCTTGTGACTCCCCAGTATTTGTTCAAAGGAGCAACAATGCGATGGGACGCAAGTAACTAGGAAACAAAGAGGCCTCACCATAGATTTCTTGCTCGTCGATGGGCTCAGGAGCCCATTTATCAAGCTCGGCATCGGCGTCGGGCCATAACGAGTCATCATCACAGAAGGGCTGACTGAGATACCAGGGCTTGGCGTAGATGATTTCGTCAAACATGTGCTCGGGGCCGGTCTTGGGGGGCGAGCGCTTGTTCTGACGCGTCGGCAGCTGAGCCGCGCTCAAGATGGTCGGGTTCGCGTTGTCGAGATCTTTGTCCATGGCGTCAAATGAGGAGGGAACCCCGTGGTGTTCCTTGTCCGCTTTCTCTTGGGAGAAAAAGGATGACCGAGTCGGCTTAGTTTCTGTCGCCACCCTAGCAAGCGCAATCAATTGTGACCCCCAAACGTTCTCCGCTGCGATCTCGGTGTGCGTTTCCGGTTGTCACAAAAGTCCCCAAGATGCGGCAGGATTATTAACAACTAAAAATGAGATAGCCTTGCCGAAGGTACCTTCTTTCCTCTAACCCCTGCTGTTTGGTAACGGCGGGTGGAACGCTGAGATGATGTTGGTCGATAGCCTCTTCTCGTTTGTGGCTCGAAATACGATGATGCTTTTATCGACTTTCCCTGTCACTGATGGAGTGGGTTTTTTCCTGCTTGGGCGACGGACTTGTTGGTGGATGGCGTGTGGATGGGAAAGAAATGACCTGCCGTGAGGGAATCAATATTTTTGGTCAAATGGCCCCAGGCGACCCCGCAATCGACGAGGATTAGATAAGCGACCGCACTCTCAGCGATTCAGCGCATGAATCACTAATTTTACAGTGAGGGAAGCTCTCAAATATTGCCCCTCACTTGCCGGAATCGGTCGTCAATGTGGAGCCGTCCTCCTTGCCCCCAGGAGACGGTAGCCCCCGTGTCGTCAGCGGTCCACCAAAAAAGGGTTATCGATGATCTTCCAATAAATCTAAAATAACCTCTTGGAACATGGCGGAAAGTGAGGTTTAACGATGCCCATTTCCATCCCGCCCTTTCACCCCTTCCGAAGGAACCCCTCAAGTGTAAAGATCCCCCGTAGAAACCCTTGGCCTTGTGGACGTGGCCTGTGTGTTCATCTGCGCCTGGCCCTGCATGCCATCTATGATGCATCCATCCATCCCGTTGATGGATTCAATAGTTTGAAAAGAAAAACCATGGATGGCGGTGAGTCTTCCATTTCACGTACCGTCGTTCCGCCCCCATGTTACCGCCCCTTCGGGCGAATGCTCACTTGGGAGCTAAGATCGTCTTAGGTGCCTGGCCTTTTCGTGGTAGCAGCAGCGTAAGGCTGATTGGACCCTGGACAGGAGAAAAAGGAGAACCGGCCTACAAGGGGGGATGTTCAAAGTTTAATTACCTTTTCGTCTCCAGGCCAAGTCGATAGACGTTGCTCGCGGCCGCTCGCGCAATTCCATTATGACTTCATTCCCTTCCTTCCACACCCTCTTTCGGACAGTTCTAATGAACTCTGATGTCGAAGGCCACGTTGCGTTGCTCCATTCGTAAAATGCGCTAACCGTCAGGTCACAAGTCCACGGCCTCTATCGTCTGAAGGATCAATCTATTGACAATTTGACATACAAGATGGACTTGATGGGATACTAGTCGATTTGAGATTGGCGTTCCGCAGGGCGCATTTCCTTCTCCCGTTCTTCTCGAAGCCTGCCAGAAGCATGATGGAAGCAATGGAACAATATGAGACGTGATTACACTACGCCACGATCCTTGTCGGCAAGCCTCGCGGAGGCCTCATCGAAGCCCTGTCCGCTAGACTGTTCCAACCACGCCTCTGTCCTTTTTGGCACCTGTCGTGGAGAAACATCCGCCTCAGCCCGCAAGGTAGCCCGCAGTCCGCCATCGACTAACCACAGGCTGGACCCCGTGCTGCTCGCCTTTGAGCCGTTATGTTTTCCTGTCCGGCCCCCGGACGGTCTCCTCCCGGGACGAATGGGTATCGATGTCCTTGTCGCAGCCCGATCGGACGCCGCACCCTGTAAAGGGCTAGCTGTGTATTGTGTTTTGGTTACCTGCCAGGCGGGTGACAATAAAAGCCGTACACCTTAAGAGTTGGGGATAACTTAGGTACTCCCGCACTAAAACTACGATCAGTAATACATCGTCATCCTTAACGTTCCTTACTCAGCCTAGGTATCCCGTACCTAAATCCTCCTTGAAGGTGTCCGGCTTTTTTTGTCACCCGCTTGCCTGCCCATCCTTTGAAGCTTCCCTGGAGTGGGCGGACGGGACTGGCCTACCCAGGTGCCGCAACCCTTGCACTCGGCCGAGTCACCCGTTGTACTAGTACCCTCCACGCGCCTACGACACACACACAGGTGAGCGTAAGATTGGTTGGTATCCCGGTGATTATTAACTTCCTCGATATCAAATGCGCACCAGGCCAGCGCTCTTGTCGTTGTTTTCGTTGTTACCCTCATCAGCTTCTTGCATTGTTGGATCGCCACGTCGTCGGCAAATGTCCCCTATATGCGAGTCACGAACACCACCAAGACATGCTGACGGACATGGATCAAGAACACTAGAGTGGACACCCGGCTTTGCGACTGGATGCCCATTCGGACCGTTCTCTGTGCAAACACGCCCCCGCCGTGCCGTCAGGAGACATCTCCACCTTTGTCTCCCCCCTGTCCATCCAGCCACTCTCATCAGTGTGCCCGAGATCTTGGGGGCGAAGAGCAGGAGGCCCATGAACGAACGTTTCCAGGAACCATTTGCGCGAAAGGGAAGAACCGAGCGTGACAGATGCTAGCTCTCAGCGCTAGGCGCGTGGCTTATTGGTACGAGTTCGGATCCGAAGCACACACAGCCCCAGACGCAGAGCGAGCTATGCGGCCTGAAACCACCATTGCGCCAGTTGGACGCATAGAAGTCTCCTTCGTTCTTCAACGAAAGTGCTCAACTAAGAAAGGTGCCAATATGTTCGTGAGCTATCAGGTCGAGCTAGGTATGGGGGTTGTGGTTGGGTGGACTGGCCCTGTGCTGGATGAAGGCTGGGCTACTTGCTGAGGACAGGTTCGACCGGACAGAACAGGTAAAGGCAGAGCTTGGCGTGAGTGATGGGTGACGGGTTCCTCGGTAGGTTCCATTCCAAGGGCCTGCGATATTATTGAACCAAGTGGCCACCGCTAGTTTAGCATGTGAATGATGACACTACCGGGTTGAGCACCCCGTATTTTCACCAGGTCCCCTGCTGAACGCGAGTTTGTGACTCTCCCCATCTCAGTTGGCTGGTAAAAGGCGCCGCTGTTTGCATTCTATTTGCTGCATTGATAACCGTTGGCAGCCCTTCCTGAAGGACGAGGAAGGTGGAGGCAGGGCTGCCGCTTGAGATAACGTGGAGGACATGCCGATTCCCACAGCAGCCTGAAGATGAAGCTTCTTCATGCTATCAAAAGGCCCTCATGTGTGCTACACTGAGCGAGTGAGCTGCGAGTTTTTGAGCTGTCGACGTTGACCAAGTTCTGGAACGTTGTGAAAAGTGATGATTGGAGCGACCTTCGTTAACAGAAATGCTTCCTTGATCCCTAGTCATGCCTCGAGTCCGCGAGCCAGCAAGGGCAGACAGTCGAACGTTGCCAATCATCGCCAGGAAGCTCTGCGGTCGAGATTGACCGGACCCCGCGAACTCCACCGAGCTGTCGACCAGTCCCATGAAGATTCCGGCTCCTCATCATTCATCCCATTTCCTCTTGCCCTTAGTAGACAAGCCGCAGAAAACTCGGGTGATAGCCAAGCGAGGAGGTCTGTACGAGCTGCCTAGGCTCCTGCATTCAGGCAATCATGCCCTTTTCATTAGCTGGAGCGCCAGCTGGATATATTAATTATGCAGATTGGCTGAGGTCGGACTATCCTCGACGTGACACCGATCCGTCACTGGTCGTTTGTAACTCTTCACGGATCAACATCGGTTGTTAGAGTGGCCCTCCAAATTCGTTCGCGAATATCCCCAAATCAGAGGTATGGCGGTTGTCACAGTTTAAGGGCGAGTATCTGTTTTCTGAAAGTTGTCTGGACGATTAGCCATCGCGTTCTGATTGTACGCATCGGCATTTATCCAGAAGCCATCAGTTATGTTGCAAGCCTTGGTGGCTGCTTAGGGCTCTTCGTTTCGGAAACCTCGAGATACTAGCCTCGTAAACCTAGAAGCCAGTGGAATGAGTGTGATATATCGCCCCTGGCCTTATCATGGGCTGTTTGCGTTCCAACGAAAAGGACCGCAAAGCCGGGCTAATCCTATACATGGCCCGTTGCTGCAGGTGCAGATGAAAAAGCAGGTTTTTCATGGATGGTATATCGGATATTAGGTTCTGCAAGCAATCCGTCGTGCTCGGATTCCATTCTCATGACCCCGTCTGGCGCTGTCGAATGGCCCATCTGGCCAGATGGCGCAATACCTGACGTTCAGCACCTCCAAGCGGGTGAGCGATAAGACAGGTTGTTTGGTGCTGGCTTTGTACGGGGAAGCGCTTGTTACACAGTAGAGCAGCGGGTTCCTGGTTGTTTCTTGCCCATCAAGCCAGCTGGAACAATAGCATGGTTCCACATTAGAAGGCTCGCCAACAAACATCAGACGGACGGCATGCGGAGCATGTACAGGCGAAGGCTGGCCAGCCCAAAAGTAGAACGTATAGTGGGCGTAGCTTGGCGGAGTGTCAGATGATTTAGCGCCGGCTGTGCGGTAAGGCGATGATGAGGCCAGAACCTTCGTCGAAGGCCCAAGAAGGCTTCGACTAGGTGGCATGGCGGGATGGCTGGTATTCTTGCTAGGGAACCGTACGGGGAGTGCTCAAGTCTCGCCGCACACACATCGACAAACATGATTCCTTGATAGCTGTACGTAAGGTAACACATCGCCATGCAGCCAGCAGGCATGCATAGTAGGCCTAGTGACTGACTAGATTGACCAACGTAAGCCCATCGACCAGGATACGGTTGGCGCAATGTCGCATTCCTACGACAGTAGTACGTGGTATCTGGGGTGGGTGACGCAGCGTTTTGAGGTACCCCAATGAGCGGCACTTGGTTTGGCGGGAGGTGTCTTTGTCAGACTCGGACTGCCATTAGACACAGGCATTTCCTTGGGGGAAAGAGAGAGAGAGAGAGACAGAGAGGAGAGAGGAAATGGGAGATGGCGACTGGGCCTCGACTACATAGTGAGGTGGAAGGGACTGGCACACTTCGGATCAAGGATAGCCACTACTCGACAGGCCCAGTCTGGAGCTTCCAGAACCGAATCCTAGCAGGCCTCTGTGTGTGTGGTCCATTTCCCGTGCGAGCGGCATCCACTGAAAGGCTAATCCTGGCGAGCGAGGGGCCCTTGAGACCTGGAGCGGTTGGAAGTTGGGCGGAAGTGAAGGAGGGGAAGGGGCGAGCATGGACCGGTGGGCAGGGAACCAAGCCAGGCGGGGTAGGGTACGGATATCCTGGAAGATGCCGAATGGTTGGAGACAGTGGCTCGACTGGGAGGACCAGGACTGAGGGATGAGGCACGTCGAGGTACAACGAGGTGCTTTGGCTTTGGTGTGCTGTTGGTTCATGGGTGAGGCAGCGGCACTGCGAGTGCGTTTGGTTAGCTTAGCTTGTTAGCACGAGTTGGCAAGGCGAGGAGGTGCGTTATCACATCTACACTAAGACGCAGAGTTGCCGAGCAGAGAAGAATACGTGCCGGCATCATGATCCTAGCTGCTCTGTTGTGCGGTGGTGTCATTTGCGTAGGTACTCTGTTGGTCGGCCGTACGGATATCCGTAAATCCGGAGGGACACAGGAAAGTACCAATGTACCGTGTGTAGTGTATGTGTGGCCGCTGGCCGACTAGCAGACCAAGCTGTGGAGTGATGAGCAGCGCAGCAGCAGCAGCAGCGTCCGCCGCCTGGGTGAGCTCGCTCTGGGGCGACGTGGCCAATGAGCGGTATCCGAGGCATGTCGACAGAATGAGATGCATGCAGAAAGAAATGGAGAGGGGATGGCCACGAGCATCTCACGTCCCTCTACGCAGACTGCCGCCGGACAATGTATGTACGTACATTAGCAGGCTGAGGTTCCCAGTCTAGCGTTGGAGGCAAGGGACAGCGGCTGGGTCCTCTCGTCCTTAGCTTCTTAGTGCAAGTGTTAGTGTATGCCACTTCTGGTGCGGACAAGCACTAGTTGGTGGGGGGGAAAAGAAAAAAGAGCGACCAGGGCAGGTACGAGCCGACCTGTAATGATAAGGTAAGCGGGGGGTGGAGCGCATCGAACCCACTCCTGCGCATGCAGTCAGTCCCTGGCCGTGGAGACATGGAGCCTCTCATCGCACCAGGTGCACTTCAAACTCCCAAGCTCCCAGGCAAAGCATCCACGCCACGCCAGCAACCGCATCTTTGCGACTGACTGCAACTGCGGTACCTTACCGCGGTACGGCAGATGCCGTGTCTCCGTACCAATGGATTTCGAGCTTTGCCCCAGCTCCCATGTCGTTGTTACGCATCCCATCCGGCTCCCATGCAAGCCCATGGCACGGCACAGCACCCAAGGGTTTACCTTCGACACCGCGCTATTACACAATGTACGCAGGTCACGCACCGACACCAATGACGCCGAGAAAGACAGAGAAAAAAAAACCAATCTCGACACCAGCCGGCCAGTATCGACCCGCGCTGCTCAAGCGTACAACGCTAGAAGTCCACGCGGAATCTTCAACCGCCCTAACGCCCACTTGTCAAGGTAATTCCGCCCAAGGTGTGACGGCCGTCTCCCGCTTCACCTCTGCCGGTCCTCGACGGCTCTGTTTCGTCCCGTCTGACACCACGGCAGACGGGACAACGTCTGCCAAAAAGAAGAAGAAAAACAAGGTATGACCGCAGGCTAGGCACGCTTGGTAGTTCAACTCGGAGTACTAGTCTCTGGCCCCAAAGTTCGGTAGCATCGGCAAATTCTTGTCTTCTGGGGGTTCCCCTTCCGTTCTCTGCTGTCGACATCGAACATGTCGGGCGGATGACGATCCATGTCTTGTTCTGGCGCTGGGAGAAGAAGGAGAAGCCAGATGGATTGATGTCGGCAAAAAGAACGCCCATCTACGAGCACTCACACAACTGACATGTCCCGATACTGTTGTGTGTAGGTAGGTATTGGTGTCCGTCTTGCGCTCAGACAAGGGCGGTCTGGGGCCGACGTAAGGGACTCCCGAGCAGAGCTTCTGCCTGAGGACCCTCACAGTCCTCCTCCACCTTCCACTTTCCCCGTCGTGGACCGACGGGGGGCCTGGTCTGTGGACAGTCACCGTCGACTCCTTCGAGAACGACACTGGTTGTTGAACCCGACCCCATCAGGACAGGATATGACGGGGGTCAAGCCTCAGGTATCACCTCCGTATCCGTTATGCCCTCCTGCCCTCAATCTCTCGCGCGACTCCAGCCGCGCACCTATGGCTGTCAGGAACAGGAGCCTCCCCACGACAGCAACAGCCGTGGCCGAAAAACCCACGAGAAGTACCAGGTTGACTTGCGAAGTGGATGGAGATTGGTGGACTTGCCCTACTGGGCAGGGCACAATAGGGCGGTTAAGGTACGGCTACAGCCTACGGACGGGTACGGGTACGCATACCCTGCCAGTGTCAAACCGTCTGCCTGGTTTGTTCCCTTAATACCAGAGGCTCCTTGCAAGGTGGTTATTACGGAGCATCGCTGGGCTCGACTCCTCAGACGTGCGGATCATTTGGACATTGTCGTCGTGGGTGCTTGCTACGGCAGGCAGTGAGCTGGCTCTCATGAGCTGGGCTCCTTCCTCCTGGCTTGGCAGCCAGTCATCAGAGGGCCCGGCTGCGGTACGGTATCGATGTACCCGGCATATGGGTAATGGCGCTATGGATACATACAACTTACAAGTAGGAGCACGAGGAGTCCCCGCCTGGGCACCCATACCTAGGAAACGGAACGTGTCCATGATGCGCCATCGAGAAGTCATACCTCAGGCAACTTGCCCTATTTGGTTTGCACCTATGCACCTTGCTTGGAAGTTGGATTTTGATATCAATATCAAATGGGCATGGCCACTTATTATGATGACAAAGGACATTGGCAAATGTGTGACCTTTCCCCTTCATCCCCCCCTGGCCGAACTAACGGTTCCGTCCCCTACGGCCATTTCGACACGTTTTCCAACATCCCCCGTCCTCTGGCGCGCACTTGTCCATTTTGCGACTGCGCCATCTTGTTTGTGTTAGTGAGCTTCTTGGGACGACGGGAGTCAAGAAGCGCGGACAGGCTTTGAAGTTCAGCCGGCGGGGACACTTGTCATGGGGGTTTGGGGAGTTTTTTTTTTGGGGTTTTTTTGGTCTTTTTTGACCAGGTACTCTGTACACGCTCGCAGTATTCGCGCAGTGTGGGCCCAATGCTGTATTCGTGACACTGCCCTGCCAAAGCATGACGACGAGGCGAATGCATTTCCGTTGCTTCGTTGCGTCTCTGGACTCAGGTCGCTACCAAGTACAGTGTGTCTCGCCTGGCCTCGTACGCACACGCTACTCAACGGTCCCGCCTTCCCGCCCTGCACTGCTTATCTTTTCTTAACCCTTCGCTAGCACGAGATGGACGGGGCGAACAGGGCACTTGGAATCCCATTCTTCGCGTTCGACCTGACACTCAGAAGGGGGGGGGGCGAGGAGGGTTTCCTCCCAGCGCACCGGTCACACATATCATCCGATACCTCCCAAATTCCACTGCTATTGGCCTTACGAATCCCTTATACCTTTACTTTGACAATGCTGGAGGTGTGCCTTGCATGCCTCGCGCATCCCATTTGCCGACGCTCTCAACCGCCCAACATCATCGTGCCGTATTCTGACTCGTCCTGTCCTGGCAATGGGGGGGCCTAGGATCGCCAACGCCGACGCCGTCGTTCTGATTAATGTTCCATCTCTTTGGGCTGGGCCAAGGGCCAGCGCTGTCGCAACTTTCCTCCAAAGTTTTGCTGCACGCTGCAACCGACGCTGATGTCGGAGGCCCTTACAGAGGGAGACATTGCACAATGTTTGCTCTCGTCACCCTCCTCTTGAAGCGTTGGTATCCGGCATCCTTACTTACAGCTGTATCCGTACCTACTGTGACGAAAATCGGGGTGTCTGGCATGGCCACAACATGGCATTGGCCGTGGTGCACGTCGATTACTATGAGCTCCGTTCAACTGCCCTACCCGTGACGAAACGATGTCAAGAAACGCACGGAATGCAACTGCAAAAGAAGGGTGGCGCTGAATCGACCACTCGGTTTTGTCGATGCTTCCATGTCTGTGTCATCCCTCGAACCTCGTCGCCCCCGCCTTCCCGTCCGACCCAAGAAAAGAAACAGGAGACATTGTGTCCATCTCTTCTTGTTCTGCCCATTCGGTGTTGTCTGTGTGTCAGCCATTCTCCCCTCTCGCTTTTCGTCCTATCGGCCTCCCCTTTTGCTTGTTGCCATCATTCCCAGGTATGTAGCCCACAAAAAAAAAACCGTGTACCGCGGCTGCAGAGGTTGGTTCGTACCGAGTTGGTGTGCGGTACCTTTCTTTTGCATAGGAAAGGAATTTCTTTCCCTTTGTCCACGCCATTTCCCTCGGGCCGGATCCAATTTCACAGCAAGTGTCATGAACCCATCAAGCCACAGGCCCGGTAAATGAAAATACACCAAGGTAGGAAAGAATGGTAGGTAGGTGCGTCGTCGTCAGTCGGATAAGACTCCAAGGACGAGAGTTCGCAACCCCTGGCCGATCCTTCATCTCTCTGCCAGATTCGGCCTGCGACAGGGCCTTTAGCCTCTCGACTTGCTACGCTGCCCTGCGCGCTGGCCCGGCTCTGGCTCTGGCTCTGGCTCTGGCTCTGGCTCTCGCTTTCCTCCCCTGCCTGTGTTCCTCGAGTATGCCGCATGGCACAGCACCCACCCAAGGGTTAATGTGAGGTAAGGCGAGGCAAAGACGAGTATCATCTCTGGCGCGAGAGGCAAGGCGAAAGATCCCTCGGATGCTGCGTACTAGGCAAGACATGGCAAAGGGCATTTGACGCTGCTGTTTCGATGTCGTCCTTACTTGTACCCTGTTCTGCAATGCCATGCTCTGCTGGTGCTGCTCTTCTCCGAGTCTCTCTCTCTCTCTCTCTCCTCTGCCGAACCCTGGGCGGCCTGGTCTGGCCTGTGCTGGTACTGATGCTGCTTTTGTTAAGGTGGGCAGACTAGGTACCGTTCCTGGGGTTGCTCCTGCTGCGGTGGTCTGCGCTGCCGCTCACGCCGTCGTCGCATTGCGCGACCTCCCACCCTCCCACCTTTCGCCCACACCCGCATCCACCTAGACATTCACACCCACCCACCCCTCACACACACACACACAACAGGTACGCTCTCTTCCTGTCTCTCTCGTTCGCTCGTTATCCACTCCACGCTCTTAAGTCCCCATCTCCATCTCCAACACCCTACGACGACACTACCCTACAACTACACTGCGACTACCTTCACACAACCCTGTCCATCTCCTGCGACCCTGGACGCACACACGCACACACACACACACACACACTCGCTCTCTCTCTCTCTCTCTCTCTCTCTCTCTCTCTTTCTTTTGCGCTCGCTCTCCTCCCACTGCCACTCCGCCTCCCCTCTTCTCCTCTCCTTCACAGCACTGTCCCAGCCCACCCTACCCTACCCTGTCCACCTTGGGCTGTCCTGGGTCCTCTCTCCATCGACTCCTGGTTGCACCCATCATCGAACATCGGTCTCCTCCAGGCCCCAGCAGTGCAGTGATATGACCCTGTCTGTGCCTAGTGTATGTACCCAGCCCAGATCTTGTTCCTTACCCCGGTCGTCTCCTCGTCCAGGTCTACCCACGTCAACCCTTCACGCCTCACGCCGGGACCTGTCGTCCATTCATAATAAGGCTTGACCTTCTCCCGCGTACCCCCCTCATCCACCAATCCGGACAATTCCTAGACCAGCTCGCGCTCCCAGAGAATTTCGAGACACAACTCCCCTCTGGTGCTTTCTTTTCCTTCAACTCCCTCCTCTCTGCAACTCATCTCAACCAGACAACACCATCTAGTCGACGGCGCTTTCGAGACTGAAAGGCTCACCGAGAGTGAAGAGAGAGTGAGAAAGAGCCGCCGAGTGCGCGGCCAGGTCGGGACGGTCGGCGCCAGCTACGCATACCCAGTCTTCAAGCAGCGAGCTTGAATGTAACCGCTTCTTTGTCTCCGCTCTTCGTCCGAGGCTACGTCTTCAATCCTCACCGCTATCAACAAACCGAACCACCGCGACCGAACTCGACATGTCCAACGATCCGTCTGTGAGGCGAATCTTGCCTCAGAGCTCCCAGATGGGCAGCTTCTCCTTTGCGCCGCAGCAGTTCCCTCAGAGGGAAACCCAGAAGAGTGCGCCATCTACCTCCACCACCTATCGCCTGGGCTTGTCCATGCAGTCTTGTCTAACCAGCTCTATCTAGACTATGTCTTTGTGGATGAACACAATCGTCACAAACGATTGAAGGGTACGCTCACGTTCCCCCGCCGTTGAGCCGCGCGCAACTGGACTTGAACTAATGAACCCCCCCCAGTGATGAGAGCTTGTGAAGGATGTAGAAGAAGGAAAATCAAGTGCGATGCGGCCACGACAAACACCTGGCCTTGCTCCGCCTGCATCAGACTCAAGCTCCATTGTGTCCGCCCCAACGGCCAGTACGATGGCACCGACAGCTATGAGCCTGGCAGGGACGAATTCGCCGCTGCGTCCTCTCAGCTGCAAGACAACTTCCGCCAGCAAGCTCCTATGCAGCAACAGTCCATGATGGCTGGTGGGCAGAAGCCCAATCCGTCCATGTATACCGCCCAGGGCGCATATTCGGATCCCAATGTCTTCCCGCCTGTTCACTACTCTGAGCAGCAGGCACACCAGCATAACATGCACTACACCACGGTGCCCCCCTCAGTATCGATGATGGAACAACCCTACGGTGCTCCGAATGTGTTCCCTACACCGCCTCTACAGCATAGCGCACATCCGGATTCGCCTCCCGACACATATTCTCAAGACGGCTCCTATCAGCAATCTGACCTGGCTGACCTCCTCGGTTCACTGAAGGTCAATGAGGCAGGGACAGGTAAGCCATTCCTTACCACCGCCCATCTGAGAGTTGGTAACTGACGGGACTACTTAGCACCATACCTGAGAAACAAAGCCTCTTTCCTCCATGACGAGGAGCCGGCCGTGGAAGATGCCGAAGATTTCAAGACGGCCCTTCCGCCCATCATCTCTGGGCCAGGTCTCAAGATTCGCATCCCTCCGGAACTGATGCCGGACGACGAAACTGTCATGCATTATTTCGACTTGTTCTTTAGCCACGTGCACCCGTACATACCTGTTCTCAGCAAGACCATGTTCTATCACCAATGGAATACCAATCGAGAGTCTGTGTCGCCTCTCATTCTCGAAGCCCTTTTCGCCATGGGAGGAAGACTTGCCGACGATCCCGCCCAAGGACAGCAATGGCTTGCCTTGGCGACGAGTATGGACCCATCATCTATCTTCTCAGAGGGTTACTAATATCATGCAGAACACGCCGACTCTTTTATGGACGTGCCGAGACTCAGCACCCTCCAGGCTTTGCTACTTATCCTGAAAGCCAGGGAAGCAGCACCGAAGCGCGGCTACTACTACCGTTCGTGGATGACCATCGTGCAGTGCGTGCAAATGGGCAAGGATCTCGGCTTGGATGAGCATTACTCGGACCACCAGGCTGGACGGCCCTGCGGCTCGTCTCCTACGGAATGCCAGATGAAGAGTAGAATATGGCAGACCATCTTTGTCTGCGAAACCATGATTGGATCTCCTCAAGGTTGGTCTTCTCAATCTCGGGCCTTGGTTTGCCTGTTTGCTAAACATTGCAGGACGAACCGATCTTGCGGTCGAGCTGGACTCCATCGACTTTAGTGTTCCGCGTCCTATCCCGGGCGGCGACGACTTTGAGTACCACACCACCCGGAACTTTACCTATTTTGCACGAATTGTTCGTAACGTCAGCCGTATGAACACCGCTTACGGCCATCTCAAGAAGAAGAAAACGAAGGACTGGGGCGTCGACCCCGAGTTTGTGCAACTCAACCCGGCGCTGAACGCTTGGTTGAACGACCTACCCGCGGATCTATCGGTTACGTTCCCTCCGGATGGTTCTCCGCCGTGGCTTTCGTCGCCATACATTGGGAACCTGCACTCCTACTACTACCTGACTTTGATTCTGCTTCATCGACCTCAGCTCAACTTCCTCGATCCTAACGGACAGGACGGACAATGGAAACAGCACATGATGATTTGCTACTCCTCAGCCAAGGCTTTGTGTCGACTCCAGGAGGCGGTCCTGAATTCCTTTGGGTTTCCGGGCCTACAATGCATGCTCCGTGGGTTCAGTTTCACCGTCTACTGCGGACTCTGCTGCATTGTTCTACATCTGGTGAGAGCCCTTCTTGCGATTTTCTATCGGTGACCGTTCTAACGTGGTGGTGTCATAGGTTGCCGTTGTTTCGCCTGACCCCGATCTGAACACTGATGCTCGCGAGTTCTTCACACGGCACATGCGAGTCCTTGAGAAGGTCATGGGGATTTGGCCGATGGCGGATCTTCAGAAGCAAGTCGACGCGGTACGCGAAGCATTTTCTGCTGATACCAGGAAACCTTTCGTGCTCAAGCCAAGCTTCCCGTACGGAAGTCCTCAGTCGTCCAACCATTCCAGTCCTCCCCGGGGTTACAGGCCGGGAATGGCTCGTACTGCGTCTTTGGACCAACAGCTGGATACTCAGAACCTTCAACACTCCCAAGTCAGTTATACCAGCCACCCCATCACACCTCCCATCTCTGCCGGGCCTGTGGATACCAAGAGTGACTCGCCTGCTATACAGTCGCTCGTCATGATGGCCAATCAAGGTTCCCAAGCGCCGGGGATGCAGCAATCAATGTCACTATCAGACGCGCCAGCCTGGAACCCTGCACGTATTTTTGAGTAAGTTGGCTGCAATCTACGTTGGAGAGACACATCTAACAAAAGCTCAAGGCAATGGAACACGTCATTCGGTACGCCTCAGGTCCAACCACAGCCTTCGACGCTGCCTCCCCAGTCCAATTCGCTTAGTGTTTCTCCGTCTTCAGGTGCACCCGAAGCCCCGTCTCTTCAAGACATCCAGGCTGTCAATGCTACTCTACCAGTGGTCTCTCAACAAATGGCGCAGCAGTACTCAGCTGCGCCAGTGCAGACATTCGTCTCGCCAGCCATGTGGCAGGAGTCCGTGGCCAGTGTCTACGAGGGCGGTCTCAAGCGGGGCTGGGACTACGATGGCAGTGGTCCATTAATGAAGCGGCGATGAGCCGCTCACACAGATTGATCTTTGCAAGTTACCTAACATTCTTGTCAACAAACACCGGCTCTCCGGTGTCATGACCTTGGTACAGCGACGGCGGTTTACCAATCCACACCGCGTGGTTTTGCGACTTGGCAGAGTGTCTCTGCTGCGAAACGAACGATACATCGGAAGGGTGCCCTCGACAACACCGATTCACACGTACATATCTTGGATTTTCGGTTCTCTTGGTCCTTGTTCGCCTCATACACGGTTTATTCTCGCGACGAATATATGTACACGATTACGATGAAAATGAGGAGAGGGGATACACAATTGAAGATCCATGTCGGGCGCCGGCGTCACTCATGCCCTTCAGAAGCATGGCCCCAACCAGCAACGGGGCTGTCAAGAGGCGTTTTTTTGGACGGTTCGAGGATGGAAAAGACCAGGCGAGGCGGTGTCCTGGCCCTGTACTGAGGATTGTATTACTATATTTGGCATGTTTCCTTTCGATGGAGCCGACGACGCAGCAGAGTCTGGCTCGGCGTATGGACAGCGCGCATCTTGGCATTTCAAACGAGGAGTCTTGCTTGCTTACTGTCCACCCACGGAAAACCCAAAAGAGTACCTGTAAGAGGAGAAAGAGAGAGAGAGAGAAGTTTCGCTGTTCCCACGACTGGATCAGCCAATACGGACATGATACCACCTTTGTGCGCGTACCAATACTTCATAATACCTTACATGATGACAATACGCAGTGACTACACAGTAGAAGATGGAATCTTTCGAACCAGACGGTAGCCGGCATATCTTTGGCTTGGCAAAGGAGGGGTTGGGTTAGAAGAGGTTTGACAAGAAGAACAGGTGTCAAGGGCTCCAACCGGGAAGTCCCAAAGCGGTCGCAAAGTCAAGCCAGCCACCGAGATGATTGGCCGCGGCATCTCATGTTGAGCATACTCCCAGGGTTCTTTCAGCCGCACGCTTGAACCCAAGAAACTCTGCATGAGTAAACGGTCTCAACTTCAGCCCGGACGTCCTGCACGGGCTTAATTTGTCCCCCTTGGGTGTCACATGGCAATTTTTATACTATCTTATTCTTCTTATTTTGCAACGGCGGGGAAAACGGGCTTCCAGTGACTGCCGTGAGCAGCAAATAGGGGCATCTGTTGACACCGACTATCCAATTTTTCTCAGGGTTGAAATCTTTGACCTATCGGCATCCCGCAGGGGGAACGCCGTGAGGGACGCGGATGTATATGGGTGCGGCGCCGAAACCGATTTACGGATATCGGGTACTTCACTCGAGAGCTGAGAACGTTTTTTTACCTGATCTAGGGATCCGGGCAGTGGATATGTGGGGTCGATCCGATTGGGGATCATTGGGGAAAGGGGGGGCTGTAAGATCCTCAAGGCAAGACCCAAGGATGCAACAGGTGTGCTGTAGCCGAAGCTTCTTCATCGGCTGGCTATTGACGACGTCGGTTCAATGCCGCTGCGATATGCCGAGGTTTTGACTAACCGGGGCAGGGGGTGGAAGATTTTTAGAGAATACTGCATCAGCAAAGGCTACTGTGGTTGATGGACAAGTCGAAAGCAATCGGTGTTCAGTCAATCGGAAAAGGGGGGGGGGGGTTGAACGGGCTAGTCGGATCGACGTTACGCGATGATGGGCACACACTAAAGCGTCGCATGGCATCTCTTTCTCGTGTTTCGTAGCCAGGACCAGGTAGTTAGCCTAAGGGCATGTTGTCGGATATGTTGGAGAAGCATGCCGGACAACAATATACCTTCAAACAGAGCGTGCGGGGGAGAGGTAAAGCACCTGGCGTAACAAGGTAATCGTACGCTGACGTGCCCCTTTTCGTCAGCTCAGTAGGTCTGGGGCCAACTATGGTGGTGAGTACCCGGGTGGCTTTTAAGGTTTAAGATGGCACGTTTTCTCTGGCTCGCGCCGATGCTGCCAAACGGACGTTGCATCTCGTCCGCTGCAACGTCAGACCGGGTCCCCCGTACCTACGATGGAGGGGGGGGGGGGGAGAATGCTCATGGGAGGGGAACTGGGCGCGGCATGCAGGCGGCAGGGCAGAATGAGGGGGAGATGTGCGATGAACGGAGGGGAGGGAGGGGGGTGAGGGGGAAAGAAAGGAGGGGAGAGAGAGATTCTGGGATGCACTAGGCCGTTTTCCGAAAGTGCCTCTTCTTCCTTGCCCCCACTGTTCCCAAGTAGTCCAACGACAGTCCCGAGTTTCCGACTCTTTTCGTCCCATTTTCCCTGACAACAAGAAACCGACGGGCGTCCCCGCCCTAATCTTGTGTCTTCTTTTGTTGGGGACTCTCGGTGAGGCCGAAGGTTTGTGATGCAGGTGTGTGGCGTATGCGCATATAGAGTTGATGGGCGTTTCGGACTCGAAATCCACGGCTTGCGAAACATGACACGACCCTCCTTCTGCGCTGCCTTGCATGTAGTGGTGGTGTCCCCTCTTGTCCTCTGCCGCGTTGTCCCCCATCTGGGACATTGGCCTCACGCAGAGTTGTTTCTCTCTTCCTTTTTTAGTTATAGCGGCAGAGTACCAGGCACCGCAGGCTTTAGGGCTGGGGTTTAAAAACTTTAGAAGGATGAACGGCAAGGAAGGAGGTCACAAAAGACGCACTTCTCTCTCCCGGCCTCGCGTCCCAATCGGTTTCGGCGCTGCGTCCGGAGTCCCTTCCCAGTGGATGAGAAGGCTAACGCATGAAGACGGGATACCAGCGAGTTTCGGGTGGTTTTGTCCGGCGCGGGGCTTGAGCATTCCACGCCGTTGTGGGGACGGCGGCGGCGGCGGCGGCGGCGGCGGCGGCGACAGTGGCGACGGCGTTCGAGAGTGTGGCCGAGAGGTTGTCGGACGGTACTTACCATGTGGTTAACGTGCAGTGAGTGGCGGTGGCGGCTACAACGGGGCCTTCAGGGCCCCGGGGCTGAAAATTTCGGTCCGGCAAACCCAGGCGCGCGGCGCCACAGTAATCGTGTCATTCTCGACGGGAGGCAACCACAAGGAAGATGCCGGGTTGCGGAGAGATGAGGTAAGTCTCTTGTCAGCGCGAGCGAGCGGCGCCGTGGCGGAGACATCCCAGAGACATGGGCCAACCCGGTCATCGCCCTCCCGACATCATGGTGTAAAGGTTGAGCCAATATAGGGTTACGTCTTTCATTTCTTTGGCACAGTCCAGATGTACTATGCAGGTTACCCAGAAAGAGGGGCTTTGTTCTGTGGAGTCCCTTTTGGACCGTGGCAAAGTGTAATGACTAGTGTAAGCGTATCCTTCTGGGGGGCGGAGTATCTGATAAGATACACCGAGCTTTCGAGCCTTTTGCTGGTTGGGTCCTCTTGAAATAGTATACAACGACCAGGGGATGTTTGCCGTACGCGCGAGACTCATGGACCGCTGATGGGGCACCTGCAGTCCGCGCGGTCTCCCGTCTACACGCCCCCCCCCTTTCATTCTGGATCGGAACACCCTCTAGACATGTCGAATACATACAGTATACACGGGCTCTGACAGCCACCTCTTTCAATTTATTCTAAGCGTATAGAATACCACTCTGGCAGGCCCACGACAAGGTCCTGGTCAGGACACTTCACTTACGCTTACCCAACGACTCGCGAACAATGGTCCAGACCCAGCCATCCTTGACGCCATGGCTGGCGCCCTTGCCGCCACCGCTCTTGGCGCCACCGCCGGAGGCAATGTCCTCGCGGATGCCGAACTGGCTCACCGGGCGGTAGTGGTGCCACTTGCGCTTCGCCATGAGCGCCGAGACGTCGCGGACGTGCGTGACGAGGCCGAAGCGCGTCGCGAGGCTCCCGCCCGCCGCCTCCGGGGAGACGGGCCGCAGGTCGGCGGCCGAGACGAGGGTCGTCCGGGGCCGGGTGGCGAGGCCCATGGTGCCGAGCTCGAGCTGGGCCGTCGGCGGGAGGGTGCGGACGTAGCGCTCGAGGAGTGCGCGCGACTGCCGCGCGTAAGGGGGCAGGCGGAGGTAGATGTAGGTCACGAAGGGGGCCGAGGTGTAGGCAACGAAGAGGAGGGGGATGACGCCGCAGGCGGCCACTGGATGGTGTTAGCGAAGCCATTAGAGCACCTGTGCCTTGGTATTGGGCGGTAGAAGCAGGTGATATGGGTGTAGGTGCGATTCGTGAGAGATGTGCGATGAAGGTGAAATAGGGGGCTGAGAGGACAAATGAGTGAATGGGGGGATACTTACACCCTGCAGCTTGGGCAAGCGTCTTGTCCTCGGCGCGGATGTAGCTGGGCGCGGCGACGAGGCAGAAGAAGGCGCACGAGAAGACACTTGTGATCTTCCAGAAGGCTAGGAAAGCTGTCCGGCCGGTGCCGGCGTGGTAAATGAGCAGTCTCTCGGGCAGCTCTGTGAGTGTATATGGTCAGCGCCTGTCGAACGACACATTGGAGCTCTCGTCAGGCCCTGCCTCACAGCGGGGGGGCTCGAAATGGATAGCAAATAGGGAAGAGATGCGTACGGGCACTTCCGGACCGGGCAGAGGCTCCGGCGCCGGGCGGTTTTGATGCGGTCCGGGGGCCGGGACTCGGGGCGGCGGAGGCGAAAGGCCGTCTCGGACTACATTGCTGTCGGGGCTGAAGAGATTTTTGGAGGAAAGGGCGGAGCGTGCATGCTCGTAGGGAAGGCAGGGGTTGTGCTGCCTTCGGGGAGGAGCGTGTGAGGAGGAGGCGGAGGAGGGACATTGTGGTGTATGCCCATGGGACGAGGGGAGAGGGTGAGTGAGACTGAGAGCGGTGGTCGTGAGTGGATTGGGTAGGGAGAGTGAGGGTTTGATGAGATGAAATGCTGTGGTGGATGAGGTCACTGCACGCACGGCACTGACCCTGCCTATCTTTTTTCGTCGACGCGACGTGACAAGGTTAGCTACCATCCATCGCCCGAACCGTTTTCCTGCGAATTAATTCACCCTCTTTGAGTCGGTGTTTCACAAGGACTACTGATGCTAATTGAGAGGCAATCGACATTTAGAACTTGAGATGATTTGTTCGAAGTTTTTCAATCATGGATCGGTACGGGTTCGACGTGACCAAAGACCGCTAATGTTACAGTCCGCCGTTCCACAGCTTGCCAGGTTCGCTGGCCAAAGCACTAACATGCATCCCTCTCAAAGCCGATGCTCCCGAACTGCGCCTGGCCGACCTTCGAGTCAGACAATGTTCTTCTGCAACCACTCCTTCCACTGGTCCAGCGTCCACCCAGAACTGATCTCGTTGTTCGGGTACCCGTCAAACAGCACCGTCGGGCTGACGTGCACGCCCGTCAGCCGCGCGAGCTTGATGAGCACCTTGAAGTCGTTGGTGACGCCGTTGCCGACGTTCAGCGCGCCCTCGCTGTCGGGCTTGTCCGACACGAGCAGCAGCTGCAGCACCTTGTCCTCGTCGACGCCCACGGAGCCCGCGAGCTTCGCCAGCCGGCGGTAGGTGTCGTTGCGCGGCTCGTTGACGACGTTTGCGTCAAAGTAGTCCTTCTGCGCCTTGAAGAGCGCGTCGCTGTACTCCCAGAACTTGTGCGGCGCGACCTTGATCACGGCGACGGCCGACTCGTGGACGAGCGTGCTCGAGGGGTGCCACGGCTGGACCTGTTGGCGGAAGATGACCTCGACGTTGGACGCCCAGGCCGGATTTGCGCGGATGGCGGGGACGACGGCGTTGTAAAAGGTGTTGAACTGCTTCGCCGAGAAGGGGCAGACGTAGTCGAGGTAGAGCTCGAGGGTGTGGGGTTGCGAGGGGACGCCGCCTGCCGGGTTGCCGTCCGCGATGGACTTGGGCGGGCCGAAGGTTAGCTTGTGAGCAGCGAACTTGGGGGGGACGGCCATTGTGGGCGATGTGAAATGGAGTCTGGTCGTGCGGGTGGTACTGAGTCGGCAACGGGTTGAGGAAGTGGTTCTGTCGGTGAGTATCGAGTTCGCGAAGGGTGTGAGGGACGGAATTAGTGTAGGAGTGACAACAACTGGGCGCCGACTCAGGTTTAATATGGCGTGCGAAGGGAGCTTCATGGAGCTTCTATTGCTGTCGTGCAGAGAAGGTGGTGCGGCAGCTCTGGGCGATGACGAAGAGCGCCCATTGGAGCAGGCGGGGGCGGGGTAGCTCCGATTATTGATAGAGCTGTGTCTCGCAACAGCCGCCGATAGGTGAGGCTTTGCGAAATCATGATGCAAGCGATCACGAAACTTTGCTGACTGAGCACATGGAGCGCGTCACTAACATCGCGCAATTCTACCAACATCATGCGCTATCTCTTACAGAAATGTGAATTCCGGTCATGACTAAAAGGATCATTTGGAATTATTGCGGCCCCGAGTTTCCGTTTGGGAGCATCTGTCAATGAACCGAGGCATCTACCATGCTCCGGGCCTACTGGGACCGTCCCTTGCTGGCTTCGTGCCCGGGAACCCCACCGAGTGGCCCCGGAATCTTGACAAATTCAGACCCGGAGTCGGCTTCACTTGATCTGCATCCTCGCATGGCGGAACAACCCAAAAGCCGACTTCTCGTCTTTCTCCATTGTGACGTCTGCTAGTCTCATAAACATTCTCTCACAACCCTCTACGAAACCGTGTTTTTAGCCACGATGCCCCGCGCAAACTCGCCAAACGTTATGTGCTGCTCAATGTCGACCTCCTCGCCGAGGTTCGGCTGAGTAAAAACAGCCAGCGTGTTGCGTGCGACCCGGCCGTCGCTCACCGACGCCCTGACGCCCCTCACGAAGTGTGGCACCGCCTTGAACCTGCCGCCTGTAATGCGTTCAAGGGCCTCTCCTGTCTGAAAAGCGATGCAGTCCCGCGGGATCTTGACCTGAACCGTCTCCCCCGTTCTCGAGTGGATGTACAGCCCAGCAGCCGGGTCGGGCGACGCCGCCAGTTCGGCGAGCGGTGGCAGGCTTGCCGACGTGTCGTTTGTGATTTCTGGTACCGCGGTTGATGTCTCCTTCTCGTCGATAAACATGGCCGACGTTAACCCAGTAAGACATCCGTGATCGACATGAACGCTACACCTTTTTGTGTGTATTAGCTAGATATCCATGAAATCGCTTGTTGCTGGAGGTAATGTTACCAGTCATCGTCGGCGGCGCCGATTTCGGAGAGTGCTTCCTGGGTCTGCGGGTAATAGTGCAACAAGCGCGCCTTGGTCGTACTAGACGTACTAACGACGTGCTCCAAGTAACCCTTGGGATAGGCCTGAATCTCGTTTTCGGCATATCTGTCGCATGCCCGGGCGACCAGGACTGCGGTGTCAATGATGACACGGCACAAGCTCTCGAGGCTGGGCTTGAATCCCGGAAGTACATCCTGTGCCGGCCACACGTTGGGCGACAGGTACTCGGGAAAGTTATCTGTATTGAAATCGGCGGTTGGCTTGGCGCAGTCAAGCTTGGCATCGACATAGAATGCACAGTTGGCATAGTATGACCCCTTGAACGTATCAACTTGGCCGCTCTTGAGTGTCTCTTTTCCCAGCGACCAGCCCGTCAGGTATTTGGCCTTTTCATTCTCTAGTTTTTCTATTTATATGTGAGTAAAATCCTACAGCAGAGTGAAATTTTATTTTCCTACTAAGCTCATGTTCAGGTAGGTTGCCCAAGTAGGAAGCGTACGACAGTGTCTGATGTCTCAAGTGACTGAACTCGGTCGGCACATCTTTAACTACCAGTATTCCTAGAGATTCTGGCCCAAAAGCCTCCTTGAGCGTCTCAGAGGGAATGTTGCCTGTAGTATGGTTGTCGCATGTAAGTTGTTGCTCAGTGCCGTGGAGTCGTGTGACTCACCCTGCTTGAGGTCGTGGAGGGATACAACGACTGGCTGCGCAGTTTGAACCATTTTGATTGCCTAAGTGAGCGAGTCTGTATTCTTGGTAATGAACGAAACTAGAAAGTAAACAATCAGATCGTAGGCACGTCGACAAGATGTCTAAACTACCACCTGCCGGACACGGTTCCTGAGGTGGGGGAGGGGCATTGTGCTACACTTACGTAATCGCCCTATCTATAGCTTTATTCGCCCCAGCATTGGAGCTTCCCATCATCAGTCAATATCTTGAAGCTCCAGCTTCCAGCACCGCAAGCCGCCGGTTATCGCCGAAAATCGCACCATTTCAACGATTCACCTTCCTCATCGAGACCCTTCCCGAACGAGACCCGAAACACGAGTAAATCGTAACAATGGTCAAGCCCCTGTCGTTCAAGGGCGACAAGAAACCCAAGAAGAGAAAGCGCACCGAGGCTGAAGCCCAAGAGCGCGATGCACAGAGCGGCGAGGTCGCCCGCGCCAGTGGTGTCGCGGGGGCGGAGGAGAACCCAGACGATGATGATAGCTGGGTCTCTGCGGATGCCGTGACAGACGTTGTTGGGCCCATCATGTTCGTGCTGCCGACGGACCCCCCTGCCGCGCTGGCGTGCGATGCCGTCGGTAAGGTGTTTACGCTGGGGATTGAGAACATCGTCGACGCGAACCCGGCGACGGCAGAGCCCCACGACGTGCGGCAAGTGTGGGTCGCGAACAGGATAACGGGTACGGAACAATTCAGGTTCAAGGGCCACCACGGGCAGTAAGTGTGAAGATCGGGCCTGTTACGAATGGGACCGGGGCTCTAACGCACAGCAGATACCTTGGATGTGACAAGAACGGCGTGTTGTCCGCAACGTCGGCTGCGGTGTCGCCGCTCGAATCATTCAACATCATTGCGACAGCGGACACTCCCGGCACGTTCCAGATCCAGACCCTGCGCGACACATTCCTTACAATCAAGCCGCCGAAGCCCAACGTTACGACGTCTGACGTCCGGGGTGACGAGGAGTCCATCACATTCAACACTACGTGGCGCATCAGGATGCAGGCGAGGTTCAAACCACGCCTCAAGGCGAGCAAGGAGGAGAAGGCCAAGGAGAAGATCAGCCGCAAGGAACTCGAGGAGGCCGTAGGTCGCAGGCTCGAGGACGACGAAGTAAGGAAGCTGAAGAGAGCAAGGAGGGAGGGTGATTATCATGAGCAGCTGCTTATGCTGAAGGTCAAGGGGAAGCATGACAAGTACGGCTAAGAGCGTCGCTCGATCTGGCCAGTTTGGTAAGGGAAAAGAAGGCAAATGATACCCAGGCAAAGAAGAATCACAAAGGGCAGAAAAGAAAGCAGTATTTGCTTGACACTTTGACGGCTCTGTTGTTTGCTTTCTCTTTGTGTGTTTAGTTGGGTCTCCACGCCTTGACGTTGCCGTCTTCTCCTGCAGTAAAGACAACTTGTTCATCGTCATAGAAGCAGAACGACCGGACAATCTCTTCACCGTGGCCGCCAGGCAGACCAACACTGTTCGCCCTGTCGAACCCCCAACCGCCATCTGCCGTGCGCGACAGGTGCACCAACTCGAAGAGCTGGCGGCTAAATGACAAGATTAGCTACAGACTGAAAGAGCAGATGGTATCATATGGCGGGGAGCAACTCACTCTTGCGAGCCAGCACCAACAATGGCGCCACTACCGTCAACCTTGGTCGTTACGTTGGCGATGTACTGACAACCGAGAGTCTCCCTTGCATCGCCAAAGTCGACAAGCGCAGCGCCCGAGCCGTGATCCTCGGCGACGCTGTAAACGGCGAGCTTCTCGTCGTGGGTCAGCACGTAGACCTCGGTGTTGCCGAGGAAGGAGGCGTGGTGGACGGAGCCCTGGTTCAGCGTCTGGATGACGACCTCGTCCTCATCGGAGATGCGCGTGTCGTATACGTTGACCAGGCCATCGGTTGAGCCCGAGAGAAGGATGTGCGGTTCCGAAGGGTGAAAGCGGAGTTCTGTCACGTCGTCACTATGAACTTCGTCGTATTGGAGCCTCTGCGTCGGGCCGGCTCTGATATCCCTGTGGTTGTGTTAGGTGAGAGTCAGGTGAAGTAGCAGCGACATACCAGAGTAGCACTGATGCCATATGGTTTTGGAATTCTGTGCCGACTGCTATTGTGTTTGTTCTCGAGTCACAAGCTAGAGAAAGAATGGGCGATTGGCTGGCTGTATGGCGTGTTAGTGGTGTTCGTTGTACAACTCACTCATGCCTGACGCAAGGAACCTACCTGCGAAATGGGCAACCTGCGGCTTTGATGACTCTCTCATATCCCAAACCGAGACTTCTCCGTTCTCACCTGCCGTGCAGACAATCGAGTTCTGCCAGTCGAAGGTCTTCAGGCATGTCAGGTTACCATGGCTGGTCGGGTATGACTTGATAGGGCCGTGGCCCAACCTCGCAGGGTTGAAGAGGCTAAGCTTTTGATCCGAAGAGATGGCAGCTAGACCGGCACCAAGCCGTTGAATGTCAAGAACATAGACATCTTGCTGGCTTGAGAAGTGGTGACCATCTATGCAAGAGAGGTTGTACATCTTGACAGCGGGGATCTATGTCCATTTGTGAGCATGGACCCTGTGCCAAACAAAAAAATCATGAGTGCTTTCAACTTACAGGACAATTCCCTAGTTGAAAAGTTGCTCTCACACCCTCGGTGGACTTGCAGAGACTATGGACTAATGATTATTTAGACTCACTTCCTAAATTAAGTCATAAAGTGAAATCCGGACAAGCACAGGATGTAATTAAAAGTCGGAACCAAGACCCAGTCAAGGAAAGGACGAAGGGTGAGCCCTTTAGTACAAAACCCCACTTTATGCAACTATACGGGATTCTGTTATCGGAGCCTCGACAGAGTGATATTATCCGGTATCCAGCTGAGCATCCAATCACGTTTCAGGGAGTGGATTACCCTGTCCATTCGGAGCTCTCAATTACCACCTACGTGGACCTTAGAGCCAGGACAGCTGTTCTGAAAGCATCGAGCTGCGCAACTGTTGCAACCACCAACCGACGTTCGCTTACCCAAACGTGTCTTCGCGAAATAACATGTCGCGGGTCTTGGCGATCGATTTTGGTACATAACAATCGTCCAAGATGAGACGTTCTTTTCTCTGGCTCGTCCGTAAGTTTCATCAACTTAATCAGGCGTTTGTACATAGCTAGAAGCTGACATACCCACAAAGTGCTGTTGCAGGCGGCCGTCATCTTGTGTTCCGACGAGCAAAAGGTTTTGCACGATTACGAAAAAAGCGATGGCGATAGCAAAGAAAGACACGCCAAAATACAGACGGATGTCCTTCCGGAACACCACACACCCCCTCCGAGGCAGCCCGGTATGTATAATGTCGCGATGGTCGCAATGGTGGGGGGATCAGGACAGTTAAGGACTGACGTCAAGCAGGGGCAGAACTGGTCGATCTCGCACTTGAACAGCTGGTCAAGCTTCCGCCCCGAACCTACCCGAGACGCGAACGTCGTTACACCCTCGTCTGGACCGTTCTTCGATATGCTCTTAAGTTCGTACCTAGTCTCAAGGTTGCCCCGGTCCCGGGCAGCAGTCCAGTACAGGATACCAAGGTCACTGGACCGCTGCTGGAGGCCGTGAAGCTGCTGGAACAATCCGCGCTGCAAAACAACACCGATGCGCTTTACCTTTTGGCCGACATGAACTTCTACGGCAACTACACATACCCCAGAGACCTAAAGGTGGCCTTCGATCACTATCAAACCCTCGCGACGCTCCATGGCAACCGCACGGCGCAGTACATGATTGCCCTTTACTATGCGACTGGAATCGGCCATGTTGTTGCACCTGACCAGGCCAAGGCACTGCTTTACTACTCGTTCGCTGCGATCCAGGGCGATACCCGCGCCGAGATGGCCGTCGGCTACCGACACCACAGCGGCATTGCGACACCAAAGAACTGCGAGGTGGCGAGCAAGTACTACAAGAGGGTAGCAGACAAGGCAATGGAATGGTACCGGTCGGGTCCCCCCGGTGGCATGGCATGGGTGGTTGAGTCGTACCGTATTGCTGATGAGCTTGGCGGCGTCTACGGCGAGGGTGCGAGTGCCTCAAGTGCAGGCATGAACGCCATCAAAGTGAGCCCCAACTCGGATGCCAATGCCGCCATCGACGACGTCATCGAATATCTAGACCTCATGTCGCAAAAAGGTGACGCCAAGGCCTCCTATAATCTAGGACGGATCTACTATGAGGGACAGAGAGGACTAGACCGAGATTTGGATCTTGCCCGCAAGTACTTCTTCACTGTGGCCAAGAGATACTGGAAGAAGGATGGCCGCATAATGGAAAACCACAAGCAGGGCATCGAGAAGACAGCAAGCAAAGCCGCCGGCTTCATCGGGCGTATGTATCTCAGGGGCGACGGTGTTGATCAGAGCTTCGACCAAGCTAAGAGGTGGTTCGAGCGGGGCATCTCGCATGGTGATCCCCAGTCCCAGCACGGTCTTGGTCTTATGATGCTTCATGGGTACGGAATGCCCAAGAACATAGCCATGGCGACCGACCTATTCAAAGCAGCGGCGGAACAGGACTACGCACCGTCCCAAATCGAGTTGGGCGTTCTCTACTTAGACCAAGGCGGGGCGGAGGATGTTCGAATTGCCAATAACTATTTCGAGCTCGCCGCCCGGTACGGCCAGATCGAGGCACACTACTACCTTGCTGAGATGGTTTACAACGGCGTGGGCCGCGACAAGACGTGCTCCATGGCACTGGGGTACTATAAGAACGTTGCTGAGAAGGCTGAGCCCCTCGTCTCTTCGTGGGCAGAGGCAAATCAGGCCTATTACTACGGCGACGAGGAACTGGCGTTTCTGGAGTACGTCATGGCGGCAGAACAAGGCTACGAGCGCGCGCAGAACAACGTCGCGTTCATCCTCGACCCTGTTCAGTCGAGACTCCCGCTGCCGGACTGGCTGCCGCTCCCCGAGTGGCTTGGTCTCCGACACACCCGTTCGAGCCTGCTGGACAACCAGAGACTTGCTCTCATGTACTGGACTAGGTCGTCCAGACAGTCGAACGTGGACTCTCAGGTCAAGATGGGCGACTACTACTTCCACGGTATCGGCTCCGAGCCGGATGTGAACAAGGCCGTTCAGTGTTACACTGGCGCTTCGGACTACTCGCAGAGTGCCCAAGCTCTTTGGAACCTAGGTTGGATGCACGAGAATGGCATCGGACTAACCCAGGATTTCCATCTTGCCAAGAGGTACTACGATCAGGCCCTCGAGGTGAATGAGGAGGCATACCTCCCCGTCACCCTGAGTCTTCTGAAGCTCCGCCTCAGAAGCGCCTGGAATACCTTCACACACGGCCCAATTCACTCCATTCAGGACGACCCTAGTAAGTTCCTCTGCATGACCGCATTGATATTTGCAGCGGATATTAATGAATAAACCAGAACCCAAGAAGGACTGGTCCCTTAGCGAGTGGATCGCCAACTTCCTACAGGACGACCAGCTGTACTACGACGACGCGTACTACGAGGACATCTTTGATGACACCATCGGTGGCACCGGTCCTGACGGCAACCCGCTCGAGGACGATGGCATCGCCGAGAGCCTCATCATCGTCTTCCTCGCTCTATCGATTGTGCTCCTCCTCTACTACCGCCAGCAGAGACAGCAGCAGCACAGGCGGGAGGAAGAGGAACGGCGCCGTCGCGAGGGCCAGCCCGCGGCACCCGTGCCGCAGGGGCAGCAGCAGGACCAAGGCGTGTTTCCACAGCCCGGTAACCCGGAGTGGAACAACTGGGTCGCCGGCGGTATTGGGCATTGAAATTGTTATTCCTGGATGTACGACTACACGCAGATTTTGAGAAGAAAGTATGCAGCTGGACGAGGTAGGAGGACGATAAAGCATATTCAGCGCCGGCGTTTGGGACCGTCCTGGGGAACAGGACATTTGTAATTCTTGAGTGGCCCGTTACAACCTATGAAATTTTCTGGCTTTTTGGGGTTTGCGTGTCAGGCACAACCAGATGCATGCGTTGCCGTTGTGCCCTCGTAATTTCCCCCGGATAGTGTGCGCCTATTTTGGCCCCAAGACGTGAGAGATTCAAATCTTTGAGACGAACGCGGCGGGATTTGTTTGGGGCATTCACGGGGTTTGTTTGCTTCGTTCATGTTTGCCTTCGGTATGCCTCCTGGAGCATATCAAGTTTGGGTCCGTGGTCCTTGTCAAACCGCCCTATCAGACAAGAACAGCCTGGTCTAACTAGCTTCAATAATCATCAAATGGTGGCATGCCTCGCGCCATTTCATGTGGGAATCAAAAACTGCTACTGACATTGTGCATAAACGGCTTGCTATTCTAGTGGTATCATCTTCTGTGTAACAACCCGCAAAAAGACAGCAAGAAAGGTATTAGCGACTAATAGTTGAAAAGAGCCTAGATGCGGCCAGGGATCCGGTAGCCGGGTACTGCCTTAGTACCTCAAGATAATTAGAGACCGAAACATAGGTGGCACCTGTGTCGCATTGGTGATGCTCGCCGTTGCTAGCATTGTCTGAAAAACTGAAAAACCGAAATTCCCCGAATGCGCGGCTCAGGTGTGGCCTGCCAATTTAGCGGCGGATGGGAGGAGCTCCAGCAGCTCCCAAAGGAGGTCCTTGGGAGTTTTCCATGTTACCCGTCAACTCGGCGACACGGGCCTTGATGCGGGCGACACGAGATTCAATCGCTGCACGCTTTGTCAGAATTCGCACTATGTTGGGTCAGAGGTTCATGGGCACTTACTCTCCTCTCCACTCGTGTCGTCGTCACCATCAGTGGTCTTACTGTATCCGCCACGGCTCTGCTCCTCGCTCTGGCGTTGCGCCGCGCGCTCCGCAGCATTCTTGCGAATCTGCGCCCATCGATCTATTGCGGGCGGGGATCGAGGGCCATCATTTGGCGAGGTAGGCGAGGCCTCCGCTAGCGGTTCGGGGGTCTTCGCACGTCGCGCAATGGGGGGTGGAATGGCATCCTCGGAATCGTCGTCAGGGACAAAGGCAGGTTGCTCTTGCAAGGGGCCCTGATCGAAACGCGAGAATTCGTGCTGAGCCTCGTTGGCATCCTCGGTATCGACGCGAGATATCGATTCATCAACGGACGGCTCGTACTGCGGCTCGTGAGCTTGAGTCTCAACTGGGGCTGGCTGAGGGGTCTCCATTGGCGTGGTGTAAGCCTCTGTGGGTGTTGGTGTGGGAAGGTTGGACTCGGAAGCAATGGGCTGGGGGGCGGGAGAAGGAGCAGGTTTTGGCGGCTCAGGGGTTGCTGTCTCGCGCTGAAGCATACCGTTCACGTCCGCGGCGGCGTTCTCGGGCAATTTCGAGTTCCGGTTCTTGTTGCGGCCAAAGAGCTTGCGCAGACCACCTCCACCAGCCTTCTCTTTGTGGAGCTTCTTCGACTTTTTGTCCTTGGGACTGGTTTCCGGTTCTGGCGTGAGCATGTTCTCCCTTCCATGGTCGAACGAGTCCTTAGGCGGAGGCAGTGGGGAACTGCGACCATTCTCGAACCGGTCGGCAGGATGAAGACCACTTGGAGCTTCCATCTCCTTCTCGGAGGGTACCCGAGGCTCGTCATCCCGTCGGCTAGGCGGCAGCGGGGATGGCGAGCGGAAACCCGACGAAGAGTTCATCGTCAACGGGGACGTCAACGGGGACGGTTGTGGTTGCAAAGAGGGAGACTTCGCCGGGACTTCGGGACGATACTCGGCTTCGATGTCGTGACCATTTGTGTACTCATTGTGGCCATTGCTTCCATTCCTTTGCATCGTAGAGACGCCGAGGCCACGGCCAGTAGTGTTGTTTGCCAAGTAAGCCTCCCGGATCGCCTCCTTATCGTACTTGTTTGCCCACTTCATCGCCGGGGATGCCTGGCGCATGATTTCGGGTTGAAGAGTCAACACACTTGTCGTCTTCTCTCTTGCCGACTCATCCTTCCTTCCTCGGCGTGCTTGGAGCATCTGCTGTTGCTGTTCCTGCTGCTGGCGCGCCTGTAGTTGGGCGGCGGCAGCCTGAATTCGAGCTTGCTGATCGGGACCGATGCTCGACTTGCTGATATTGGGATCGGCGTTCTTGCTACCCTTCTCGAGGGCGTGCTTGCCTGTTGACTTGCGACGGTTGACACCCTTATTTCGTTTGGTCCAGCTAAAGAATCCCTTCTTTTCAGCAATGTAGGCGCCTTCCTGGGGCTCTGGGGCTGCTCCAGCCACCATTTCCTCCATGACCAACCATCGACCACGCTTAATAGCCGTTTCGATAACGGCACAACGACCAAAGGCCGACTTTCTCTCCGGAGTCTCTTCGGGGGCGAGACTGCTCATCCAAACCCACCAGAAGCTCTCATCCAGATCGAACCGAGCAATGCTCGCCAGTTCTCCAGGCTCCAGACGGTCCGATTCCAGTCTCGGGTTGTGGGACTGGGAGCTTCGTTGGCGTGCAGCGGTCTCGATGGGCGGAAGAACCTTGTCGGGAGGCAACAGCATGTTGGGACTATTAGGATTATCGTCCACGAAACCAGACGAGAGGAAGTCAGCCCAAGACGGTGTAGTCGGCCGTCCAAGACCAACATTTCCGGATGCAGGTGTAGTTCTGAGGCCTTGGGGCTTGCGCGCAGCGGCTGCTGCTTCATCGTCCTCGTCCTCATCTTCGAGGGCACTGGTGAAGCCGATGTCTTCAAATCGTGACCATGATGCATCCCGCAAGCTCGTGGAGTGCTTTGCGCTGGAAACTTGGGATTGATTGGCGGACGAAATCGCTTTCAGCACACGGCGACATTCCTCAGTCAGGGCCTTCACAGGGTCCTCGTACTCGGAAAACTCGCGCAGGGCTCGGTCTTCCTCGCGGTACTGGAAGTGATTTGCTCGGCGTAGGAGTGCGAAGGGGGTTGGCGAGACAGCGTCGACGATCATGACTACCCTGTACGTAGAAGATTGCATCAAAGACGGCCTCTCAGGGGGATATTCGGTTTCCTGCAGCAACTTCTGTAGAGACATTGGCAGCATGGAGATTGCGCCTTGGGTCTGCTTTTGGGGAGCCAAGGACCGAAGGTAAGCGAAGAAGAGATGGCTGGTAGCGTCGGCAGCACTGCGATAGGTTAGCAATGTCCACTAGGCCAGAACATATCACTTACGTTGCCCAAGCTTTGTAACCACCCTCGAAGCCACTACCAGTGTCCTTCTGCTCGAACGCCCACCATGCAGCCATCCGGGAAACTTTGCGCCCGCCCAAGCCGTTCATCTTACCGTGGGCGGCGATTGCAGATAGCAGATCGAAGAAATCAAAGATGATACACGACCGGGCGCCGTTTTCGACACTAAGGGGGATGAAAGTCTTGAAAGAGTCTCTCGCCATGTTCGAGTCTGAAGTACGTGTCAGCTATGGCAGCACGGAGGACGCGGTGACCAATTCGTTCGTGCAACATACCTTGCTCGCCTACTTTGAACAGCTCGTACGCATCCCAGCCCACGACACCGCCTGAGAGCCGACTCCAACACCATTTGACCACACCAGCGATAACCTTACAGTGTTAGCATGCGCGTGTGGTATTGTTTTTGGAGGAATCATACCATTGGCTCAGTCATGCGCAGCTCTTGCGATAAGAACTCGCCACGAGGCGGTTGGCTGCCATCGAAGAAATGTCGAATGAAGGTCCGGACAGCACTAGGGTCCGAGGTAGGCCGGAATGGCAACAGGAGGAAAGGGTGATCAAGAGCTGCATTGGAGCAAGGTGTCAGTTGCTACGGGCGCAATAGGTCGCATTGAGAAGAGAGATGTGGTGTTGGAAGGCGCAGATGTATGCACAACATACCTCGTGCCTTCAACTCTTCGGTGCAACGTCTGATCAGGTCCTGGATCTCTTCAGGTTCGACCGTCTTCCTTGTGTAAGCGTCGTCCCATTTTGGCTTCGCAGGCAGCTGGTCAGCATCGAAGTTGGACCCCTTTTTGGACTTTTTGTGCGACCCGTCCTTGCTCTTCAAGCGAGAGAAGAGGCTAGGCATGTCGTCGGTGGAGAATCGCCTTTATCGAGGCGATTGCTGGTCGAAGCGGGGAGAGGCGTGAGGCATTCGAGGAACCGAGAGGATAAATGAGCAGCGGCAGTTGTGACTGCCTTGACGAGGGGTAGGTCGCTAATCGCAAGTCGTGTAATGGATCCGAGACAAGAAGAGTCCAAGGTTCGCAGTCTGTCGGGAATTGGCGGGGTGGCCGCGAAGAGGGACGCGATAGGAGAGAGTATGGTCGAGCTAGAGAGGCTGCGCGTTTGTTGAATCCAGTGTCAATAATACGTCGCTGGAACGGTCCACCTCGCGAGGAATTTCACTAGGAAATTGCGGTAGCGGGGAATCAGCAGTTGAGGGTATCGTAAAACATAGACGGGGGGGGGGGGGATTAACGAAACGAGGGAAAGTCTCCAGCAAGGGAAAGAAAGTGAGGAGGAGGAGAAAAGCTGGAGAGAGGTGGTGATGGTTGTGCTTGTGCTTGGGCCTGGGCAAGAACCGGAAAAAGAGGCTGCTTCTGCTTCCAGTCGGGACCTACTCCTTCTCTTTCTTTGCTTTCAGGGGCGAATGAACGACGGCAGGCTATTAATTGGAGAAGGAGGGAAGTGGTAATATTTGGAGGGGTCCCCTGGAGGCTTGGCTGCTGTCGGTGCTTGTCTATGGTTTTCCCCCCTGCTTTCTTTTTTTTCTTTCTTTCTGTTTTTGATCTTTATCCCCTGTCTGCTCTTTTTCGAGGTGGGTGTAAGTACCTTTTGTGTGACGATCACCGCGGGCCTGGTACCTGACGACGACCCTGATGTGGCAGCCCGATAGGGAATAGCGGCAATGCAGCGCGTTAGGGGTTGTTGCTCTGTTCCTCAGTCCGTGGGACGCTGTGCAAGCTCGTGAGGTGCTCGGAGGCTTTTGGCGGCGTCTGATGGGCTCGTAAATTCGCTGGCCCGTTGTTTGAGTCTCGACTTATCAGCCACGGGCGGGCTGTCGGGTGATGCTAGTGGCATTTGAGCAGCAGGCCCTCCGCACCGCAGCTCGAATCCTGGAAGAGTGGAAGAGACGGGAGGGGCACGACAGGCCCTGAAATGAAATTAAATCGCTGGAACGAGGATCCTTGTCCTGTGCCACGGGCCACAACTCTTACTCGAAAGTCGTCGGGAGTTGACGCCAATTGGGGGGGGGGGGGGGCGCCGACCACTCGAAAGTCAACGCCGACCAGTCTTGCCGGGTCGCCTCAGGCACAATGTGACGGAAGCCTGTCGACTGTGTCGATTGAGTCCTGATTCAGTGTATTCTGTTGCCAGTTGGTTGGCTAAGGAAGGGGGCGAAGATGCTGCGGTGGGGTGTCACTTATTGGTGGCTGAGGACTGAGATCTCAGGCAAGGATGTTAATATTGCCATTTAGAGGAAACGATGTGAAGCGTTGCGGCGCCCGGACGACTCACGCAGTTGTACGGTCTCGCAGAGGCGCAGAGGCGCGATGGTGATGACGATACTACCGAGCCGGAGGAGAGGCGTTGGGGATGAAGGAAGGAGGGAGGTAAGACAACCCGACATTGGACGAGCGGATCAGAGACGGCGACGCGCAACACCTTCTGCTAACTTCCATGCACCCAAGCCAATGCAGAGCAGGTATGCAATGCTTGCCGCTGCGAGCAAGCAAACCTCAGACGAAAGAGACGATGCAGCAGGTCTGGCGTCGGTCTCGGCCTCGTCAATGGGTAAACAGAACAGATGGAACAAGTTCCTTCCATCCATGATGGGCATGGCACACATGCGGTCGTGGATTGCCCATCGTCCTCGTCTCTCTCTCGAGTTGATCTCACAATACCCGTCGAGAATCTAGGTCTCCATGCTCAGGCGCATCCTGCTTGGTGAAATCTAACCGGCCATGCCTGGTCCGGCCCATGAATTACTTGAGACATGATGTCTCTGCTGCTTCTTGCTTGGTGTGGCCAAGCGTGGGAACCCCATTTGTCGCCCGCACCTTAATTAAGCCCGGTATCCGTTAGCTCCGTCCGCCCTGCGCTGGTCTCTCTAAGTGAATTCGTCGCTGGTAGGGCCGTTGGGGTGATATTGAAGGAACGAATGGAGCCCAAAGCCTGGACGCTAGGTTAGAGTGCGAGTCCGCATGCAACGAGAAGAAGGCGCGATACAGCTTGTTGGTCCGGCCCCGTGTCCCATGTGCTTCCCCGTAGTGTAAGGCCCCAGAGCCCTTTCCGAGGGAAAGGGGGGGGGGGGAGTAACCGAGCATTGATTTCTTGTCATCGCTTCCGCCCCCTCCTGGGTCGTTACCTCACCTCCTCCGCTTGGCGCTCCAATCTGGTGGGGGTGAACCCTGTTCCCGTCTCGTTTCGGACCTTCTTCGACCTTGCTTGCCTGTCTCGCGGCAGCCAGATCCAGCACCGTCGCGAGATACAAAGTAACAAAATCGCTCTCGTTTGCTCTGTCATCCATCTGCTATGTACCACACATATCGTCACCCACTGGTACCCTTCGCCTCCTGTCTACGATCCTCGTTGGAGGATCCGAGAAACGTTGCTGTACTTCATGCCATTCGGCACATCTTGGCCACAGAGACGCCAACACTGAGACCGCCCTTGCGCCGACGATATAAGTATGGCGATGTTCACCGGCTTGGTGCTGGAGCTATCGGTCGAGATCCTGAGATGCCCGCCATTCTCGTATCAATAACCCGACGTCCAGCTCAATCTCGCCGTCATGGGGCTGAATCCAAGTCATATCCAGGCTTCATGGCGCCCGTATCACGGCTCACCTCTCCAACGTTTCTGTGTCACTTTAACCGAGCGCATGTCTCGCGGCATCCCTCGACTGGAGAGCAATAAGGCATGACTACGGACACTCAACCGGCGAGACGCGTCTCGAACCTGTCGGTCGCTTGGTCACTTGTCCGGCACCCGCCCGTCCGCCCCACCTGATTCCCGGCTAGACACGACACGGCACCACTCTGCGTCAGTCAATGGAATCCAACCGACGCAGAAGAGACAGAAAAGGAGATTATGATCGAGAAGAAACTCACAGACAGAGAGCCGCCACGGCACCGCCAGGAGTGCTCGGAAGTCCAACGCCGGCCGCTGATATTGCCCCGGCTGGGACGCCACCGCCGATCCAAGGTCATCCAGCAGAGCCCATCATCACTGAGAGCCATTTACTTCCGGGCCACCCAATCTGCGCCTCGAGAGGCGCCCAGTACCCCCAACTTGCCAACGTTGCCAATAATAGGTCGAGGATGATCCTGTGTGAAGTCGCTTCGCTACGCATGAGTTGGTCGGTGCCAGCACATCCTCGTTGTCACCCCATCTAGAAATGGGTCTTCCACCCATCCACCCAGCCGAGCGCCCCTGTCCAGATAAGCCATTGGTTGCAACCCGCACGCGCTTGATCGACGTGCGTTGGCATCCGGCTAGCGGTGGTGCTGTCAAGCCTGACGAACAGCAGCATTCTCATCACTTGCATTGGGCATCGTGCACATCACTGATATTCCGAGACCCAGCAGGCTTTGCAACGATGGGGGTCTCGCTGCCATTGTTTCTCTCCGCGTGGCCATTCCTTTGTGTGCCTGGCGACTATGATCCAGATTGGCACGTCCGTTTTTCATACAGCAGGCTGATGCGGTTTCCAGAAGACGGCACGGATACGTGTTGGCATGGCATGGTAACACAGGCTGCCTCAAACCATTCGTCGGCGAGCGCGGCGGACGCTCGAGCCCCCAGCTGGGTCCTTCCCTTTCCATCGCGTGGTGAGCGTTTGTCCGGGCACCTGCGCATGAATATACCTTGGAAGGGCCCAAGGACTTGCTTGCCTGTTCGCCTTTGTCGGCAGAGTGTGGGTGGTTAGAACTGAATGCGAAACTCTTCTGGGTCTTGTCTAGGCGTAGATGGGTCGTGCTGCCCTGATCGATCAACGTCAGAAACGTCTGTTCAGACCACCAGATGGCCTAATTACCAAATCATCTGATAATGTCTCTGGGCCCGGCACTAAAGGGAGGGAGGGCGCCGACTGTTGTCAATTTCACAGCACCCGCCCAAACGCAATGTGTCAGTTGCCAAATTGAACAATTTCGAGCCTCCAATGGCACCAGGCCTCACGAAAGCAGTGACAGCCGCTGGCGCTGCGCTACCCGCATCTGAATCTGCCAAATACCGCCGTACCCCCAACCCAATCTTGCTCCAACCTGGCAAGACCCCTAGATTCCAGCATATGACATAAGCTGCGGCACAGATATGAGACATTGGAGCGAGATGGCATGTGGTCCGCGGCCGCGGTGTGCGGTCCAGCGTACATAGCACCACGCGGCACAGCTTAAACATCAGCCGAGAGACACGTACCGGTGTATTGAGTGTATAGGAAACAAGGCTCGGGCTCGCTGCCCAATACGTGGTAGAGTTGACTTCAACGCTTTTAAAGTGCACTGGGTTAACCTGCCTTGCCGAGGATGAGTTGACCAAGGTTATGAAAATCTTTTGGTCACTTTGTTCTCGTAATCGGGTTACACCTGGAGCTGAGCCATGGATGCCGGGCACCAAAGTCCTTGTCGGTGCGGCCGGGGACGGAATGCGGATAAGAAAGTGGGTCTACATCGGAGCCCGAGCAAACGATCAGACACACAACAGGAACGAACACGCTGGGGTCCGGTGCGCTTGAAAAGCACATGTGACTTCCAATCATGGATTACAGTCGTCATATCTAGATGGCGCTATCCAGATGACGAAAACGAACTCTGTGAAACTGTCATGCACGACGTGAATGTGTCGGCCGTTTTATTGACCTCTTTCAGTTCGACGGCCATGTTGGCGGCCGCAGCAAACTGCTACCATTAATAGACTACTTCTTACTGGTTCTCTGCGGCTCTTGTTATGTTGTACTGGCACTGACGTCTTCAATGAACGTCTATGGGCCGAGTCGACAAGAATATCTACCATCATAAGCGTGTCATAAGGGAAGCAACAAGTAGCGAATGCGATCTCTAAAGCACCGAGGCGTTGTTGAAATATAATCTTGCTCAGAATTGAATCATATACTTCAGCAGAGTATCCTTAACTGCCTGGCAAGAGATGAGTCCAAGAGGAAGACCATAATGGGTGACGTGACGATAGGTCCGGACCTTGAACACGAGCAGATGCTGTCTCTGGCACAAAGACAACACGACCAGAGAGGTATGAAAGCCGATTCCAAAAAACATGGGATTCGGCGGCCAACATTTCCCCTTGTTTCGGCACTATGGCGGACGTTGATTACAACGGGAGCCGGCGTTCAAGGCCATAGTCTACCCACTATGCCCAACCTTGCCTCCAGCGCATCCCCACAAAACAGTGTGGGAGGAAGGTCAGTTGAGCAAACCGGAGCGCCTTCCCATGCACCAGGCCGTTAGGGTACTAACATTGGCCCGTCTGCATTGCTTCTGTGTTGAGAAACACTAAAGGGAGCGACCGCGCGCATCGACTGCCACCCAGTTCGACAAGCAGCCAGCTCTCTTATGGATTCTCTACGCTCCGGATATAAATGTCTCATATGGAGAGTAGAAATAAGGCACACCAGGAGACGGGAGCCATGGCCGGAGAGTAGAAGCATGGGGTGGACGGGCATTGGAGAAGTAAGTCATGATTAGACTCCTCCAGGGAGTGTGCGAATGAGGACGACGAAAGCCAAACCTATAGAGAGAGTGAGGAGGCTGAAAAGAGGGCCAACGACGGTGAAAACATAGACGACGATCTCAAATAAAGATGGAGCGGTTAATCCTACCAGACTGTAACACAAGTCAGGATTAGCCTGCCTGAACGAGGCCGGATAGCTTCCACTACCTCCTACAACCAATGGACAACAACAGCCTAGCCAAAGAAAACGGGCTCGTTACGCGCAATTCATTCAATACCAAATGAGACCAGCCAGGGCAACCCATCCCGTGGTCAAACCAGCATGCATCTAGGCATGACTTCCCATATGCCTGTGCTAAGCTGCATCATCTAAATGTTTAAAAGTCATCATATCATCCAAGCCATTCCTAACAGGTGACCCGGACCGAGCGGCTGTTTTCCCATGTCATTCCAAGCACATTGCAGACCAAACTCCGGCCCAATTCCCTTCCATCTCATATCTTCATTAAGCCTTGTCTTCCTTGGGCGAATCCTCGGCAGACTCCTGGGGCGAGGTCTTGACCTCCGTCTCCACCTTCTCGACCTCACCACTCTCGTCGGTCTCGGCCTTCTTGGTCTCCACGACCGTCGTCTCGACCTTTTTGGCCCCACTCAGATCCCAGTCGATCTCAGCGCCAGCGCCGTACCGGGTGGCCAACCACTCGTTGGCCTTCTTGAAGTGCCCGCAGTCGAAGAAGCCCCTGGATGCGCTGAGCGGGCTGGGGTGTACGCTCTTGAGGACCAGGTGCTTCTTGGGGTCCACCTTGACGACGCGCTTGCCGGCGGGGGTGCCCCAGGCCATGAAGACGACGCCACGGGTCCTCTTGGTGGCGACGAGGTCAATGACCTTTTGGGTGAAGCGCTCCCAGCCGCGGTTCGCGTGGGAGTTGGCCTCATGAGCGCGCACCGTCAGACATGTGTTGAGAAGAAGGACACCGCGATCCGCCCAGGGAGTCAGGAGGCCGCCCTTATTGGGAGGCGGGGAGAAGGTCGGGTAGTCTTTCTTGAGGGCGATGTACATGTTCTTGAGCGAGGGCGGCGCCGGGGTTGGAGGGCGGACGGAGAAGGCGAGGCCGTGGGCCTGGTTGTGGTTGTGGTAGGGGTCTTGGCCGAGGATGACGACCTTGACAGTGTTGAACGGGCAATGGCGGGACCTGAGCTCTTGGTTAGAACCGGCCTTGTCAAAGTGGTGGGCTGCTGAAGGACCATTGAGAGAAAACAAAGAAAACAAGAAAAACATACCAAGAGTATACATCCTCCTTTGGAGGGAACCACTTCTTGCCAGCATCCGATTCCCTGTTCAGGAAACGCTTGAGATCAAGGAACTCCTTGCTGGTGACCTCGTCCTTGAGCAGTGCCAGCCAGCTCTCGTGCAGCGTAGCGATCTCGAGCTGTAGCAGCTCCTTCTGCTCGGCCGTCAGGCCGGCAACCCATTTGTCCTTGTCGAACTTGGCGGCCGGCGAGACCTCGGAAGCGGCCACACCACCCGCCTTGGCCACCGGTTTTGGGGCCCCGAAAAAAGACATGATGCTGCCATCTTGCTTGGGCTTCTTGTTGTCCGCGGCGGACAGCGTGCCGGCCTTGCGTTTGAGCGTCGACATTGTAGCGTGTGTGGAGGGGTGGGAGGAGGATATCGGTCTGAAGAACCGGAGGTAGTTGGTGACGTAGAACGGCCTTGGACCTAGCCGAAGGTGAACGGAGTAGGTTGCGAGATTGGCGAGACTTAAACGCTCAATTGTATAGTTTTTTTAAGAAGCGTTTCAATGGGTCATCAATGGGAACGACAAGTTTAGTTCGTCGAGGAAGAACGGTGAGGAAGAAAGAGACAGAGAGAAAGGTGATGTGGATGTGGATGTGGAGGAAAAGGAGGTCGGATCTGAAGGAGCATGTAGTCGAGATTTCTCAGCCCTGGTTTAAAGTTGAAGTGCCGGTCTGCGGACCGTCGCGTGTTGACGCGCTACCAGAGAAAGAAAAGCGATTAACGCGTGTTGTAGGCCCGCTATTCTGGCGCGTCTTGAACGAGTTTTAGTGGTTGGTAGGGGACGGGGAGCTGCCTGGGAGCTGCAGCCCTGCAGCGGCCCCGGCTGCTTGGCGGAACGTAGGCAGATTGCCCCTGAGATTCCGCCACTTTTCCACTTGGGACGAAGTGGTGACTTCATACCCTCGAGGTGCGCTTCCGCGTCCGTTATTGGATACTGCGTCCTGTCAACTCCACGGCTTCCCAGCTGTCTTGGATCTTAAACGTGTCTAGGGTCCTGAAATCGAAATGTCAAGAAAACCACTCTGTGGCTTTATTGGGGGGAGGTATCATTACAGTTCAACTAGAAGTACAAGTTTTTTTGTTTCCCCATGTCTAAACCAAACCACCACGGTATGCCTTTCGGCGTGCAAACTCCAGGCCCCGGGTCTTTCCCCTTCGTTAATAACAGCCCGCTCAACGCCCAATAATGCTCGAAATGGAAGAGTTGTGATTCGTCAATATCAGTCCATGTCTCTTCTTGCCTTCTCGTTCACGCCTCTGAACACCCGCTTCCCCACCTCGTAGCTGCTGATCATGATGGCGCAGGCTGGGGCAACCTTCAGAGTCCGGGGGATCCATCCTTTCCACAGGCCCCCTATTCCCTCGGTCGTGAAGATGTGCCACAGCAAGCGCACCATGGAGCCTTGCTCAGCTGCAGCCACCTTGGCAGCATTGGCCCCAGCCACCTGACGCGGGGAATCGCGGTAGACCTGCGTCCTGGTCTTGCCCACGTCGAACGGCATCGTCACTATCGACGCGAAGCCGCCTGATACGGCACCGGCAATAAAGCTGTCCGTCAAGGTTTCCGTGTGGTTCTCCTGGCTCTGAGACCGGCGCCGTGCCTGGGTCCGCGAGCCCCTAGTGTCCAAACTCCGGCCGCGGCGGGTCTCTCGCACATCTGTCAATTTGCCCCGGATCGTCTCGTATCCCCACCAGTACAGGCCCGAAAAGGGCACATCCCTCCACAAGGTCAAGGTCAATCCTCTCCACAACGAAGTGTAGCCACTGGCGCTGACCATTTCCTTGATGCCTCGGAATGTGTTTGCAAGATGGCCGGTTGTCGAGTTGCCAGTTGATGCTTGCATTCTCGTGCGGAACAGCTCGATCGGGCTGACGGCGGCGGCAGCCAGGATGCGAGCTCCCGCGCCGGCGACCAATGGCGCGGTATCGTCGTTGAGCTTTTGCGCGATGGGACTCTTGTTGTTGTATCGCAGCCAGTCGTAGCCAGTAAAGTAGATAATGTTGCCCGGGATCGTCATCAGCAAGGTCGGGGAAAGACCCCTCCAAAGACTGGTGAACCCCTCGTTCCGCGCAATCTTCCTCAGCCCGTCCATTGTCGAGCTGATGGTCTTCCGTTCGACCTCTTGGACGGCACAGTCGGCGGCCGCGGCAGCCGCGACGCCCTCAGCGGCTCTCGGCATCGCGAGGCATAGTTCGGAGGAGTTGTTCATGAAGAACACTTCTCGGCAGCATGCGGTAACTCCGAGGTTCGACGTGTTGAATGTTTTCAGGGTGTCGGTCGTCATGGCAAGGCGCGAGAAATCCACCGTCGGCGGCGTGACGTTTTGGGATTGCCATCGGATTCGGACAACATCGAGCGGCGTCACTGCGCGAGCGTGTTAGCATCGGCGGACGGATCGAAGCGTAGGACAAGGGCTCACCTAGAAGGGACGTCAAAAGACTACCCGACATGGCCGAGATCATTTTCTGCGACGCCGTGATATCATCGTCGCTTCCTCCATTGCTGCTGTCCTTGGGCGGAACTATGCGCGCCATCGGAAAAGAGTCATCGGGATCGAATCTGTCGTGGTCCTGGCCTGCGGTGGCCTGGTGGATGGCAGTCATTGCGGACCAGCTTGCATGGTCGGAGAGGTCGGAGCTAGGGAAAGACGCTGCAGTCATCCGGTCCAAGAGTGGTGCAGTGTGACAAGAGGGAAGTTGTGGATGGAGGTCGGTAGGTGAGGGGAAGTATAAGCTTTCACGAGCTTTTTTCCCGCTCGAGCAAGTGGGAGAGAGACGAGAGAGAGGACGAAATTGGTCTTACCCCGTTCGCCAAAGTCGGCTCGTCATGACTGCGAAATCGGGTGCGCGCTCCGACTCCTGGTCCTCCCCCAAAAATTTGCCGGAGATAATGAAATGGGTGGCGCTCCAGGGCACCTTGCTGGCCGAGCCGAGCCCAGAACCGTTTAGGTGATGTCACGGACCGAGCGCCTGTTCCAATTGGCTGGACCTATTGTGGGACCCTCGATGCGCCACAAATGTCACCGATAAGCACCACGCCGGTGGGACCTCATACGCCGAGTGACTCCAGTTCGGCGTGCTCTGCTTACAACACACAGTCGATGATGAGTGGTCGGCTTTGACTACATCTCATTGCGCGAAACCACTGTACAGCCCTCTAAACCCCCGAAATCGCCACTCGAGACTAACACGGAGCTGATTTTCGAGATTCTCACCGATGTCGCTCTCATAGCAACGACGGCCTCTGCAGCTCAGTTTTCCCGAGCATCCCATATCACAACCATGGCAGACCAGCCGCCGCAGCTTGATTCCGAGCTGGAGTCGTTCCGGCAACAATGGCGCTCAGAACTCAAGACGAAGAAGGTAGTCCCAGAATCTCGGACCTCCCAGCCCAAAAAGAAAACCCCGTCATTTTCCAAGCCTTCCGTCCCGGCAGAAAGCTCAAGGACTGCGGTTCAGAAGAGATCCCAAGTAGAAGAGGACGAGGAGTATGCCCGCTCTATGGTATTTGAGGAACCGGCGCCGTCGCCCTCAGGATCCAATCCAGACGAGCCCGCACCCCAGGAGGCCAAGGAGTTGGTCTCGGCCCTAGACCACTTTGAAGAAGCCGTAGAAAAGGAGGCGATCGGAAGCTTGGGCGACAGTTTAAAGCTGTACCGCAAGGCTTTCAGGGTGAGCATCCCTCTTTGCTAACATGAACGGGATGAGTAGCTAATCCAGGTTTAAAGATGGACAACCGAGTGGACTTGGCATACAGGAAGAAGCACTTTCCTGCGGCCGCCACAAAACCGTCCCAACCATCGCCATCAGGCGCCCAAGCTGCCGCACCAGGTATGGCGGGCAAGCCGCCAGAGACGCAGCAACAGACCATGAGCGAGCTGATTGCCAGCTTCTCTGGGCTCTCTGTAGCAGCAGCACCTCCGCCGGTGGAAGGAGACCCGGCCCCGCCCTGCCCCATCGCAGAAATGCCCCAGGAGATTCTGGTCCACATCTTCAAAGACGTGGCCGTCCTCGATGTCGGAGACTTTGTGCGTCTTTCGTTGGTTTGCAAGCGTTTTGCCTACATCGTCGCCACCGAGCAGCAGATTTGGCGGCGCATCTGTCTGGGCCCCGAATTCGGCTTCGCCGGAATGCATCACCACTGGCAGAGGGGTGTCTCCTGGGAGCCCCTTGAGCAGGAGGAGGACACGGGAGACCTGGAATACGTCACCATGGAGGAGCTGGCGCAACGCCGCAGGGAAGAGAGCGAGGCCACCACCTTTGCGCTGCTGCCTGAGGTCTACTCGTCGTCGTGGCAGAGCATGTTCAGACACCGGCCGCGGATCCGGTTCAACGGCTGCTACATCAGCACCGTCAACTACATCCGCCCCGGCCAGGCGAACGCGAACCAAATCACCTGGAACAGTCCCGTGCACATCGTCACGTACTACCGGTACCTCCGCTTTTTCCGCGACGGCACCGCCATCAGCCTCCTCACTACCGACGAGCCCGCCAGCGTTGTGCACTACATGACCCGGGAGCTGCTCGAGCAGCACCGCGGCGGCGGCGGCGCCCATCTGCCGTCCCTCGTCATGCAGCACGGCCTTCGCGGGCGGTGGCGGCTGTCTTCTGCGCTGGACCACCCGGATGCGCCCCTGGGCGAGACCGAGGACGATCTGTTTGTGGAGACGGAGGGTGTCGGGGCAAAGTACACTTACCGGATGTATCTAGAGGTGCGCAGCGCGGGCAAGGGGAAAGGCGCGCGGAACACCAAGCTCATGTGGAAGGGTTTCTATAGCTACAACAAGCTGACTGACGACCTCGGCGAGTTCGCGCTGAAGAACGGCAAGCCCTTCTTCTTCAGTAGGGTCAAGAGTTACGGCGTTGGAGAGTGAATCCTCGCTCGCGCGGTAGATGAATAAAGCTTGAAACCAATCTGGTCTCTTCGTTCCCGCCATTTGGAAGCCCCAACCCTCCTGCAGACACATGCGCGGACCGCGTCGCCAGTCCGTACTCCTGGCAACACCCTCCCACTCCTGGCCCAGCCTCACAACCGTCTCGCACTTTTCCCGGATCCGCCCCCGCCCATCGCTCCCCAGCGCCTCCCGCAGCGGCACGTCCCGCCCGGCCGCGCGACCGCCTTCTCCGGGTCTCCACCCTCCGTCCCCGAGATCGCTTCGAGCTCGGCTCTCGCCGCGGCATGGAGCTCTGCAAAGTCTGACACGCGTGGCGGGATCGTCGCGATTTTGTGGAACACCTTGGTGCGGAAGTAGCCCGGCTCAACGAGGAGGACTTTGAGACCGGGGGCGAGGATGGCGGGTTCCTGGGCGATGATCTCGATGGCGCCTTGGGGTCCCGTCAACGTCAGTCCCTGCCTCACGGGTGGGGGGGTCCGAGAGACTCACCTTCCAGCGCGAACGTGCTAGCGCAGTACGCCCTCACGTTGACGACGACATGCCACACCGCCTACGAGCTCAGATACACCAGCGTCCCCATGCCTCTTCCGCTCAGAAACGGTAGGAAAGCACACGTGATGTTGAGTGGGCCGTGGAACTTGGTTCTGAAGCAAGTCTCCATCTCCTCCTGCCTGCGTCACGTCAATACCCGAACTCAGCTATAAGCCCTCGGCTGTCAGCTTCCTCACCAGCCTCTCGTCGAAGCTGCTCGAGCAGCCGGTGATGAACCATGTCCTCGGTGTGGGCGCTGCCATCGTTGTATGGTGAGTTTCGGTCCGAAAACTCGGGACCAGGTGTGTCAAGGTTGAAGTGGCACAACGGAGCTGATAGACCAATCCGTCAAAGGTTGGCTTTTCCTGCCAGCTTACATCTGACACGTTGCTTACAGACTATCTGGTCTTTGTACACTTCAAGAGCACTATGGGTAAGAACGCAATTAGCCCGACCTTCGTCTGACTGCATCTGAGCCTTATCATCATCGATAACCATGCATTCTAGGAACAGGGCACTTGCTTGCAGCGCCTAGCGGCTGAGTGCAGATAGCATCGTGCTTACTTTACCAAAATGCTGATGATCTCGATTGCCGCGTGACCTAGGGGTTAGTTTCGGGAGGAACCCTTATCGTACCAGTTGTTCGTAAGGTTGCCACACTCTTCACGCATTTGGGGAAAGCTCGTAAGAAGACCTCGCCCAGGGCAATATTCAATGATAATATTTGCTGGGACATGAATGAGACGGCACAGAGCGGAGGAACCGACCGACGTTTCATCTTTACTTGGGCTAGACGTTCGTCGTCGTTGCCATCGATTCTCATCGAATCATATATTACGGCCCATAAACGGGCGTGGAAAGCGACTTTGGCTTGTAAATGCATCAGACAAAATGATAAATCGCTACATTGATAGCAAAACGCCCCAACACCGCGCAGGATGCTGGTGTTGTTACCCCCTTCCTTTCCCGAGTTGCGAATCCCTTATCCCAAGTAGTGTGAATAGACAGATGTGAAAAGTGCACCGAGTATTGACGAGGTCTTGACAAGACAAGAACACATCATAAGCACTTAGTGGTGACGATAGATGCGCATAAATGCAAATTGTAAATGAAGTAGCCTGGGGTATCAATGTCGCGCCTTTATACCGAGGGCTGTGATCAAGACCACAGCTTGCGCGAATTCGAGAAATACTTCAAGGACCGGCGTAGCGCAGACTGATGAAGGTGGGCGTCCTGGAACCATTGAGGTGTGACAGCAGGAGTACGAGACCCGACAGCATGGTCGTATTCAGACCTGGCCACAGGGACCGTTTCACCGTGGCGTCACCCTCTTGCCATCCAAGAATTTGGGACTCCTGCTGTCGTAGTACATATTGGGAGTCTCCTGTTGTCGTCGTGCTTCGTATGCCAGACGCTCTTCCTCGTCAAGAGAGAAGGCTTTCTTGAGCCAACCAAAGGCGCTGCGCTTCTTTTTGAGTCGCTTCTCTCCACTAGCCGTCATCTGTGAGTCGTATGTCATGGTGGTTACTGTGCTCAGCATACTTGCACCCCCCAGACGAGATGGGGCGTTCCTCTGGTGTGTTGGATGGTACCCAGCCTGACTTTCATACGGCGACCTAGGTTGAGCACCCGCAGTGAGTGGCCTCTGTTGCAGCGGAGAATGCGGGCTCGCTTGCACAGGGCGGTAGTATTGATGCTCTGACCGAGGAGAGGGTAGCACAGGTGGCAGCACCGCCGGAGAAAGCTCGTTGGCCGTGTGGTAACGCGGCCGCTGTTCAACATCTGACCCATAAGCCGAATCCGGGGCGTGGTACTCTTGAGGCGATCCCTGCCCCGTGTGAGGGAGGTTTGTCGCTGGCGGCGGAATCAGGATTGACTCGGGTGGAGTCGTCTTCAACGAGACACGTTGACGAAGCGAGGTCCTTTTTGTCAGTACGGGTGCTTCCGGCTGAGGTTGATATCGATCTGGTTCCGCTGTCGTAGGTGAGGGGAGAGGCTCCTGTGGTTGGGGGGTATACGTCCGTGGTTGGAGAATGTAGAGTGGTGCGTCGTCCAGGGCTACTTCCACCTCCACGTCGCCCACAGGCTCCGACACTGGTCCATCGGGCGCTTCCAAAGTCAACTTTGGTGTGGTCGAATGTGCACTCTTGGTTGTGCGCGTGGTGTTGCCTGTACGCGTGGTGTCGTGTGAGCGCGTGGTTCCGTGTGAGTGTGACGACTTTTGTGAGTTCGAGGTGTTTTGCGAGTTTGTGGTATGATATGAGCGCGTGGTGTTATTCGAGTATGACGTCTTGTGTGTTTTGACTGACTGCTCATCTGGAGAAGCGGCCGGTGATGGTCTCTGTAGCGGCATATCAAAATACGCGGTGTGCGAGCTTGACCTGCCACCAGTTGAGAAGGAGCCGCTCACGCTGTTTGCGCGTAGAGTTGAACGCCTCGCGGCCCTGGATGATGGGGGCGAAGACGGTGGAGAGTTGAGTGAGGCTTCTTCGATTCGGGCGCCTTGCAGAGGCAAGGTGAAGGGAGGGATGCTGGCCTGCAATATTGTTAGCACCGCACAAGAGTAAGCACATGAGGCTTCGACTCACCCAGGTTCTCCGACTTACTTCACCGGCCTTCTTACTCATTTCTGCCACCATTTTCCCGAGCTTGATAACCAGGGAGTTCAGCTCTTTGCCCTGAGCCTGCAGCTCCACAAACGCATTGTACCAGCCCTCAGTGTTGCCCTTCATGGCAGTGTAAATGTCAACGACGTCTGGACGATCTTGACGCCAAATGCCCGTATTCTGCTGAGCCAGATAAATGGCGAATTCCTTGGTCGCGGCCAAGCCCTGCTGCACATCCTTGTCGTATTGTTCGAGCTGGATGTTGGTGCGGGCCACGATGTGCTCAATCTTCTCGTTTCCCTGAACGATCTCGAGCCGAAAGTTGCGATCCTCCAGCATTTTCTCAAAGGCGTCTAGGTTCTCCATGGGCAGACGGAGATAGTCGATCCTCTCCTTCAGATCCTTGGTTGCCTGATCAAAATCCTCCATGACCACTTCAAGAAACTCGTCCACTTCGTCGATATGCCCCTGCAGAATGCTGACAACCTGAGCCGCGCTGTTAGCCATACCGTGCAGCAGCAAGTACACCCCGAAGGATATTTGGGCCATGAGCTTTTGAAGCTCGTGCTGCTGTTGGCCGGGCCGATAACGCCAAAGCATGTCGGGCAGCTCATCTTCGCGCTCCTGGCTAATAAGCTCTTCACGACGGACTTTTGCGTCGGCAGTTTTGAGTTTTGGCTTGTCGGCGGGGTTACCATCAGCGACCTCAAGAAATGACTCGGCAAAGGCGGCTTGCATCGAGGGGATGGGATGGCAAGGGACGTTGGGGCTGCCCAGTGTTGGAGACTCGTTGTTGGCTCGGCGCGCGTTGCGCTCTGGGATCTGGGGCACGGTTGCCGTGGTGGGTGTCCGTTGAGCGTCCTCATCGTCGCTCTCAAAGATGGGTGAAGGATAGCCGTCCGAAGGAGATAGGAGAACGATGGGCAGATCCAGACTCAAATCGAGGGTATTGCTGGCCCCGAAGGACATGCGCGGGAAGCCGGTCGAGGTAGCCATGGCGTACAAAAGCTGCGTCTCGGAAGCTATAGACGAGCGGCAGTGACCATTGGTGTGCGACGATTGTCACAGCCGCTCGACAAGGCGGGCGGATCGGCAGGTAATCGGTATCGTAGGATGTGGCAGGCCGAGGAGCCAAGCTGGGGGCTCGATGTACGACGCTGTGCGACGCGAGCGCTTAGGGAGAACCACCACTGTCACTGCCGGTCTCACAGATGATTGTGGTGGTAGTTGTCGCGATTGTTGGTTGGACAAGAGGAATAGAGGACGAAGATGGACAAAGAGAGAGCCGCGCCGGAGGAAGGAGAAAAAGACCGTGTTCAGCAGTCGCACATAGACATGACAGGCAGGATAGCCCCTGGTTGGTGAGGAGGGGGAGGGGGGCTGAGAAGGGTTAGAACGAGTAAGAATAGGTCCGCGGTCTGGTCGTGGTGGTGGTGAAGAGGGTGGGCGAGAGCGAGCAAGGAGGGAGGGCGGGAGGCAAGGCAAGGCCAGACAGGGTAAGGTATAGTGTAGATTATAGTGCGAAGTGGGATAATATTAGGATTACGAATAAAGGGTTTAGGTTGGGATTAGGAAGCGGAAAGATGGAGGATTGCAAGGGCCAAGCTATGACGAGGGGGACGCGGAGGCTCAGTCTTGGACGCAGATGGCGGGGAGGGCAGAAGAGTGCATTCCAGTCAAGGCTTGACCGGCCCCAACGATGCAGGTGACGCAAGGCAAAGTGGCGACGGCGACGGCGACAATGGCGATGCTGGAGGGGGCGGAGAAGGCAAAGGTGAGGCGAGCGAGGTGCAAAGTGACTTTGGAGTTGTTGAAGAGGTTTAAAAAATAATAATCAGAAAATCAAAACCAAAAAGTCGAGAGGAAAGAAAAGGGCAAAGAAGCTGTCCTTTTCGGCCGGAAGATGGATGGGATGGATGCCCTGGACCATAACTCCGTGCCTTGACTGGAATGAAAGAAAGAAAAGAATGGATTGAATGGCTCGAATGCCGGGGAGTACGCTAAGGCAAGGCAAGGCAAGGCAAGAGCAGGCAAGGTGGTGGTGGAAAAAAGAGAGCAAGGTATCTTTCGACGCTACTGTCCAAGCAGTAAAATGGTAGGAGTAAAGGTGGTGCAAGGTACGGAGCGAGGACAGGCCAGGTATGGATACATGTGTCGAGGTACCTTTACCCGAGATGGACGTGATCTCAAAGAAAGCAAGGTAGGTAGTTTAGGTGGGTGCATGCCAAATCGTCCGTGAGGTAGCGTACCACACTTCATACCTGTCTGTAAGGCTACCCTATCCATCTGGAGCCCCATTCTCTCTTGGCGTCAATCTGTCACATCTGACCGTCATCAGGGCTTCAACATTTGGCGAGATCAAAAATCAATCAATAAATCAATCAATAAAAAGCAAGTGCTGCTGGGTGGTGGTGTTGTTGGTTGGCACTGGAGTTTGACACTGACACTGACTGGCATTGACGTGGACGGTGGCAGTGACAGTGACATGGACCTGGCCGTGGACGTTTGTAGTGCTGTAGCGTATGTACCTATGCATGTACTTTTCTTACAGTACCTAGTTTACCTACTGCAAAATGACACTCCCCCCTAACCCGACCGCCGCTGGGAGAGTGGGGGGGGGGACCTAAGAAAAGAGACGAACGGGATGACAAGTCTTCCAGTCGCATCGCTTTGCGGCGCTCCCTTTCCCCCTTCTCCCCCGTCCTTGCGTCTGCGCCCTCGCCCTTTGTTGGCTGTGCTGTCTGTGTCGCATTGTCTCGTTGCTGCAACTTTCGTCCCTGCCTTTTCTCACACCCCCCCCGGTTTCCCCTTTGCTCGTCTGCATCTCGACGGAAAACTCAGCATGTACGGATTCTTCATCTCCTTCTTCAAAGTTGAAACCAACTTGGTCATTCCACGCAGCTCATCAATCAGATCATTCCGTCGATCCGCTCCCTCCCCCTACTCCTGGCCATCGCATCGCTCATCTACTGCGTGGAGGCGCCTCCGTGTACCCCAATGAGGCCATGGAGGGAAGAACCCAGCAGCACCCGCCCACCGCCCCCTTGGAGAGAGTTCAACGTGCACCACCACCAAGTCCCCCCTTGGACCCCTGTCGCCAGTCGTCTTTTCGCAGTTAGCCTCCTTTTGGTTCCTCCAAACCCCTGAACAGAACGGGGAAAGACATGGCAGGACGGAAAGGGCCCAGAACCGCCCGATGGCTCACCCAGACTGGAACCTTGCCGCAGGGGCCCCTCAACTTCGACCCAGAACCCAGAACCAGCTCTGATGAGTCTCACCTCATCTCTCAGTCGCCCACGCGGCCACTTCGGTCTCTAGCACCCACTACAGTCGGTGACGGTGACATGGACTTTCGAATCCGGACCTGCATGTCACGCCGCCCCTCTCTTGCGGTTGCGTTGTATCTGCACTCTGATAGTCCTTGCGCTGCCCGGCCCGCCTGAGCTCAAGGGACCGACCACTTCGGTCCTTCACTGCTTCCACGCCCTCATCCTGCGGGGAGCCGCCATCGGACATCGATATTGGAGCTTCATATACCGTTACCATGCCCAGACCGGCATGCCAGGGCACAGGAACGACTGCCACTCCGCAGTCCGGGCGGGTGCATTCCCATCGCCGGCCCCCTACGGGCCCTGTCTGTTATCACTTTTAGCCCCCCCGAATACCAGGCTGTAAGCTCGCAACGATGGGAACAAGGCGATGGCACAGACAGAGCGCAACCCGACAACTTGCTTCCGGTTATTTGTGATCACCAAGAGCCATGATAATCGACGCACCCAAGGGGAGAAAGGAAAGAAAAGGAGAAAAAGAAGAAGCAATAAACACACCGAGACCGTTTCTTGTTTACTTGGGGCATGTAAGGTCGAGTCTGTAGAGTACATGTACTCCACGCCACCGGACTGGCTGACTGTTTCTCCAGTCGCGGCACTACTGGTTACTGACTCTGTCGCTGAACACTATTCGGCGGTGTCCACACATGATGCATCGACTGCCACTTTCCCGTTCAGCATGGGGGAGAAAAAAAAAAAAGCTCGCCCACTTCCCTTTCCACCCCTACCTTGCATCTGCTGGCCTGCATCTGCTACGCCATCGACACACTGCTGCTACTGCTCCAGCTTGCGCCGACGAGATGCCCGTGAAAAGCATGTCTCGCTTGGTCCTGCGGCCATGGAGGCAAATGTATCTGTACCGACGTCTAGGTATTGCATCGACGTACCGACACACGTAGGTACACTACACTACACTCACCGACAGGCACTCTGCTCGGTGGGCCGGCAACCTGCACAAACCCGTACCAGAACCACGGAACATACGGACATTGAACCTCGCGTTCTCCCCCCACCAGCCGGCGTCTGCTCTCTCCGCAACGCCGTCAGGAAACCGGCAGCGGTCGAATGGCTCTGGGCCGGGTCACCAAATTGCAATTCCAGCGTCACATCCACTGTGAGGAAAAGGCCGGCCAGCCATTGACGCAGTAATCGCGCCTCGCCGGCCCAGCATATGCACGCTGGCACGCTAAAGCAGGCGGGCAGATGTTTCGTCAGCCACCAAGCACGGCAGAACGCACCGCTCTGCTGCCTTTTCATTTGCAGGTGCAATCCACGGCCCCCGTCCCCCAAGACGAGACAAGGTACCTTACCTTAGGGCCACGAGACTATTCACTTGGTGCAGCGACGAGGCTCGATTCGGATTGAACCCCTGCTGATGACAGCCAGCCTGGGACACCGTCCCATGACACACCTCCTCATTCATCTTCTTTCGTAGACGGATGTGGGTGTTTTGGGGAAGTTCGTCGCCGTTGCCAGCCATCCAGCCAGCCCATTCCAGAAACACTCATCCGGCCTGCCCAATTAATAACTCGCACCCATATGGCGGGGTTGAAAAGGCAGGATGAGCACTTGATTGGGCGTTGAGGTGCGGGCACCTTCCTCTCTCGAGATTGAATTGCTGTCTTGTTCCATTCGACGTGCCATTGGACGTCCGTATGGGATGACAATGTCACTCCTTCCTGCAACCTCGCCCTCCAGAGGTGCCTCTTTGGTCGACAAAAGCAGGGTCTGGGGAACCTGGCCTTGCATTTGCCTCGCCTGCTTTTCGCCCAGTCCAGCCCAGCCCCACCTGGCAAGCAAAACCCGACTGTCGCCAGGCAGCACAAGCGCCCATGTCGATACAGGTACAGAAGGAGGACCATTGTCCAGAGAGGGTGGCGCGGATTCTGTCCCTTGTGCGGCAAGGGGCCATTGGTACGACCAAGATCGTATTTGGCTTTGCCGTGCCTATCACCAAAATCGCCCCGCCAGACCGCTCTTCATCGCTCGCCAACGACGGCACGAGTCGCAGAGTGGCGAGTGCCCTGGCGATCCCTCGACTATTTACGGTGCACCCTTTATTCCGTCTGTGGTCTGACATTGGAGTGGCAGCTCCCCACGTGCCTGGTCTCCAGCCGCACGGCCTTTGGTGTTTGAAGCGGTAAAGCTGCTCCTGACTCTCAAACCGCCGACCACGTCGACTACGCGCACCGTCTCTCGTCGCCGGTTGGCATTAGGTTGCATCGACGGCTCGCTTCTCCGGCCTCATTCCCAACTGTGGACACAGGCTCACTATCCCGATCGATCGGCCTCGTCTACCGTCTACACTAGAGCCCGCTTGCGCAGTACTCCCCTTGGCCGACCCCTGGGAGACCTTCTGTATCGATCAAATGGGATATTTGACCCCGTCCACGATGAGCAACTTGGGCTCTTGGCATATTTCCCCCAGGCTTCGTTGACCGCCGGTTAGGATTGGCCATGACATCCCTGACGTGGCTGGACCAGGGGAGATGAAAAGAGACGAGAGAACAAAAGACGAGATGAACGCCTGAGCCTCATTGAGTTCGTTCGACAACCCCTGGCGCTAGACGGATGTCTCGTCTGTGCGGCTAATCACTTGAGGCCCAACTGCGAACACGGAGAATTACTTAGCATGCCCCCCGTCGGGATGACATGAGACAAATAGAAGCCTCGGCCCAAGGAACTGGAGCTGTCAATCTCAGCCTTGACTCTCGACTGCACCATCACGTCTGGGCCTGCCAACACGAGGAGCGGTCGCTTCCATGCGGCCCGTTGTGGCTCTGGTAAACCAATAAATGACCCAAACCGGTCCGCTGATTTCCATTACAGTCGGATGACCTGGGCGAGTCAGATTAACGCTTCCCGCTTGGCGACTTGTGCTGACTGCATCTGGCAATGGTCAATATTGGGTTGACGGAATATTGGCCCTTTCGAATATTGCTAGTCCACACCTTAAGAGATCAGCAACGCGACATGGTCGCCAGAATGAAAGCAAGGGGAAGGCGATTGGGCCTTTTCCAAGATGACGAGCATGATAACGCGACGGGCCACATTCGGCAGGGCCTGGGTGGAACTTGCACGACACTGCTTCCGTATTGCCGTCGCCTAGGGGTCACTTTTAGGCAAAGACGGCCACACGGTGGCTCCTGTGGGATCAATAAGTCGTTGACCCCCTTTCCAACCCTCGCGCGGCAAACCAGTCCTTCAGCGTGGATTGCTTTGTGGTGGCTCCCCTCCTGGGTCGGAGAGTGGCGTCCACATTTGCGTCGCGCTTCGCTTCTCCATCCCAACGCAAGCGCGGAAATGACAGGCACCCACGATTCAGTCGTTTTGCACAACAAGCGCGGGCTGCAAGGCATGACCCGGTTCCGCACCCGTCACACCTCTACTCGGTCCAAGTGGTTCCCTTGTGGCACTCTCGCCCCTGGAACGGTTCTTGATCGACAACCGGTTCATCTGGGGATCGATCTACAATGTGCTTACCAAGGTTGCGAAGAACAATCTGCTGTCTTCTCTGCATGAGCCTCACCCCGCAACATGCACGTCTTTGCCCGGGGAATGACAGAGGTGCGACGAATTGCATGAGGAACAGAGAATGGCAAGCCATCTCCAAGCCACGATGGCTTGTGTTTGTCTCAGCCCTGGGGCTTCGGAGCACACTTCGCAGCGTAGCCAGCGAACGGGCGACTAGCCATATGCGCCTCCTTGACGAAGTTGGCTCTTCGCCGCTGATGCTGGACAAAAGGCACGAGGCTTCTATCAAAGTCAAGAGCAGCCACGGTACTATACCGACAACGTGCCCCCTATCCTCTGCTTACCCAGCGCCAGCCACGCAGCATAGCCGAGAGAGCATATGTAGACACATGTGGATTTTTTGACTGGACGCGATCATGTCAACTATCTCGTCTCACGGTCGCGCTCCTCAACACAGCCGAGAAGAAATCCTGCAGGAATAGCAGACCGCATCTACGATGTGGCTTTTCGGATGGACCAGAAAATTTCCAGGAACGCCGGCGTCCCCTTTTTCGGGGGGTCAACATCATACATACTTCCCCCCACATCATCTCCGGCTAACTGCAGCAACGGTCAAGACCCTCTTTCAGGCCCAGGTCCCTAGACCAAAAAAAGCGGAAAGAGCAACCAAAAAGAAGAAAAAGGCCACATCGCTTCCGTCACTTCGCCTGGGGTCGCTGAAATACACTACTACACTGCATCGTCACACCCCGCGGCTCAGCTACCTGGGCGTATCATTAAGCATCGTCACAACATAGCTGTCAACACCAGCTCCCTCTTGGAGTAGGTCCGCCGCGCAGCTTCAACAGAACGCAGTATCCCCGAAGACTATACTCAGTATTAATAGGCCATCTCGGCAGATGGTGTAGTACGATAACCGGACTTGACTGTACACTATCCACTGCACGCGACATCGAACCCAGCACGGTGTCATCCGGACTGGGTCATCCTGGCAGCGACGTGATTGCGCTTCTCGGCCGGCGGAGCCGACCCCTGCAACTCAACATTCCGTGCTGGGAGAGGTAAGTCGCCCCATTCAAATCCTCTCAGATTCTCGAACCGCCCGCATTCTCGGCTCAACTCCAAAAATTCACCATCGTGAAGAGCAAAAGGCATCAAAGGCCTTTTCTAGCGGGATCCCACTAGACAGACCACGATGCTCGCTGCCTTTCGCTTTGGGACGGATCTTTGGGATCCGTCTCACCGCTTCGAGACCTCGTGGCTCTTGTCCCCCTACCTGCTAGGTGCTTGTCGGGCGCTGATCGTGAGTTTTGCCCCCCTTTTCCCCTTTTCCTTGTCGCGTGCCCGAGGGCCTCTCCAGCGTGCCTCAAAACACCATCACTTGGATTTGTTTTTGGGCCTGTCCAGCTGCGCATTTGCGCAATGTCATCCATCCAAAGATCTTGGCGAAGCGGAACCTAACCTCTCCTGCAACAGAGTCTCTACATCTTCGTCGTCCGCTTCTTCGTCATCGGCTGGACGTGTAATCGTGCCGAGTACGGCGGGTGCGAGGCTGTCGGCCAGAGCTTCTCCTTCTTCACCGTCCTTACCTACTGGGGCTTGGGTTTCTACTTCCTCATCTCGGCCATCCACACTCTCACGTACGCCCGCTCCGGCAGCCCGCTGCTCGAACGCTTCCCGCGACCTCTGCAAGCCCTACACGCCTTTTACTACACCACCATCGTCACCTACCCGTTCATCGTCACCGTCGTGTACTGGGCCATAATCTACGCCGGGCCATGGTACCCCGACCAGTTCAGCGCCTGGAGTAACATCTCCCAGCACGGCCTCAACTCGGCCTTCGCACTCTTCGAGATCGTGGTCCCGCGCACCAGCGCCGCCCAGCTCGAGTGGGTGCACATGCTCTGGCTCATCATCGTTTTGGCGCTCTACCTTGCCCTTGCGTACCTGACGTATTACACCCAGGGCTTCTACCCGTACACCTTCCTCGACATCAAGGCCAATGGCAGCGGCAAGGTGGCTGCCTACATTGTGGGCATCGCCGTCGCCGGCATCGTAATCTACCTCATCGTCAAGGGTCTCATCTGGCTGAGGGAGTGGGTGACGGAGAGGAAGCTGGGCATGGATGGCAAGTTTGCCCAGCAGCGCTACCACAACTACGATACCGAGCTGGGCACCATCAACTCCAAGCACTGAGGTGGGGGTTGCTGAAGCAGCAAGGATTACACCATTAATCTAGACGGTTCAGCTACGATAGACCTGTGTAATAGGGATCGGTTGGCTGGCTGTTTGGTTGATTAGGGGGAAATAAGGACTGGAAGCGAGCGTCGCATTGTTATTATACCCGAGGGGCCTTGATGTGTGCCCTGCCATGATTCGCATCACGACTTGAAACCGGCGCAAAGAAAGGGAAATGCATCCAGTAGTGGTAATACAGAACAAATGTCTAGTGTGATGGTACAAGTAATGCAAACATCTAAATCGCTACGAGGGGGTCAGTCCTTTGGGCTGCTACGTTGTGAAGGCTAGCACTTCAACGAGATGCCCCTCCTCATCTCCGACTCTCTAATCTCAAACATGATTTGGACGCCCATGTACAGCGACGCGCAAGCAATCATGAAGAACATTACGCCTGCAGACTGGGGGTTAGCATCGGGTACTGAAACGGAAAACCCATGGAGGGGGGGCGGCGGTGGCACTCACCTGACCAGTCGTGCAGAATGCCGTAGAGGATGCTCTGCAGGCCGTCCAGGCCGACAGCGAAGCCGACGAGGTTGGCAATCATCATCATGAGCACGTTGGCGACGGCGCCGAGGCCGCAGAGCCGGCGGTACGCGTCCGGCCGGCCCTCCCACTTCCTCGCCGGGAACAGGAGCTGCGCGAGGACCTCGGGCAGGAGGAAGAGCACAATGAGCCAGCCCCAGATGAGCAGGCGCAGGCGGATGTCGTGCCATAGGGCGACAAAGGTGAAGACGAGCAGGTACGTGGCGATGGAGCGGACGGTGGTGGCCCAGGAGCGGAAGTTGGCGCCGCCGAGGGGGATGTAGATATAGCGGATGAGCCAGCGGTTGTAGGAGCGATGCCAGGCCTTCCAGAAGGACTTTGGCGACCAGTTGTTGGAGACGCAGCGGAGCATGTTCTCCGGGGGGTCGACGCCGTCGAGCAGGGCCCAAAGGCGGAAGAGGCGCCAGGGGAGGAGGAGCTTGAGCCAGATGATGTGCAGGTTGAAGAAGGAGAGGAGGGAGAGCTGGGCGGGCGTGTAGGTGGACCAGTCCGGGCCCGCGTGGGAGATGGCGCAGACGTAGTCGTAGTGGAGGATGACCTCCATGGCGAGGAGGACGAGGAGGAAGCGGACGGCGTAGCGGACGGTGCGATGGGTCTCGATGGTGGCGGGCGGGTGGCGGAGCTGGGAGATGAAGTCGTTGTAGGTCATGATGGGCCCGACGAGGTATAGGGGCGCGTAGATTGCGTAGGCGACGTAGTTGCGGAAGGAGTAGTCTCGGGGCGCGGCCGAGATGGCGAGGCGGTCGCGCTCCGAGAGATTGGCGGGGTCGAGTTGCTTCTTCTTGAGGACGTCAGTGCTGGCGGAGAGAAGGAGGGGGGCTCAGGGGCCGTGTTTGTCTGCTGGTCTTACCTCTAGGGGCTCCCGCTCCGCTGATCGAGGCTGAAGTAGTAGTCCAGGTTGAAGCTGATGAGCCGCAGGACGGTGATGTTGAAGAGGATCTCCCAGCGGCCCATCAGCCCGCCGTGGCGGTCCATCCAGCTTCCCCAGCGCACGAGGAACGGGTCCTCGTCGAGAAGGTTCTTCCCCGAAGGCGGCGGGGTGATGTGCCGCGCGATGGCGGCGAACTTGTACCCCTCGCACAGCTCGTTGGCGAAGAGCATGCAGATGTTGAAGACCCAGGTCGCGGCGGGGACGTGGCGGCGCGGCAGCCTCGTGGCGATCTGGTAGTTGATGTGCAGGATGGCGAGGACCTTCAGGGCGGAGAAGCCGTGCAGGGCGACGAGGAAGACAAGGGCGAAGCGGTAGTCGAAGGAGGCGCGCTGCTCGAGGCGGGCGTCGCCCTGCTCGGCGGCGGACTTCTTGTTCAGGTCGGCGGGGACGGGGAAGACTACGTTCCAGAGCTTGCGCAGAAGGGGGTGGAAGGTCAGAAGGATGGCCATGAAGGGGAGGTTCTGGCGGAAGGTGTGGTATTGCGAGTCGGATACGTCCTAGAGGATCTTGTGCGTGAGTTCGTGCCTGGTATCGCGGGAAGGGGGGTTTCTGTCAAGAGGTGCGGCTTACGATCTTGCGGCCCGGAATCCAGCCGTCCGAGAGGAAGCGCTCGTACTTGTGATATCGGGGGTCTGAGGCTGTAGAAGGGCAATGGGCCGTCAGCAAATGGCTCCTCAGGGGTCTCTTCTGGACGGGGACCAACGTACTTCTCGAGACCTCGTAGGCGATCCAGAACATGTACGGCACGATGCCGCCAATGAAGATCACGTAGAACCAGTACTCGGGGGTGTTCCATTTCGATGGCTGCGCGCGGACGCGGGCCTTGGCCGGCGGCTCCTTGCTATGCGCTGGGTCGGCGCGGGCCTCGACGACGGTCTTGTAGGGGACGGAGGAGGCGTTGGTGAAGCGCGTGTCGAGGTTGTCGAGGTCGTAGATGCTCCTCAGGAACCTGAGAAGGGCGGCCATAGCTGCGGCCGCGAGCTCTCCGGGGAGCTGCTGGTGCGCACGTAAATAAGGGCTGCAAGAAGGAAAGAAGCCAACGACTGGATGTTTCTAGATCATTGTCAATGAAGCAGTGAAAATAGAGCAGCTCGAGCGGAGCAGGTCGTGAAGAACGCCGTCAGTCGATCGGTGGGAATAGGGTTCGCGATGTGAGAGATTGGAAAATGAGGGATGCAGAGTGGTCTCGTGTTCACCCCCCAGATAGACCTCGCATTTCCGTCCCATATGTCCCGACCGGGGGGGTATTTTTGTGACGCAAAACTACCCGCTAAGCTAAGCTCGGACAAGGGTTGACAGGGCACCTCTTTCACCCGCGTAACAGCTCGACGGTTAGCTGCACTGCCCGCAAAGCTGGGGCTTCGGGGTCCTTTTTTTCTTCCTTTGGCCCCAACGGTGTTGAGCAACACCCAATTGGCGGGGAGGATCGACAGAACCCCTTTTTTGGTACTGGGGTCGACGGAAGTCAGTGGGCTAGGTATCGACCTCTTCAATACCTTGGTACCGAGCTGCTACAGAAGTATTCCGGCCAATCACAGCCACCTCATATCAATTAGGTTGCAACAACATCACAAAGCAGTTTCTGAACTAATCGCAATCTGCACATTGCTCCGTTTGAGCTAATAAGTGAATTCCTTGCTTGAAAAATATGTATCTTGTCTATTCTAACTGTTTACGTCTTTGTCCGGAGAATGGTTTGTTCTTCGTATCCGGCGCCGACGTGGGGCCGATCAATCCTCCGGCCATCGTCAGACATGGAGAAATGGTCAAGCATCTTCTATAAGACTCTAGCAATCCTTCCTTTATGTTGTCGTTTGCTGCCCTTCCAATCCCTTGCGCGCCGCGTCTTCACACAAGTCCGTCACGCTTTGGTTATTCATGATGATAAAGACGGAGATCTCGAATTGAGAAGTTCTTGGTGAACCAGTACCGGGTCTTGACGGCGATGAGCGAGTCTACCCCGAGCACATAGGCCGGCTTTCTCACGTCGAGACTTTCAGGCGATACCGATACTGAATTGGCTAGCTTCTGGATCAAGCCATGAGCCACGGCCTAGCCGGCGTCTTCCAGGGTGGCGGCGGCCATGATGAGGCCGATGTAGTCAAATTACCCTTCCTCTTGAGAGGCCCCGTTGTTGTCCTCTCCTGTGATATTCTCACCAATACACGGAAGACGGCTGAACAGTAGCTTCTTCGGCCATACAATCTGGCCTTCTTCGGTCGGATTGTATATATGCGAGGGCTTTTCCATGGTTGTAACTACTTGAGCGTTGCCGCCGGCGCAGTCGTAGGATGAGTCGCATACGACGTCTAGCAGCGCCATGAGCTTCTCATTGTGTACGCCGCCGTACGTCCGGAGGTTGGACGTCTGAGTGACGCTGTAGCGGTCAAACAAATCTTCGAATGTACCGCCGACCGCGTAGTTGCTTTGGCCAGGGTTGCCGAATATACCACAGAACGACGAAAGGAGCACAAGGAAGTCCGCATCCTTGGGTAGCAGCTCATTTAGATTCCACGTATCCATGCGTTTGGGACGGATAGCATCGTGAAGCTGTTCCATAGACATTTTCGGTATTGCTTCGTCCTAGAATGCGGAAAACGCAGTTCATTAGCCACAATGCACTTTTGGTACATGTCTGCTCATGTGACTCGGCACTTACATTAAGCTTCATAGCGCCTTAGATGCAGCCTCGGATAGGAGGAAACTGTGATGCTGCATCCTTCAGTACCTGATCAAGCGCGTTGCGACAGTCGCAAGGCGGAGCCAAGATCCTCGCTCCTAGGGCCTCGGCTTCTTTATTGAACGACTGTGCCCCTGGAGATGAAATGGGTCCGCTACGATTGAGGAGCAAGATATATCTCGCCCCCCGGCCAATCATCCAATGTACGATCTCGCGACCTAGGCCACCAAGGCCACCGGGCAGCACGTATGTTGCCTGTGCCGAGACACTGTATGCTGGCCTGATGGCAGGCTGGAAATATGAATCCATATAATCGCGTAGTCCAAGGTTTGCCGTAACATGGCCCGACCTGCCTTGGAGGGTATGCGGGGGTGATCTCGTTAAGAAGCTTGAGACGGACGTATGCTGTTCGGACCATAGAAGGATATTGGAGATATGTCGAAGACAGTAGGGAGGGAAGGAATTCTTTGGCAATTTTGAACTAATCCAGCTTCGGAACTCAAGTGGGAAGCAATTACGCGGATTCG